>NC_142125.1:19323250-19631000 GCF_056152115.1 Neolamprologus brichardi
GAGTGATGAAATGTGATTTTGATTTAATTAAATTCAGTTCAGTTTTATTTACACAGCGCCAAATCACAACTAAAGTCACCTGAAGGCACTTTATATAGTAGGGTAAAAACCCTACAATAATACAGAGAAACCACCAACAGTCAGAAACCCCCCCAATGAGCAAGCACTTGGTAACAAGGGAAGGAAAAAGATCAGTTCTAACAGGAAGAACCCTTTGGTAGAACTAGGCTCAGAGAGGGAAAGCCATTTTCCATGACTGCTTAGGGGTGAGGGGAAGAAGACGGCACAAAAGACAAGCTGTGCAACGGGGCCAGGCATTAATAAAAACTAATAATTAAATGCAAAGGGAGGTATAACAACATAGTGAAAGGTAAGTGAAGAAAAAACACCAGGGGATTTATCGCAGCATAACTAAGGGAGGATTCAGGGTCACCTGATCCAGCCCTAACTATATGCTTTATAAACCTAATCTTAAAAGTAGAGAATTCAGTAGTGTCTGTCTCCCAAATCCAAACTGGGAGTTTGTTCCACAGAAGAGGGGTCTGAAAGCCCAAGGCTCTGCCTCCTAAAAGATAAAAAGTTATAAGACGTTTTATCTAACATTTCAAATAAATTAATACTGATTTATGCAAGTTATTTATTGTGTCTTTTCAGACATGTTTGCTCCAGTTTGTCAACATAATCTTAAATGTCAACTGAAGAAGAAGTTTCAGTGTGTATTTGAGGGGATCGCTAAAGCAGGAAACCCAACCCTTCTAAATCAGATCTACACAGAGCTCCACATGACAGAGGGAGGAACTGCAGAGGTCAATGATGAACATGAAGTCAGGCAGATTGAAACAGCATCCAGGAAATCAGAAAGACCAGAAACAACAATCAGACAAGAAGACATCTTTAATGCCTCACCTGGAAGAGATGAACCAATCAGAACAGTGTTGACAAAGGGAGTGGCTGGCATTGGGAAAACAATCTTAACACAGAAGTTTATTCTGGACTGGGCTGAAGACAAAACCAACCAGGACATCCAGTTCATTTTTCCATTCAGTTTCAGGGAGCTGAATGTGTTGAAAGATGAAAAGATGAGCTTGGTGGAACTCGTTCATCACTTCTTTACTGAAACTAAAGAAGCAGGAATCTGCAACTTTGAAGACTTCCAGGTTATGTTCATCTTTGATGGTCTGGATGAGTGTCGACCTTCTCTGGACTTCCACAAAACTAAAAACCTAACTGACCCTACAGAGTCCACCTCTGTGGATGTGTTACTGACGAATCTCATCAGAGGGAACCTGCTTCCCTCCTCTCGTCTCTGGATAACCACGCGACCTGCAGCAGCCAATCAGATTCTTCCTAGGTATGTTGACATGGTGACAGAGGTGAGGGGGTTCACTGACCCACAGAAGGAGGAATACTTTAAGAAGAGATTCAGAGATGAGGAGCAGGCCAGCAGGATCACCTCTCACATAAAGACATCAAGAAGCCTCCACATCATGTGCCACATCCCAGTCTTCTGCTGGATCACTGCTACAGTTCTGGAGGATGTTCTAAAAACCACAGAGGGAGGAGAGCTGCCCAAGACCCTGACTGAGATGTACATCCACTTCTTGGTGGTTCAGGCCAAAGTGAAGAAGGTCAAGTATGATGGAGGAACTGAAACAGATCCACACTGGAATAAAAAGAGCAGGAAGATGGTTGAGTCTCTGGGAAGACTTTCTTTTGAGCAGCTGCAGAAAGGAAACCTGATCTTCTATGAATCAGACCTGACAGAATGTGGTATTGATATCAGAGCTGCCTCAGTGTACTCAGGAGTGTTTACACAGATCTTTAAAGAGGAGAGAGGACTGTACCAGGACAATGTGTTCTGCTTTGTCCATTTAAGTGTTCAGGAGTTTCTGGCTGCTCTTCATGTCCACCTGACATTTATTAACTCTGGAGTTAATCTGCTGGATGACCGAAATACAATCTCCAAGTGGTCTAAATTATTTAATAAACCTAAACTACAGTTTCTCCACCAGAGTGCCGTGGATAAGGCATTGCAGAGTTCAAACGGACACCTGGACTTATTTCTCCGTTTCCTGCTGGGTTTTTCTCTACAGACAAATCAGAGTCTCCTACGTGGTCTGCTGACACAGACAGGAAGCTGCTCACAGACAAATCAGGAAACAGTTCAGTACATCAAGACGAAGCTCAGTGAGAATCTGTCTGCAGAGAAAAGCATTAGCCTGTTCCACTGTCTGAATGAACTGAATGACCATTCTCTAGTGGAGGAGATCCAACAGTCCCTGAGTTCAGGAAGTCTCTCTACAGATAAACTGTCTCCTGCTCAATGGTCAGCTCTGGTCTTTATCTTACTGTCATCAGAAAAAGATCTGGATGTGTTTGACCTGAAGAAATACTCTGCTTCAGAAGAAGCTCTTCTGAGGCTGCTGCCTGTGGTCAAGGCTTCCAACAAAGTTCTGTAAGTATACTCAAAGTTGTATATATCATATATCATATACTGTTATCTTTCAAGAAAAACATTAATCTCTTTCCACTTGGTTATTTGTCATTCTAGACTAAGTGACTGTAGTCTGTCAGAAAGAAGTTGTGAAACTCTGTCCTCCATGCTCAGTTCCCAGCCCTCTAGTCTGAGAGTGTTGGACCTGAGTAACAATAATCTGACTGATGTTGGAATAAAGCTTCTATCTGCTGCACTGGAGAGTTCACTCGGTACACTGGAAACTCTCAGGTAAGATAAAGTTAAATAAATAAAATAACGCTATGGAGTCATTTACATTAAAATTCCAGCAAGTCCTGAAATGAGATTAAATATTGCTAAATCTAGTCGTGACCCCAAATTGTTTGTTTTAATACCAGTATTACTTGTGTACTTGTTCTTTTTTTTTTTTCAGACTAAATGTCTGTAACCTCTCAGAGAAAAGCTGTGAAGTTCTCTCATCAGTCCTGACTTCCCAGTCTTCTAGTCTGAGAGAGCTAGACCTAAGTGACAATGACCTGAAAGACTCTGGAGTGAAGCTACTATTGACTGGACTGGAAAGTCCAGACTGTAAAATGGAAACACTCAGGTTGGATTTCAAACTTCTTTGTAGTTTGATGTATGATCTATTTACCTGAACCTGTGAACTTATGAATTAAAGCTATTCCATATAGAATTATTTTTTTACAGTTTAGATTCACATAGTGCCTTTTTGCAGTGAAAATAAATAGTTTTTTTTGTGTTTTTATTTAGAAAAGACCAACAATAATTCACCACGTATAGATATTTTATATAGAAAATATTAGACCTCAAGAGTTCAGACCAGATATTTTAACATGTTATTTTTCTGTACATTATTGTCTTCGCAGACTGAGTAGCTGTAACCTCTCAAAGAGAAGCTGTGAAACTCTGTCCTCAGTTCTCAGCTCCCAATCCTGTACTCTGAAAGAGCTGGATCTGAGTAACAACAACCTGGAGGACTCTGGTGTGAAGATGCTTAAGAATCCAAATTGTACAATTGTCAGGTCAGAAAAAGTGTTGTTAAGTCATTTTTTTAAAATAACCAGTAACAATTGTAGCTAATAAAGATAAGTTATAATAAAAAAAACTTACACTGAAAATTACCAAAAGAAAACCACAAATAGTGAAGGATTGTAGGTGACATTTTAGAAGAAAATAGCCTAGGCAGCCTGAGGCTGGAGAGAAGACAATTACAGTCCATGAGGTGGATCAGTGCTGGGGGACTTTTCCAGAGACAGAATGTGGAACCAGTACTGGAGGAGAAACCCCGCTGTAGTCAAAGTAGGGAAGAAGGACCTCTTTAGAGGTCGTCCAAAGAGTAGCAGAAGAAAAATAAGCAGAGAGGTCGAGAGAATTGCCAGCAAAGGTCTGCCACAGTGATGAATTTCCAGACCCAAGTTTCCTCTTTGCAAGGAGGAGGAGAGTGCTAGTCAAAGAAAACAACTTTCAAAATAAAACAGGAAGTCAAATACTAGGAAAAGCTTGCATATAATAAAAAAATAACATAAAATAACATAAGCACTTATACTAAATAAGCTCTAACCACAATATAAATCGAATCAAAATACATGAATCAACTAAAACAATAATTAAGCCAAAAAAACATTAAATAAAAAATAATCATTTTCTTAAAACGAAAACCTCTAAAAACTCTTGATCTAACACCACATAGTATAGTATAGGGCATATCACCAGGGATAAACATAGGGGGTTACTTGAGGAAGCTGATCAGGATTCTTGAAACCGATATATATATATATATATATATATATATATATATATATATATATATATATATATATATATATATATATATATATATATATTGCTGATCAGCAATATCAGCATCGCTACATAAATTCATAATGCATGCAGGTAAAAATGACAGATGAAAAAATATGAATGTACCACAAACGTGATAGAGAACAAAGCAGTCAGGGGTCAACATGAACAATGAAAAAGTGTCTTATACAGGAACATTAAAACTGAAGGATATTGTCCCATTTTGAATGAGTCTAAATGTTTGACTGTTCCTTTATCAGTGTCTAACAGTATGTGTATGAGTGTAATGTAATGTCCGTGTGTGCATGCTGAAAGAGACTGTGCTGGTCTGACGCCCCTCCTCCTTTCAGGGTGGAGCCTGCTGGAGTCCGATGGTTGAGACCAGGTCTGAGGAAGTGTAAGTGTGTTTTTAATGTGATTCATGAAAACAAAGCGGCTCACATTCAACCATCTTCAAACTGTCACATCACTCATTCACATCTCTGATGTCAGGAGTCATCATCAAAGTGTCACTCAATGAACTGTACTGTGTTTGTTCTCTCCATCAGATTCCTGTCAACTCACAATTGACGCAAACACAGTACACAGAGAACTTAAACTCTCTGATAACAACAAGAAGGTGACACATGTGGAAGAGGATCAACCATATCCTGATCATCCAGACAGATTTGATCGCTGGCCTCAGCTGCTGTGTAGAGATGGTCTGACTGGTCACTGTTACTGGGAGGTTGAGTGGAGTGGAGAAGCTCACATATCAGTGAGTTACAGAGGAATCACAAGAAGAGGAAACATTAACAACTGTTTGTTTGGGAGGAATGAACAATCCTGGAGTCTGAGCTGCTTTGATGATGGTCCTCGTTATGTCTGGCACAATAACAGAAAACTCACTTTCTTGTCATCCATCTCCTCCTCCTCTGTCTCTAACAGAGTAGCAGTGTATGTGGACTGTCCTGCTGGCACGCTGTCCTTCTACAGAGTCTCCTCTGATGACACTCTGATCCACCTCCACACCTTCAACACCACATTCACTGAACCTCTTTATCCTGGATTTAGACTTTTATTTTCTGGTTCCTCAATAAGTCTGTGTACTTCAGCCTAAGGAGTGTCCTCCTATTAGATTAACACTCTGTATATTTCTGTCTCTATCACTCAGAAACGTATTCAGATTCATCAGTTCAATCAGTTGAAGTTCATTATAACGATTCTTCCAGATTTTTGTGCATATTTATTGTTAAAGCTTCATAGTGGATATCAATATGTTGTGTTTCACCAAAGCTCAGTTTTGATCCCGTTCATCTGCATCTCAAACAAGTCTGAGCTCATTAAATGAATCCAAATGTTTTATTTCTGTTTATTTCAGTGGTTTGTTTTTGTTGGTTTGTTTGGGGTTTTTTTTATTTTTGGTCAAAAAAAGGTTTTATAAAAAAATTCTCAAGTGTTTAATGTACTTTTTCCCTCCATATGGTGTTTCAGTCATTTTTGGCAGCTCTAATGGAAGACAGGAAGTTAGCTCCTAGCAAGAGGGGATTTACACAAGAAATGTGATTTAAATAATATTTCATATGTCTGTAATGTTTTATATGTATGACAACAGGACTGTAAGTAAAAGTAACATAGTAGCACATCAGTATTAGTGTTTATTCAGAAACAGATGCTAGATGTGTTAAATAATTTTCTGTGAAAATAAAAAATAAATGTACTTCTATTGAGAAAGGAAAAGTACTTTGCCGTTATTTTGTTTTTATTTTGGAAATATGGATAACAGGGTTACATTAGTTAGAATGACGCACTCAGTCTAGTCTGAAAAATATCTCAGTGTTAGCACGTAAGTCACGTGCTATAGTTAACATGATGGTTAACCCATCATGTTAGTATGTGACTCGCTCAATCCTTTCTGTTTTTCTCTCACTTTTGTTTTAATTTTCCAGGCTAATTAGGTTTCAATAACAGGGATGTACATATCTTGTAGGGAACAACTTGCAGTGCATGGTTACTGTTCTCTAAAATATGTTGAGCTATTTCACAAAGCTACATCCAGTTCATTTTTCCATTCAGTTGAGCTATTTCACAATTACTAGAAGTTCATATTAATGAAATCAAAACAAAAAATTGGATTGATAGCTTTTTTTTTCAATAAGTAGGGACATGTGAAAATTCAGCTTTGAGTGCTTCCTGAGAGCTGAGTTGTATTTAAAAAAAAATATGGATGAGACAAAATCTTGTTATTGTAGAATGGCCCAAAAGTAGTTGATGGTGAGCCTGATGTTGAAGATGAACTGATGATGAGAGGTGAAGATACCCTTCGATAACCAGACACAGAAACAGGGATGGCTGGGTGTATTTGATAAAATTGATGAAACTCAAACAGGCAGAAAGAAAAGGGCAACAAGCAGATGGAAATCCAAAACAATCAATTTCATGAGACAGAAAGATTTTCTGCATTTAGCTTAAAATGATTAACTGCAGGAAAACAATGACTTTCACTTGTTATTCATGGGAATGGTCATAGAGGGACCTGATGACACGTTGAAGGATAAGTGAATAGGGTGGAAAGAGAGGTACCCTGGATAATGATGGACCTTTGTTGGAGTTTGTGGAAAATATTAGTTTAGTTTTTAAAGAGAACTTTTAGTATGTCGTGGTCCCTGTGTCTGCCTCGCTGGCCCCACGGGGCTTCATTGGTTTGTTTTTGTTTTGTGCCTGTCTTTCTCTCCCTCTCTCGACACTCTGCCTGGGAAGAGCCTTCAGCAAGTCCCAGCTTTGTCTGCACAGCTGTTCTCAATTACTCAGCTGAGGAGTCTCTGATATTTAAGGCTGGGAAGCAGAACGGGTCTTCACTGGATCATTAAGTGAGACAAGTCAGTATTACATCTCGTCTTACGAGCTAATTTCCAATTTGAGAGTTTCGCATTAGTGATTAATCCTTTTTGTGAACAGTTTCCCCGGACCAACTGCCTTTCCTGTGTGGAGTACAAGTGTGACAGCATGTGGGAGAGTGTGAGAGGATTTCCCCTTCCCCAATTGGCTTTTTGGACCCTGACCCTGTGGTTTCCCTCTTCACTTGCATATAGCTTGTACTTTGGTGACCTGTAAATAAACCGCTTTATTGGATGTAATACCGTCTGCGCCTGAGTCCTCCCTAACTCGTGACCAGTGTTGGGACTAACGCGTTATTAAGTAACGCGTTACAGCAACTACGTTATTATTGTGGTAACGAGCACGGTAACTAGTTATTATGTCAAAATCAGGAACGCGTTAGTCGTTACTGGGATTTAGATAGGGTCGTTACTCGTTACTTCATGTGGTGGCTATCGTGGAGCTTCCACAGATTTGGTAACATTAGCAAGTGGTGGAGGCAGCAGGTGGAGGAGGGAAAGGGGACGCAGAAGGAAAAGAGACCCGAGGCGGCCGCCGGTGTTCCAGATCTACTGGCGTTTAGATCTACTGGCGTTTAGATCAACTGGCGTTGGTCGAACAGATGTGTGGCAGTCTTGCGTTTCAGGAGCTGCTACCGACAAACCAGCAAAAAAACGCCAAATGTGTCACCTGTGACACTTGTGAGGTTATCTCAAACACACTCCGTCAGTCTTGATGCCGTTGAACAACAAAATGTTTAAAAATGTGGCGAGTTTACCTGGTGATATCCTCATGCGCGACGCGATCGCGAAAACAGCAAACAATTAACACCACGCCGGTGTTGTTCACAGGACAGCAAGAGTAAACGATCGGGAGACTCTTGTTGTCGTTATCGTTCCCCTCGCACGTTTCATTACTCCGGTTTCAGCGTTTTTGCTTCACAACTAAAGCGAGCAGTTTACTTTGTGCACTAACATGGAGTCGAGTCAACCAGCGCCACCTCTGGCCAAGTGCCACAGCCTACAGCCAGATCAACTTGTGACACACATCTGCAGCACGTTTGAATTCGTTTCATGCACAATACATTTGTACTTTCATGCAAATAAACCTTTGAAAAGAATGAAATGATAACATATATTCCTTATTGGCCTACATTTGTACAAAATTCCAAATTATATACACAAAGTCATAGAAATCACCACCCCTGTTCATCATGATTTTAATATTCTCTTTTTCCATAACAATGAAATACGCCTTGGACAAATATGACACATCAATATTTCATTAGTGTTGTCACATCACATCCTGTAAGCATCGTCTGTCTGTGTCTTTTCTCTGGAAATGAATATTTCCAGACAATATAGGCAATCCATCAACATGGCTGGGGAGTTGGTCGTTATATACAGTCTGTATAAGTTTGGTTAATCTAATGAACATTTGTAAGGAGATGGCAATTACTGTGAATTTACAGCAGTTACACAGTGATTAGTAATAAACAGCCAGTGAGAGTGAGTGGATTTAAGAAAGTCAGTGACTCAGGTGTGGCGATTGGTTTGTCATCTGTTTGTCAGACTGGAGGAGACGTAGAAATCTTTTGTTTTAAATCTAAGTTAGGAAGATTCCTGTTTGAAAACAAGCACTTTTTGTGAGAAATGCAAGAAGTACATCTGCAGAAAGCACACAGTTACATTCTGTCCATCATGTGGACAAAATTGAAAATGTTGAGCATTGAAAAACTGAGTACGTTGGGCAAGTTCAAAAGAAATGTGTCTGTAAGAACGAAAAACCAAATTGTTCCTAAAATAGTTATGGAAAGTCTAACTGTTGTATGTCTGTGTTCTACATGTTTATCTCATGGAAAATAAAGTTGCTATTGTTTTATGGCAGTTTTTTGATAATTCTGAGTGGATTTACACAGTACGGATCTAAATGACCCGCAACAAAATCAATGTCAATTGTTTGTTCTTCAACATAATACAAGGGTTAATTTCCAAAACTTGCTTATGATCTTCAATTTGTAGCAGATCGACAATCACATAGCAGGAGCAGTCTCCAATGGAGGTCAGTCCACTGCTGCCACCTGTGGCCAAATACCACAGCCTACTACTAGATTAACTTGTGACACATCTGCACCTGCTGCTATGATCACATTGAGTAGAGGCTGAGTGGCTGCACTTATCCCTGGTACATTCAGATCTACCCACAAAGATGTTGACAGATGCAATCCCAGCAATGTGGATTGTCAACACTAAAAACAATCAGTAAGCAAAGACAACAGGGATAATTTTTTTCTGTTTATTTAGCACCCACAACATTTGTAGTCGCCTTCTGCACAGGGGAAGTCCACACACACTGTGTGGTACCACTTTCCACAGAAGGTGTATTCAATCTGCAAGATTGAATGAGATTGTCAGGGTCATTGTCTGACTGTTTATTACTAATCACCTGCTGTACACTCACAGTAACTGCCATCTCCTTACAAATGTTTATTAGATTAACCATACTTATACAGACTGTATATAACAACCAACTCTAAAATGTTTGTTCGCAGAGAAAAGACACAGACAGACTACGCTAACGACATGTGATGTTACAACACTAGTGAAATATTAGTGTCATTTCATTCATGTCAAAGGTTTATTTGCATGACGCACAAACAGACACAATTGAAAGTACAAATGTATTGTGCATGAAACGAATTCAAACGTGCTGCAGATGTGTGTCACAAGTTGATCTGGCTGTAGGCTGTGGCACTTGGCCAGAGGTGGCGCTGGTTGACTCGACTCCATGTTAGTGCACAAAGTAAACTGCTCGCTTTAGTTGTGAAGCAAAAACGTTGAATTCGGAGAAATAAAACGTGCGAGGGGGACGATAACGACGACTAGAGTCTCCCGATCGTTTACTCTTGCTGTCCTGTGAACAACACCGGCGTGGTGTTAATTGTTTGCTGTTTTCGCGATCGCGTCGCGCATGACAATATCACCAGGTAAACTCGCCACATTTTTAAATATTTTGTTGTTCAACAGCATCAAGACTGATGGAGTGTGTTTGAGATAACCTCACAAGTGTCACAGGTGACACATTTGGCGTTTTTTTTGCTGGTTTGTCGGTAGCAGCTCCTGAAACGCAAGACATCTGTTCGACCAACGCCAGTTGATCTACACGCCAGTAGATCTGGAACACGTGTGAACTGAACTTCAGATAAGAAGTTATGACCTGCAGTCTATCTGGGTCAGATATAAACCAAGTTTAGGTGGAGTTTATTTTCGTTATTCTGACTTTTTCCGTACTGTGTACTAGCTAGTAGTGATGGGATTTCCGGCTCTTTTTAGAGATCCGGCTCTTTCGGCTCGGCTCACTAAAAAGAGCCGGCTCATTCGGCTCTTCAGGTTGTTTTGTTGCTTTAATTATTTAATCATTAACAATAATATAAAATTATGCAGAAAAGGAATTACTAATGTAAAAAAAGTGGTTTTATTTATATATGTTTATATATGGCCCCTAGAGACAAAGCACGTACAAACTCTAAAGCATATACAAACTCCAAAAAGCACGTACAAACTCCAAAACACATTTCTAGCGTTTACTGAACTTCCAAAACAGAGCTACCCAGATCACTTAAATTACACAATTGAAAACATGTGTGTATTGTTTGTGTATTTATAGACAAGCACTCATATTTATTCAAATAATTTTTTAAAAAAAGTTAATTTACCTGTTACTACCACACACCAAATCCGGTTGTTGATACTTCCTGGCTTGTGTAGCCACTAGGTAAAAAAAGCTAAACACTGCGCCCTAGAAACCTGGAGCACTTCTGTTGTCTTTTGTACGTGTTTTGGAGTTTGTACGTGCTTCTGAGTTTTTACGTGTTTTGGAGTTTGTACGTGCTTCTGAGTTTTTACGTGTTTTGGAGTTTTTACGTGTTTTGGAGTTTTTACGTGTTTTGGAGTTTTCACGCGTTTTGGAGTTTGTACATGCTTAGGAGTTTGTACGTGTTTTGGAGTTTTTACGTGCTTTGTCTCTAACGTCCACCATAAATATACTTTATTTACCCAGATAGCAAGGAAACATTGAAACAACGTTGAGTCAATATCAGGCGACGTCATTGAATCAACGTTGAAGTGTGACGTTGACCTAACGTCACTCTTGCACCCTTTTTTAATGTTGAAACAACGTCAGGTTTTGATGTTGAATCAATGTTGAAACCTGACATTGAATCTGACATTGAAACAATGTCAGATTCTGATATTGAAACACTGTTGAGCTATGGTGTTGATTTTCCACCTCTTTCGCACAGTTGCTTTTTATTAAAACAACAGTTAAATCATGACTGGAAATCTACCTTTCTTTATAGGTATTTTAACCAATACTAAACTACTGCATGTTTCCATCAATACTTAAACCACCTAAACACATAATTGTACTTATTCCTCAAATTGGACACCCTTTATAAAAAAAACAACAACAAATGTCTCACAATGTATCATGTCAATATTAATATCCTAAAATAAGAAAGCATTGCATGTGATGTAACAGAGAAAAAAAATAAACAAAAAAAGGTCAATAGGCATGTTTCGTTTGCTAAATACTTTATTAAAAGACAGTTTCCTATTTACATTTATATGTTTCACAGAAGTTTGTAATTTTTTACTCTGGGATGGGGATGCATGATGTGCGTCCTGCACCACCCATACCCATACGATCTGGGGCGTATCGGAGCCATTTCTGCACTGCTTGTGCAAAGACAAACTCGGACATAGAGTTTGCCCCTAACTGCTGCGTCAGGCCATCTAGAAAAAAAATACACACACACAAACAAAAAAAGTGAATTAGAGCACATGAATAAGCTCTTGTTAACTGTCTTCAGCGGGGAGAAAGTATGTAAACTCCTAGGCTGATAAACATGAAAGTCACCAGGCGTAAATCTGCAAACTGCCGCATTTGATTCCCAAAGAGCTTGTGTGTTTAATCAACAGGCTGTTGTTATGTATTTAAATCACATCTGACAGCTATTACACTTTATAGTTACAAAGTGTACATAACCTTTATATACTTACCATTGCCTTATTTGCCTCTTATGATTGAAGAGCTGCCTCTGCATTGTTTAGCTCCTCAATGTCGTGCAAGGGCAAATCCAGAGGCAGTACCCCAGCATCTACCGATTCATTGCAGCAGGGATGGCGGATGGCTCTGACCGCCTCACGCAGTTCGTTAACAGCTGTCGTCAGGTCTGACAGCATAGCTAATATCTTTTGTGAGGTCGCATCTGTTTAAAAAAACAATTCCAGAAAGATTAATGGCTTAAGCAGTGAGAGGCGAAAAACTAATAAATAAATAATAAAACGCAGTTTACGTGTGGACAAAAGGTGCAAACGCAAGGTAGGTGAGCGTGCATCGTAAAGTTAGGTGAGCGTGCAACGTAAAGTTAGGTGAGCGTGCAACGTAAAGTTTGAATTGAGTGCGAATCGAAGCGGGTGCTCTCCAATCATTAAAAGTAACAAAGTCATTGAACACATTTATACAGTTACCTTTACGTTTATCAATCATATATCACAGATTTACAATTTTTTGTAGTACTATGCTAAAAAGCAACTACAGAGCGAAAGTCTGGGTCAAGCGCCGAGGCGACGGCAAGAACAAAGGAACCCTCGAAGCGTTAAAGCTAGCTTTGTAAGGGAATATAACGGAAAAGTATGAAACAAAAATGTTTTCTTTGTTGACTTTGCTCGCAGTGCAATTTATTTGTTGCCGGATTGTAAGATGAAAGTAGACACAATTTCGGGCTCCCACATTTTGTCCGAAACTTTACATTAACAAGTTTGTTTCTTTTTTACTGTTATTCAAATGCAACCGTGGAAATAACGAATAGAACAAAAGTCATTCATTCTTATCTTATATTAATCGTGGTGCAGGCCAGTGCAGTACATGAACTGATGCCTTCTCCGGTCAATTCCGCTGAGAGTAAATCTAATGTCCCGCTCTACTGTACAAGACAATGGTTACCTGAAGGGATGTACCACTGTGAGAGGGGGGGCTATGGAATAGTCCAAGTGGTAGCAGCTTTAATTTCCCACTCAACCATAAATCAATGGTTTTTCAACGTGATTGTTGTCACCTTGTCAACTATAAATAGATCAACAATCAACGATGACAGAACAACAGTGAATCAATGTTATTTCAATGTCAGTGTCAGGTTTCATCAGTATTTCAATGTTGTTTCAACATTGGTTTTGTGTTGACATTTCAAGCCTGACGATTCTGATGGTTCAGATGGAAAATCAACATCTGTTCAATGTCTCCTTGCTATCTGGGTATTCACTCCACATAAAATGTAATAAATAAATCATATAATACAACAAACAACTATTTACATTTTAAACTTTTAACTATTTAAATTTTCAGCTTTTTCCTTTTAAACAAATTTAACGTGAAACGACACAAAACACTGCAAACCACAACACAATTAAATATAAATTAAAATATTAAAACAAAAAGAAGATGCACATTCTCTGTCATATGGGCCTGCATGATTTCTGAATCCTTTATCATCTGCAACTGAAAATAGCGGATGATTACTATACCTTTCTAATGTGACGTTGTTGTCCCTCACTCTCTTTCTCTCTGGCTCTGTTCCTGTGCTACTGCGAGTGTAACTAACGCCCCTCCCCCCTCTGCCCAGCGCAAAGTACAGGCCGCGCATGTGGAGTTTAGCGGAAAAAAGGGCGAGAGAGAGGGTGAGAGAAAGACAAAAAAAAAAAAAAAACGGCTCGCGTCGTTCACTTCAAAGAGCCGGCTCTAAGAGCCATTTCGTTCGCGAACGACCCATCACTACTAGCTAGCATGACGGAGTTTCTATACAGCTGGGTGGGTGCTATGAAGTTAATGATGTTGAACTTTATTTTGTTCATAAGTTATTAGAGTTGCCAACCGTCCCATCTGGTATTCAGAGAAAATATTACGCGTTTCTTATTGAGGTGAAAAGGAACAGTTTGTCCCGTAATTCAGCTACAATGGAAAAAGACACAAAGCTGGAGTTATTCTGTGTTTGCTGCACAGCTGCCTCTTCTTCTTTCATTCTCCCCCCTCCCTCTCCCGTTTCTACTTCAATCATGAAAACTGATCAATGATTAGCTGATCGGCTTTTCTCTCTTGTTTATTTATCGCCCACTTTGCGCCAGAAAGAGGAAACCAGCCGATGTCGCATTAAACAACAGCAGCACGTTTAACCTTGATCAGGTGTTGTTAGAATTTATTTAATATTAATTTCTAGTATTAGCTGATGTTTGGTGGAACCACAGCTCCAAAAAAGCTGCTGGTCATGATATCGGTTTGGATATGTGGTGAGAGGGAAACATGAAGATGAAACCAGGAGATGTTCTTACTGAATCATCGGAGCTGAACAGGTGATGGAGAAACAGGTTTACCTTTTAGGTGACATAAATGAGTTGAAGGGAAGTTATGAACTGTTTCTGAGAGACAGATAACCCCAGGATCCTTTTTTAGGTAGCTGACAGCTGGTAACTGTGCAGGTGCGGATCTAGCAAAGTTTTGCCAGGGGGACCAGGTAGGGCATTAACCCTTTAAAACCGGTCGGAGCGGGCACGCTCTGTTTTGCATAACTATTTTTAAATCCTGGTAGCTCTGCAACCACGTAAGCTAGTGCAATAATTTTTTTTGCATATGAAACCGGAGGAGTTGTACTTACATCTTATGCCATCAGCTTGTCCTCGGTCACAGTTTCCTTCCACATATAGCTTTGCAAAAACTGCATAAAAAGCACTTGCAGCAACAAAAACATAATATTCCAGAAACACGCTTTGCCGATCCGATCAGCTGTTCATAACACTTCCTATGTCCATCAGCGCGAACTATCGCATGTCCGCCATGACCTGCCTGAAACCGAAAGTGACATCATTTTGTGGAAATGTAGTTTTTTACCATATAGCCTCATGAGCCTATACTGGTGTTTTTAAAAGTTATCTTTGACTTCATGACTTTCTGTGTCGTTTCTGGGATGCTTAGGACTCATATTGCACTGCTGGAAATAGTTTATTTTGATGCATATGCTGCTTTTTTGCAAATTTGCATTATAATATTTATTTTTGTTTTTCCTGCAGTATATAAAAATTGGTGTATTTCAAAAATAAAACTATGAAGACACTCAAAATAAATTTCCTGTGGTGGGAAACTATTTTGTGCAACTTTTTTGTATTTACAGTTTTGAGGGATAAGCCCCTGAAATTTCTCTAACTAGACATATATGTTGAAAAACAAAAACGATTTTCAATTTTTTTGTAGTTTATTGCACTTTTTTGCAATTTATATAATTACTATGCACTTAATGCATGCATATTATTAAAATTTAGACTGTAATGGTTGTATTGATGTATAGCAACTTGAAATGCTCCCAAAAATGGCTCCACAGCATGTCAAAATATAATATAAGCTCTGGCTGACTTGGTTCTATGGTAGGTCTTAAAGGGTTAACAGGGAGAGGTGGGCACAAAGAAATACTTTTCTTTCTTATTCTCATTTAAAATGTCTAGCTTTTAAAAAATAATTATCTGAATCTTACAACAAACGATTGATAGATTGATGCATATATACCATCAAGACAGTGTACATCATTGTCACAACAGCGTTTGTTTTCATTCAAAGGCTTTATGATTTTTCCTATAATGGTGGGCCAGTCTCTAGTCAAAATGCCCGGGACGATTTTTTGTCCCAGTCCAGCCCTGTATGCAGCTCATCTGCAGTCTGGTGTTACCTACATCTTCCTATTCAGAAGGCAGAAATTCCGAGTTCTGAGTACAATCAAAGCACCACGACTGCAGTTTTTGTGTTGGATGTAAAAGGCGCACATGACGCTGTGACGTAGGATCATGGCAGCAGTCAATGACGGTCCAGGCGTGGGATTTCTCTCGTGGAAATATGCACATTATTTTTTTTTCTATTGGTAGGTGGCACAGTGCACTTGTGGCAAGTAAGCAAGCTAGAAGACTGGCAAAGTTATGGACGCAACACATTAACAAGAGAATTCTGAGTAAAACCAAAGTTACTTTCCCTAGTAACTAGTTACTTTGAAAGTAACGAGTAACTTGAAGTGACTGAGTTACTTTTGATAGAAGTAACTAGTAATGTAACTAAGTTACTATTTTAAAGTAACTTACCCAACACTGCTCGTGACATAGACTATACCAGCGCAGATCCAGTAAAACCAGAGTTATGATAAAAATATATATGCAATGTTTTGTCTTCCTGAACACTAGTGATGGCTTGCTTGAAGCTGATGCTCCAGTGCGTGTGTCAAAAAAATCAACACACTGCTTCAGAAGCACTGTGTCGAAGCTTGATTCGTTTAGCCAGAGTCACGTGATCAGTAACGTCCAAAGCTTCATTTAGAACCTAACTGCTTCGGTGTCTGATTCAATGGTTTATAAGCAGATGACTCATTCGCGGGATTTGTGGAGCGTTTTGATGGTGACAGATAGCGAACCACTGATCATTCCACTGAGAGATTTGGAGCCAGCGAGGAATAGAGGAGGTTCTGTTGTGTTGGAGTATTTTGAGTTGATTTTGGTCGATGGGGTGGGTTTTCCAGCTTTGTGTTCTGGCTGTTTGCTTGTGTTTTGTGCGTGTTTATTTTATCTGGAAACGGGAAAAACTTAAAATGTCAAAAAATCTGCTTTTTATAATATAAATATCATTAAATAACTTTAGAAAGACTTCCATTTGACTCTTTACATTTAATGTTATAAAAAGATATATTTTATTTTTAAAATAATCTTAAAATGTTAGTCTACAAAATGTGCAGCAATTTAATTTATTTATTCTCTTTAGCTGATAGTTTGTGGGGCCCAGGTAAAATGTATAACTGCATCTCTACCACTTTTTCTGCACTCCAGCCTCTTTGCACAGTGGAACAAATTCTCTTCTTAAATAAAAATGAAAAAGGGTTACCTTAAATGCATCTGCAAGTTCGTAAGCATTTTCCCTTTCCATTTCACTATCAATTCTGCCCCCAGGTCAAAAATATGTATAGGAAAATTTCCCTAATATAATATTATTTATAAATATACCCGTCTAGCGATTAATTGCATTAGTACATGGAGGCAGGACCTCACAGCAGAAGCATACTCCATAATGTGCATTATTATATGTTTGTTATATGTAACGTGGTATTTTTCAATTAATGTATTTACCAACATCAAGAAGTCACAAGCAAAGAAAGACCAAACCATGGTGCATGTTTGAACAGGGAAAGTTTACTGGTCAAAAATATTTATTAAACAAATAAACCACATTTTTTTAACCCCAAAAAATACATGTGCAAAGCAACACAACAGCAGCCCAATATCAGACAGAATATAGGCCTGCAGGTATCAGGCTGTTTTTCTCCTTTATCTCATAGTGGACAGAAATTATTTTTGGAGTGGCACAAATAATTTGTGTGGCATCAGATTTGATGCAGAATAGCTGATTGTTCTGTAAATAGTTTGAAATGTTTATTTTAAAAAACCGCCTTTGCTGCATTTTTAGGTAAACAGCTGCAAAAAACTTTGTTTGCAAAACTTTTTTGAAGAAGTAACTATATAATTAATTGCCCAACATTGGTCATTAGATACTGTATTTTGCAGACAGAGTTACAGGACTCTCTCCCAGACCACAGACTCATACTCATAAAACAAGTCAGAGCTTTATAAAAATAAATAAATAAAAAAGTTGTGTTTTCAAAATTGGAGTTCAAGTTATTCTTACTTCCAATAGTGTTAACATACTACACAGGTCATGAACAAGATTTTTTAAATTTTCATTGTAAGTGGGCTAAAACAGTTAATTAAAAGTAGTCTAGCATAAATGTAAATGCTGTAATTTGATTATTTTAATTAACCATGTAACTTGGATGGATTCGATGCTGGTGTGACCACAGTGCACACGTCTGCTGTCGCTCACAGTGGTCCAAGGGATCGCTCAGTGAGTTTGTGCGTTTGCTCAGACACATGAAAAATTAGAGGGAACATTGGTCACTTGTGTTAAAAGTTGTCTGATATTTAACTAACACTGTGAAAATAGTATAAAATTGTTTACAAGCAAAAGAAATCAGATTGCATTTAAGTATATCACTATTGTCTGTCAATAGCCACCATCCACCTCTGTAAGAATAAATCTATATAGGTTTAATCTAATGTGAAGCTTCTGTTGTCAAAGTGAGTCAGATCCACCTGATATGAATGTGTGCATGATGTGTGCACCTCACATAGCTTGAGAAGCAATGACTGACTTGACTGTTATGTTAAAACAGGTGTAGTGTTGTTGTTTTTTTAGGATTAAACGACCTACTAAAGTCTTTGCTTTCATCTAGTGGTTAAAAAATGCCCTAATATATCTGTAATGCTGGGTTACTTTAAATGAAAGAAGGTGATATTCTAAGTTCAAAAGTAAGTAACAAGCTAATACAATAAGAATTCTACAAAACCTGTTAGCTAAACTGTGGACGTGAGCTCTGTTATACCAGCTGTTTATGGTTGGTTATTGACATTATTAATTCATTATACCATGGCAGCTCATTGTAAATTTTATGAAAAGTGATAAGAACTCTGTTTATGATTAATGGTATTGTGAATGCTGTTAAATATAAAAATAAACATATTCTGTACTGTGTTTTTTTATTTTTTGGGTACCGATTGGAAGAAAATAAAACTCTGCATTACATATTATCTTGTTAATATATATTTTTATCTAGCTGTGGCACACATATCAATCTTCTCTGTATTTCTTTAAACGTTTTGATGATTTAAAAAATATGTAAATGCTACAGGTGAAAGTTTAAAGGCTACAGTCTGTAAAATTAATTGTGAAATCTAAAGGGAGACGTCATAGCACACCCACTCGGGTGGTTGCATCAGACAACGCGCGCGCTACCGGACTGGACAGGGCGCGCGGCTCTGCTCGAGTGAATAGTTCGGGATTTGCCCCCAAACGCCTCTTTGATTGGTTCGTTTCATTTCGCTGGAGCTCATTGAACAGTAGGAGGTAAGGGATCAGTCTTTCGTGTTTTCCTCGATAGCTCACGTCAGTTGTGCGCAGTTGGCGTTAACAGACTCAAAGCTGCAATTAGGAAGACGGGAAGAAGATGGCTGGCCGCTGGAGAACCTCGGACTGCTTTTATTAAAACTTCGGAAACATTTTCTGCGTTTGTAACTCGCGGTAGTTATGATAACGATTTACAAGACTTAACGTCTCTTTATTTATTTTATCCTTATGATCTGAGCAGGAAGTACAGGGACAAGCCGAGGCTGACGCAGACAGATTTGATTAATAAATCCCTGCAGCTGCTCCGTAACATAACGACGTATCCGCGACTGTCTGTGAGCAAACAGGAGAAATGTCTGTGCTGTGTCTGTAGTTTTTCATCTGTATGGGGCATGTTTCGCATTTTGTGGGTCTCAGTAAAGTTGATTTGAAAAGGAGGGAGGGGACTCCCAGCAAGTCCCAGCCTGCCTTATCATGCGTTCAAGTCCTGTAGAAACTGAAGAGTGGCAAGTCCCTCCTCCCTGCAGTCACTGATAAATGTAGTAGGTGGCCAGTGGCGGTCCTAGCCTGTTTGGCGCCCTGGGCGAACACTCCCTCTGCCCCCCCCCCCCCCCCCCCCCTTTATATACAGAATCAACTTTTTTAAAGTGTTCTTGAGAAATAGCTCTCCAGGCTTTCCAAAGGTCTTTTGAAAGCTCTTCTTTACACGTTAGCTACTTTTTACTCATTTTCAGTCCAGTTCTTATACCTGAGCCTTCAGAAGAATATCTTTTTATTGTTTGTTTGCTAAGCCACTGAAGACTGACGTACGGATCATTCAAGCATAAAAAGGTATCTAACCCAAGGGATGAACCACTGTTGTGTCTACAGATCAACTTGGCAAAGAACCAGTCTTAAATTGTATTTTTGGGTATTTTGTTAAGATAAAGAGACAATTTGTTCTCATTTCTGTAATTTAGTCTATTAAATAAAATGACAAAATATAAGGTTTTCACACCAACAATGTAATTCCCAGCTTTTTCCTGAAAACTCAGCATGGTTTGCAGCATGTCCTTCAAAAGGAAAAAAAAAAGAGCGATACATACTTTCAGTTATCAACTGAAATGTTTGAAAATGGACTGGAGGTTCCAGTTAAACTGAATGTATCATGTGTGCTGTGCTTCATGACAGGAGGATTTCAGTTGATGTGCACACGAATGATTTGTGTTTTCTCTGCAGGGAAGGCAAAAAGTGTGTGTGAGCTGATGTGGATGTGAATTCAGCAGCATGGATCAGTGTGAGGACAGAGAGGAGGGAGTCCCTCCCTCTAAAACCACTCAGTGTGGGGAACATGAGAGCCAGACCAAAGCTCAGAGGTGAGATGACCATCTCTAACTGTCCATGACTCTTCTCCATGTCACAGCTCAGCACTCACATCACTGCTCCATCATTATTCACAGGAACCAACCTGGAGCTGAACCCAGCTGTGTGTCCTTAAAGAGTGACTGGTCAAAGAGTATTGGTGCTAATTTTAAACGACAAAACCCTGCTGTGGAAAGGTAATCTATATCTGTATATATTTTTATTTTTTCAGTAAACTTTCAAACACTGTTAAAAAACAATTCTTTGATCTTCGGGCTGAAGGAAGAACAACACTCGGTGTTTTAATGCTCACTCAACAATCTCTTTAATCAATACAATTCTCTTTATTCCATGCAAACTCTTTGAGCAATACAATCGTCCGGACAGGAGATGTGCAGAGGAGGGGGTCCTGCAGATCTTGAAGTGTCCTACAGTTACACACACTCTTATAGCCTCAACCCCCACCCGAGTCATAAAACCTAAACATTCACATTCTTTCTCTCCCTCTCAGGCTATGTCCATTATTTTCTCTCCGTTTTGGCCTCCCGTCCACACTGAGACAGCGTTTTCGCTGATGGAAAGCGCAGCGTTTTCAAAACACTCTCGGAAACGCATACATTTCAAAATGATGCTTTCGCATCACAGTGTGGACATTGAAAATGCAGACTTTCTAAAACATGTTAGTCATGTGATGCAGTCATGTGACCAATTAAGCTAAGAGAGCAGAGGGCATTATACAGCAGTTGTTTTGTTTGTGCTGAATTTTGACAGTCCTATTAAAGATTAATATCAGTTTGTACATGCTCCAGATAGCTTTTCTTCAAATTCTTTAATTCTCACTCGTTTTTGTAACTTTGTACTTTTGTGTTATTCGCAGCAACAACTCCACCTCATTGTTAGTCCATTTAAAAAACTCGGTGCTTTTTCTCAACATTTTGCCACAGGGTTTCTATGAGTTGGAAAGTAAATAAGCGGCAGCCAGAAATGAGGCAGGTCAAATCTTCTTGCGTTTCACGCATGCGCAGTACTGGAACATAAGCGTTTTCGGCCGTTTCAATGTGGACGCGCAACTCTGTGAAAACGACTGAAAACGCTAGTGTGGACACGGAGCATTTTCGTATGAAAACGCCGTTTTCGAATATCTCCGGGCTAGTGTGGACGTAGCCTCAGTGAGCTTCAGTTATGACCTTGGCTTTCAGCATGTTTTGTTCTCCTTAATCAGACAAAGCGGGCCATGATTCTATGCAAACACTATTTCTTTATAAATCAGCAATATAAGGTATCATGAAACAGTGTAATATTCCATTCCTGTCTTTTCTCAAGATAAACAATCAATTAATTTTATTACATGTACATGGGGATTTTCACAGCTCAGCATCCAACATCAAAATCCGCTGGGGCCGTCCCAGCAGCACACATTTATACACAGACATCGACAACCTTGTGATCCCTCTCTGTCTCCTGCCTCTCTATCTTGTGTCCTTGCTGCCCACTTCTTCGCACACTATATTCTCCTGGGTTTGGCTTACCAACTCCTTATCCCACTAACGGCAGCTTTCTGTTGCTCCTGCTTCTCACATACATCTCTGACCTATTATTCCAATTCTATGTGTGTGCTCTATGTGTGAATGTTTAGTAACTTGACCTATGACCTACTTAAATGAATAATGAATATAATGCTTTACCATGGTTCAACAACTAAATCCCTACTACTGCGATAACACGATAATCTATTCTCACACAGTTCAGCACTCACATCACTGCTCCATCATTATTCACAGGAACCAACCTGGACCTGAACCCAGCTGTGTGTCCTTAAAGAGTTACTGGTCAAAGAGTATTGGTGCTAATTTTAAAGGACAATACTCTGCTGTGGAAAGGTAATCTATATCTGTATATATTTTTATTTTTTCAGTAGACTTTCAAAAACCTAACCACTGATGTAAGAGGCTTTTCTGTCAGAAAGCTGGTCCAGCAGGTGTAAACTTTGTACTTTGGCTCAGAAACAATGTTGGTAGCAACCACTCAAGTGGCATCAGGTCTTGCTAAGTGGAGGCAGCCCTTACTGCTATTAAGAACTGGATGTCAATAGAGACTCTCTTTTTTTAACCAGCTGCTCCTAATTGCCCCACCATTTAGGCACAGAACAAAGGGCTATGGGCCTTTTGCCATTTTACTGGCAGCCTTTGTTTTAGAAGCCTTTGAAGTTAAAATCTAAGCCACAAATCATTTATAGGTTTCTTTCTTGATGGCTTAGGTAAAGTCCAAGAGACTTGCTTTAATTTCCTTTCTCTAAGCTTCCAAACCTATGATTCAAATGTAATCTCAGATGAGTAATAAAAAGTTTTGTGACGTCCAAGCATTGATACTAAATTACAGTTAAAAAGGAATAGGTTGATTGTGTGTCATCAGGAGAGACAGCCACAGAAAGATGTGCCATAACTATAGACACATCTCCTCATGATGTCTCCAAGAGGTAAGAGGTAGATCCAAGAAGTTGCAGTGTTTAAAATTGGTCCCTGGTGCATCCCACAGGTTATTTTAGAGATTTTGGGGAAAGTTACAGTCACAGTTAATAAAAGATTGCCTAAAGTTATGAATGATGTTAAATCCAGTTTGGTGTATTTTGCACCTAGTAGCCACAAATCAATTATTAATGTCTCAAAGAAGTCCATCAGTGCCATGATTCTATCTCATATGAACATCTGTCTTAGTTGCTGGTAATCAAGCCAAAACAAATTCAAATCATCACTGTAAAATTTTCTAACACTGGTAAAACATGATTACATGGTTTTCCTTTCCTCTTAATTAGGAAGGTAGGATTGTAAAATAGTTTTTCTGAGAAGTCTTTTTTTCTCTCTTATTTATTCATCTTCATGATTTCTCTACAGAGAGAACAAGACCTCAGAGGTTCCCAGTGATCAGCCTCCCCAGCAGCATCAAGCACACCTGGACTCCATATTTATGGTCTGTAAATATACAAACAGTACTTTACATCTGTTCACGGTCATTTCTTAAAAATTTTATGCATGTTCTTACAACCAAACACAGAAGTAAAAAGCATGACTATTTTTGAAAATGGCTTCAAAATTCAGATGGTGCAGCAGCAAAAATATAACTGTATGGTATTTACATTGTTTCTATTTAAAGTTGTATTTCAAGCTCTAATATTTCTAAACCACTTGTTAGTTTTATTTAAAAAATACTTTTAAATTGTTTACAGAAAGTTGTATTATAATAAAGTGGAAGCAACTGGGAATGAAAGTCTGACTGCACTGTGCCAAGTGTAAAGCTTAGTGGAGGTTGGATTATGGGATTTGTTTGTTTTTCAGGGTTGGGGTTCAGCTCCTTAGTGCTGATCCTGTGTTTGGTTTTCACAAAATTGTGTGGTATGACCAAAGTATTCCATTCAGAGTCTTGTGGTTTGTTTGGATGCAGCTTTACAAACCTAAGCTGTGCTGTTTTCTTCTCAGAAAGAAGAGCTCTCTCCTGGCAACCCTTCTAAACTTGCGATATTTGTTTCTCCTTTTTGTAAATGTACTGTCATAAACTTCAACTCTTTAGCTCTTGTGGTTTTTTGCTGTTTCTTTGAGAATTGTACAGTCTTACCAGGTTTGCCGCAACATCCATACCTTGGAAGACTAGCAGCTGACTTGATTATTTTCCACTTGTGAATAATCTTTAGGATGATGGCCTTCAAATTGTTTTCAACTGGCTTTAAAACTCTTCCCAGATTGATGGGTGTGCATGCCCACATGAATGCAGCATTGAGTGCAAAACAAAAGAAATGGTGTATGCAGACCTGCAGTGCTCAGCAGGAATCTTAACATTCCCTGAGACATTTTCCTCCATCACCAAGGTCTAAAGTTAATTTATTCAGCTTTTAAGGTGGATCTAAAAACAGCAAATTGACACCACATGAAGCCCTAGAATGATGTATAAATAAAACAGATTTTAATTCCAGCTGGATTGTAATTGTTTTCAACATGTTTCTGATGTTTGTATCTATGATTTCAGATTTATTGAGTCATTCATATAAATTTCTGTTCCAGCTCCTGGAGGAGAAAATCATCACTTTTGTGAAGAATGAGTTAAAGAAGATCCAGACAGTTCTGTATCCAGATTATTCAGAATGCTTAAACTGCCAGACGGAGGATAAGGAGATTTTGGAGTGTGAGGATGAAGAGCAAAGGAGTAGCAACAGAGAGGCATTTATAAAGATCACACTGCAGTTTCTGAAAGGAATGAAGCAGTATGAGCTGGCTGACCGTCTGCTGAGCAGTAAGAGGATTTTTCTAAACATATAGGCTGCTGGTTATACTAAGACATTTACTAATGTCTGAAGAATTACACCAGCACATATGTAAACACTCATTCTTTAGAAGAATTAAATGGTGGTATATTTAATATATAACTTAATCAGGTAACA
The DNA here is from genome assembly GCF_056152115.1 of Neolamprologus brichardi. NCBI lineage: Eukaryota > Metazoa > Chordata > Actinopteri > Cichliformes > Cichlidae > Neolamprologus > Neolamprologus brichardi. Next base: position 19,348,189 of record NC_142125.1, read on the forward strand.
TATTGTCTGTTTTCAGGCAGATTTGCTCCAGTTTGTCAACATAATCTTAAATCTCAACTGAAGAAGAAATTCCAGTGTCTGTTTGAGGGGATCGCTAAAGCAGGAAATCCAACCATTCTGAATCAGATCTACACAGAGCTCTACATCACAGAAGGGACAGCAGAAGTCAATGATGAGCATGAGGTCAGACAGATTGAAACAACATCCAGGAGACGAAAACCAGATGGACCAGAAACAACAATCAGACAAGAAGACATCTTTAAAGCCTCACCTGGAAGAGATGAACCAATCAGAACAGTGTTGACAAAGGGAGTGGCTGGCATTGGGAAAACAGTCCTAACACAGAAGTTCACTCTAGATTGGGCTGAAAGCAAAACTAACCAGGACATCAAGTTCATATTTCCATTCACTTTCAGAGAGCTGAATGTGCTGAAAGAGAAAAACTTTAGCCTGGTGGAACTTGTTCATCACTTCTTTACCAAAACTAACGAAGTAGGAATCTGTAGCTTTGAAGACTTCCAGGTTGTCTTTATTTTTGATGGCCTCGATGAGTGTCGACTTCCTCTGGACTTCCACAAAACTAAAATCCTGACAGACCCCACTAAGTCCACCTCAGTAGATGTGCTGCTAACTAACCTCATAAGAGGGAACCTGCTTCCCTCTGCTCACCTCTGGATAACCACACGACCTGCAGCAGCCAATCAAATCCCAGCTGGGTATGTTGACATGGTAACAGAGGTGAGGGGGTTCACTGACCCACAGAAGGAGGAGTACTTCAGGAAGAGATTCAGAGATGAGGAGCAAGCCAGCAGGATCATCTCCCACATCAAGACATCACAAAGCCTTCACATCATGTGTCACATCCCAGTCTTCTGCTGGATCACTGCTACAGTTCTGGGGGATGTGGGGAAGAAGAGAAAAGAGGAAACAAGGACAGCACTACCTACAACCCTGACTGAGATGTACATCCACTTCTTGGTGGTTCAGGCAAAAGTGAAGAAGGTCAAGTATGATGGAGGAATTGAGACAGATCCACCCTGGAGTCCAGAGAGCAAACAGATGGTTGAGTCTCTGGGAAAACTGTCTTTTCATCAGCTGCAGAAAGGAAACCTGATCTTCTATGAATCAGACCTGACAGAGTGTGGCATCGATATCAGCGCCGCCTCAGTGTACTCAGGAGTGTTTACACAGATCTTTAAAGAGGAGAGAGGGCTGTACAAGGACAAGGTGTTCTGCTTCATCCATCTGAGTGTTCAGGAGTTTCTGGCTGCTCTTCATGTCCATCTGACTTTCATCAACTCTGGAATGAATTTACTGGAAAAGCAACAGGAAACCACCCAGAATTTGCAAGAAGAAGAATCTGCAGAGACTGGCTTGTACAAGGGTGCTGTGAATAAGGCTTTACAGAGTTCAAATGGACAACTGGACTTGTTCCTCCGCTTCCTCCTGGGTCTTTCACTTCAGACCAATCAAAGTCTTTTACACGGGCTGCTGGAACAGACAGGATGTAGCTCACAGACCAATCTGGAAACAGTTCAACACATAAAGGAGAGGCTCAGTGGAAATCTATCTGCAGAGAAAAGCATCAACCTGTTTCACTGTCTTAATGAACTAAATGAACATTCTATATTGGAGGAGATCCAACAGTCCCTGAGATCAGGAAGTCTCGCTGCTGATAAACTGTCTCCTGCTCAGTGGTCAGCTCTGGTCTTTATCTTATTATCATCAGAAAAAGATCTGGTTGTGTTTGACCTGAAGAAATACTCTGCTTCAGAGAAGGCTTTCCTAAGGCTCCTGCCAGTGATTAAATGCTCCAGCATAGCGCTGTAAGTCATAATGTTTTCATGATTTAAACACACTGTTTTTGTTATTCTGTTTAGCACAGTTGTGTGCTGTCTAGTTTGATGTAAGATTTATATGCCAATTAGAAGCTGCACTTAATGTATAAGCTCATTATGTCATCGGGTTTCTTAGGGTAAACTGGTAACGATTTAGCATGTGCTAAGTTGATGATTTATATAGTCCATGTATAATCAAAAGCTCATGCTGTGCAGTTCACATATTATTATTTTCTTGTCCATTGTTGTCTCCTCAGACTTGGTGGATGTAACCTCTCAGACAGAATCTGTGAAACTCTATCCTCACTACTCAGCTCCCGTTCCTGTCTGAGAGAGCTGGACCTGAGTAACAACAACCTGAAAGACTCCGGAGTGAAAGTACTGTCTGGGGGACTTGAGAGTCCACACTCTAAACTGGAAAAACTTAGGTTACAATTCTTCTAATTTTTCATGATATGTAAAAAATTGTTTTAGTTGAGATCCTAGATATTACATATTAAATTATCAGGACTTTCTCACTACTTTGTTTTCATGTGGTCTGTTTAGGATTTTTTTTTCTCTTTAATTAAAGAAATGACACTCATGAAGCACTTTGAGAGCTCAGGTAGAGTAGACAAGTGCTATCTAAGAACCAGTATATTTACCATTTACCACGTGAGCACCAGTCCAACTTTTTTCTAATAGTTTAATAGTTTCTGTCATGTATGCTGTCTGCAGATTGTCAAGTTGCTCAGTCACAGAAGAAGGTTGTACTGCTCTGACATCAGCACTGAACTCCAACCATTACTACCTGAGAGAGCTCGACCTGAGCTACAATAATCCAGGAGAGGCAGGGGTGAAGATGCTGAAGCAGCTCCGACTGGACACTCTCAGGTGTGCAGAGGCTGTTTGCAGCCACAGTGTCTAATAGAGGAAGATGATTTTGAAAGTTTTTCTTACAGTCACACATAAAGTAGCCTTTTTCATTTAGCTCGTTAAAGGAATTTTGCTTGAACGTGAACAAGAAATAAGGGAAGGGTTTGTGAATCTGTAGCTTCGTAGTCTCATGCAGCCCATTTGTCCGCATGATTATGAATATAAATGTGAACCAAATAAGCAGAGGGTATGTTTTTGAGGATTCATATTTTCCCCACCACCCCTGGATAACAAGCCATGCCAAGTGTTTTGGGAGGGGTTTGTTTTGTTTTTTTGTTGTATTTTTTTTACTGGTTTACTACTTTACAAATGACTAAGCTGCCAATGTTTTATTACTATACTTGGCTACTTTTAATGATATGGACAAGGAGGATTGAAAGTGGACTGCATTACTTTGAACCACTATTTCCAAAGAACATGCTTAGGTTGGTCGATATGTAAAAAAATTTCCAACCGATGCAGGCAATATATTCACGTATGCCCAGACTTTTTGATGGGCGGAGCAATGTAATGATGCACATACTGATTTGCGCGTTTAGAACACAGATGAAGTCCAAACATGGACAAAGTAATTGCGAAATTGCACACTGGAGGAGAAGGCACAGATAGAAATCGACTGTTACCTCAGTGAGGAGTTGTTTGGTCGAGTGTGTAAGACAGATAAACCCTGGAAATGCCTGTAAACACGGTTATAGTGGCTTAAAAATAAGCCAGTTTCTCTTTGTTTCCCTCCCCACCATTGTGGGTTTTTTTATTTGATAAAATGCTTTTGTTTTTTTTTAACATAGGCTACTGCCGTTCTTTCTTTCTCTTATTTGAGTAAATCGCTCCAGCACTCTAAGGAGGGTGCATTTGCTCACAGCTGAAGGAGGGTCACGTTAAAACAGCGCTATTATTTGTTTCTGTTGACTGCTTCTGTTAGCTTTAGCCAACATTATTAGCAAACTTATTCATGGGCAAATAAATAAATAAATCGCCCTTGTAAAAACGATTGAGCCTATAGTCAATAGTCGATATATTCCTCCAATCGCCCAATCTTAGTACATGCAAATAATTTGTATTTCAGTTCTCAACTTTAGACTTTAACTTTGTTTTACAGGTAAAACAATTTATTGCAATTAAATTACAATCAATTGATTATTATTGTATTAACCCTCTGGAGTCGACGGACGCGCCAGCACATCAAAATCACATGACCAATTTAAGACGACACAGCTACAAGATGCAGTGACTCAGTCTCCATTTGAATTTGGGTCGAGAGTACGGACTTCAAACGATATACCAATTTTTGAATTGTGTCAATGGGCCACGTAAAGCCAGAGTTATGATAAAAAATACACGCGATGTTTTTTGTGAACAAAACAGTGGTGTTTACAGCGGGAAGAACGGTAAAAACTGCGTTTTCTACAGACAGCGCTAGCAAACACTCGCCACTTGCGAGTGAAAAAAAAGGAAAAAACACCCCTTCCCTATTGGTGTTAGAGTTTACCATGCGGCACTTGGTTGTTTAGGGAGAAGGTGAAGTTTTAGGAGTGACACCCGCAACGTAAAGCGGGCAAGCGAAAGAAAGAGAGAGAGCGAGTTTTCATATGTGAGACATTAGTGATGTGTAGCGTGTTTGGAGGCTAGAGTTAGTGTGTTGTGTAGTTATTGTTTTGTATTGTGTGTCAGTTATACTGCTGAATGTCACATTTGCTCCAAAAAAGCCATCAAAGGCAGATTCCAGTGTAAACGCTGTTCCCACATGGAAAACAGGACTGATACACCTCCTGCTGTCAGACCTGCAGGGTTTAGGCCTGTGGTGTTCTCCTCTGTCTTATACTGAACACAAACTAGTTTTTTGGACTCGCACAAATAATTTTTTGTGCCTTCTCATTTGATGCAGCACACATGATTGTTCTGTAAATAGATTTAAATGGTTATTTAAAAAACACCTGAGGCCTTGGCTGCATTTTTAGGTAAAAAGTACCATATAACTTTGTTGTTTGCAAAACTTGTGTATAATTTTTAGAAATGTACAATTTCTATTTGTATTTCAAGTTATGAAAATGATTCGTTAAACATGTTTGTGGGTTTTACAGTAACAAATATAACTTTTTTCTACTCAGATTTTGAATTTTTTTGTCTGAATTTAGATAAATTGTGCTAATATAGTATGCCAAAATGAAAAACTAACTCAAATTTCAAATATTTGAGGTTGTGCTGAAAATAATGATACAAAACAAGGCAAGATAAACAGTTTTTAAAGGTGAAATATAGAAATGTATCAAAAGTAGTCAAAAACGGTCAATTATACCCTGGACCCCAGAGGGCTAATATTATTGTAATAAAAATGAAGTATAAAGTATAAAATGACCATAAATACGTCACTGCGATTTAGTCGGATGTTAAAAAATATAATTTCTATTTTGTGCAAATAATGCACAAAGTGTATAAATAATAAAATGTCTTTAGGATATTTGGAATAGACCAGCAAGGATTTAGCATGTGCACAGTTAATAATCAGTATCGACTGCACATTTTAAAGTTTTTTTGTTTGTTTGTTTGTTTATTTTGGTTTGTGTGTTTGTTTGGGGGTTTTTTACCTCTTGTTGTCTCAACAGACTAAGTGGTTGTAACCTCTCGGACAGAATCTGTGACACTCTATCCTCAGTTCTCAGCTCCCACTCCTCTAGTCTGAGAGAGCTGGACCTGAATAATAATGACCTGAAGGACTCGGGAGTGAAAACACTGTGTGGTGGACTAGAGAGTCCATACTGTAAACTGGAAATATTCAGGTCAGGATTCTTCAAACTTTGCATATAAAGTCCATTTAAATCATATTCAATGCTAACCTATGTGGCTAACCAGGGCTATTGTTGATTTATTCTGCTATATTATGCTATATTATTAAAACTTTATCTAATAAGAGGATTTCTTTTCACACAGACTGTGTAGCATCGATTTGTTGTTGTTTTTAATTTGATGTAATTTATTAAAGATGTTTACATTTTCCTCAGAATCAACTACAGTAATTTACACCAGGCTTTTTTATTGAGAGTAATTATCTGGTAAACTTTTTAAGTAGTGCTTAAATCCCTACAAAACTAATGACACTCATATGAGCATCAGTTCTACTTTGTGTAGGGCTTGTCCTAATTCTAAGTTTAATAGTTTCATTAATTGAACAAATAAACTTTTAGCTCAAAATATCTCTGTTAAAGCTAACTCTGCGCTTCAATCGATCACATATTTGTTTTGTGGCGGTATTGTTTCTCGCTATTTGACTGCGTCACTGTTCTCTTATACTATCTGTCACATGTGCTGTCTGCAGATTGTCAGGCTGCTTGATCACAGAAGAAGGTTGTACTGTTCTTATCTCAGCGCTGAACTCCAACCATTCCACCCTGAGAGGGCTGGACCTGAGCTACAATGATCCAGGAGAGGCAGGGGTGAAGCTGCTGAAGCAGCTCCAACTGGACACACTCAGGTATGAAGTGGCCTTTGGCAGCCAAAGTGTCTGGCAATGGAGAAAGAGACACTCGAGGAAATAGGAAAAATTTCTTCACACATCAAGGAGCTTTTTTTTTAGATAATATTTTGCTCCAAGCCACATAAAAGAAAAACAAGTCTTATATCCGTGTGAATGTTAAATAAATGAACACTGGTTTGTTTGTTTTGGGGTTTTTTTACTTTTAGTACCACACACTGCTGTGCTTGAGGCTAGAGTGGTTTATTTAATATCACATTAGGATTTTTATTTGATTGTTTTGCACAAACAAGGATTAAAAGTTCTCTGTGTAGCTTTTTTTTATACTGGCAATATATTTTTTTTATTACTTTATTACTTATGACTAAGTAGACCAATATCGATATAATATTTATAATTCATTTGTCACAGTGAGCTGAAGCAGACTGTTTGAATTTGTGAAGAGTGGACCCAAAATGCAGACACAGAGGAACGTGGAACCAAAACTTGAGTATTAACAAAAAGCGAGCCATTTAATGTGGCTGATGAAGAAATACAAAGAAATATATAAGGCAAACAATGACAAGAATAAACAATAACCTAAACTGAGGAAACTAAAGATAAACATAAAAAACAAAAACATGAAAAAAACATGAAACTTGGCATGGATACAATGATACCTGGAACATAGACACATGGCGCAAAAGACAAAAGATGGCCTGACACTGAACAAAGGAGGACAGAGGGCTAGTACACAATCAGATAATGGGGGGATGGGGAATAGGTGGGAACACAGCTGGAACAAATCAGACCTAACAAGACAAGGGGAAGCAAAACTTGACACACTGCACATAGGACAGGGACTTTCACAATAAAACAGGAAACGGCATGGAATGCAGACATGACAACATGGACAAGAAGACAAGAAACATGACAGACTAATACAGAAGACATACGTGAAAGATAACTAAATTTAAGGCAACCAAATGATAATCTTATTACACAATATACACTAAACAAAAATATAAACACTTTTGTTTTTGCTCCCATTTTTCATGAGCTGAACTTAAAGATCTGAAACATTTTCTACATACACAAAGGACCCATTATTATCAAATATTGTTCACAAATCTGTTTAAATCTGTGTTAGTGAGAACTTCTCATTTGCCGAGATAATTCATCACACCTCACAGGTGTGGCATGTCAAGGTGCTGATTAGAAAGCATGAATAATGCACAGGTGTGCCTTAGACTGCCCACAATAAAAGGCCACTCTGAAATATGCAGCAAGTGTTGTTTTCAATAAATTGCATGATCAAAAATTTTTTTCTTCTTAAGAACCAACCATGCAACATATAATTTGCATATTTTTGGTGCAGCGTGTTTTGGGGTTTGGAAATGTTGAAACGTTTCTCCCACTGAAAACGCTACATCCAGATGAACAAAATCAACTTTTGGAGGTTTTGATTGGGAACTTTTTAAATTTGGTATTAGTCAGTATAATGAGGCTTTAATTATCTTTCCAGAGACTGATTTAACTCAGGGTCTCTCATCCAGTGTCCTGAGCTTTCAATGTAAGCTTTCACTTTCTGTCATACAGACTTCATCAGTGTCTAACAGTATGTGTATGAGAGCGATGTAATGCCCATGTGTGCCTGCTGAAAGAGACTGTGCTGGTCTGACGCCCCTCCTCCTTTCAGGGTGGAGCCTGCTGGAGTCCGATGGTTGAGACCAGGTCTGAGGAAGTGTAAGTGTGCTTTTAATGTGATTCATGAAAACAAAGCAGCACACATTCAACCCCCTTCAAACTGTCACATCACTCATTCACATCTCTGATGTCAGGAGTCATCATCAAAATGTCAATCAATGAACAGATGATGGATCAATAACTGCAGCTGTATTGTGTTTGTTCTCTCCATCAGATTCCTGTCAACTCACAATCGACCCAAACACAGTGAACACAAAACTGAAACTGCCTGACAGCAACAGGAAGGTGGCACGTGTGGAAGAGGATCAGTCATATCCTGATCATCCAGACAGATTTGACTTCCATCCTCAGCTATTGTGTAGAGATGGTCTGACTGGTCGCTGTTACTGGGAGGTCGAGTGGAGAGGAGACGTTTATATATCAGTGAGTTACAGAAGAATTAGAAGGAAAGAAAATGCTAAACATTGTTTGTTTGGATGGAATGATCAGTCCTGGAGTTTGTATTGTACAGATGATGGTCCTCATTCTGTCAGACACAACAACAGACAAGCATCCATCTCCTCCTCCTCCTCCTCTGTCTCTAACAGAGTAGCAGTGTATGTGGACTGTCCTTCTGGCACTCTGTCCTTCTACAGAGTCTCCTCTGAAACTCTGATCCACCTCCACACTTTCAGCACAACATTCACTGAACTGCTTTATCCTGGATTCAGAGTCTTGTTTGGGGCCTCTGTGAGTCTGTGTGGCATTTGATAAGAATCTTCACCTGTTAGAGATGCACAGAAGAAGAATTTAGAAAATATTCAGACATTCACAAGTTTAGTGAGCAGCCAGGCTTCAGCCTGATGTCTGATTGGGTGCGTAGCCTCCAGCTTACTTCCACATGGGGGGCGGTCGTAGCTCAGGAGTAAGCAACATTTTATTTATATGGCACCTTTCAAGACAAGGATAACGAAGTGCTTCACAATAAAATAAAATAAAAAACGGAGCACTAAAAAAAGACTTAACAAAAGCAAGTCTAAGATGAGTTTTTAGTTGTTTCTTAAAACAACTAATACAGTGAGCTGCTCACAGACGCTGGTTTCTGGAAGTGTTCCTGAGCCCATGCACTGATATTTTATTGCAGCACTAATGAAGGTAATAGCAATCTCACTGATCTGAAAATGCCACCAAATAAGCAAACTCATGAGTTGAAGAGGAGTCGGAGGAGATCAGGAAATCGCCAAATTTCATTTTGGACGAACTGAGCAAAGTGGCTAAACAACAAGGTATGCTACATGTCCTAATAAATGAGATAAAACAACTAAAAAACCTGATAAAGGAGAAGGACAAGAAAATAGACGGCTTGGAACAGCAAATCGAGGGCCTTGAACAATACACAAGAATGAGTATTTAATCATAAGTGGACTAGAGATGTAACACTGAACCTACACCAGAACAACAGCTGGCAGAGGTAGAGATGGTGAAGATGCCCCAGCAGAGGAGCTGCAAACACTTGAACAGCAAGTGATAAATTCCTCCAAATGAAGAATGTGAGTATTCAGAGACATCATATCACAACAAGTCACACGCTCTGTATAGATAGTAAAACAAATCCCGTTTTGAAGAAGCTAAAGAGGACTGGTGTGTATTTCCAATGAACATTTAATGAAAAAAACTGCTGAAATTGCAAAACAGGCACGTAGCCTGAAAAAGCAAAACAAGATACAAGCACCATGACCGAGGAACTACAAAGTAATGATAAGACTGAATGGTACTCCTAAAGAAGTGAAAGTTCTGATAATAAGAGAACTCAGAGACTTAGAACAATACAAACGAGCAGGAGTCTGCCCTTTACTGTAAATGTGATGACTGGATATTATGAACAATGGATGTGGAAACATAAATGACAAGGTTGGATTATATGTTTCCATGAAGACGAATACTTTGATTATGAAAAGGACTGTCAAGGTGGTTATAATTTCTAATAAATACATTACTTTTAATATCGCTGTGTGGTTTTCATCTGTAAAGCTGAATAAGATCAGAACAAATGTCATTCATTTCTGTTGCTTATTTATTTGTAGAAAATAAACTGATAATAAATTGACTTCCTAATGCCGATGGGAACATTGAAGCTCAGAAGAGCAGAAACAAAAGGAGCACTCACTGGACCAAGTTTTTACAGAGCTTCTCACAAGACTTTAGATTTTTTGTTTGTCTTTGGCTTTTAATATATAATGAAAGGTTGAAAGTTTAACGTTGCATCTTGACTGAAACAATCTGAGAAATTTAGAATTTTTGGGGCATCTCTTAAAAATGATGAAATGCTCATTTTGCAGTCTTTATCAGTCTTTCTTCAAAATGTAAGTTTTGTACCACTGAAGATTCAAACTGTTCTTAGTTCAAGTCCTGCGGTGGGATAGCGCAATGGTCCAAGGTGACGTAGGTTTGGAGGTTGTTAATTCAGTCCCAGAAGAATTTTTAGAATTTGACATTAAGTGGAAGGACTGAGGAGCAGATTTAAGGCTAGCCCTAACAAAAAAATGGGCTCAGTCACCAGGAGAATTACTTGACATTGCTATCATGAGCTTATTATATGTTATATTACAGTATGTTTATAACTAACTAGCTCATTCTCTCTATTGATAATACTTTCTTTAAAGATATAATGCTTTTGGGGGTCTTAAAAGAAGGGCTTATGTGAAATGTAAAAGTGAGGGCAGAGGTAAAAAATGACACGATATTTAGAATCTGCATATATGATTCCCTATATACTTTAATGTTGTTACAAGCCTGCAGTAAGATCTGCAAAAACTGTTTTAAATAGTTGTATATAGGGTTATTATTATTATTAGGATGATTATTACTTTGACCTTCAGCTCAATCATTGACCTTGAAAAAGAGGTCAGAGGTCAAATGTTGCATGATATTTTAAATCATTCTATGGGACTTTCTATATGGTGACATTTCACACCACACTTGTAAGAATCACAGGTTCTGAGTTATGAGGCTTTTTTGTCAATTCTCAAACAATAACTCACTAAGCTGACCTTGAAGACCTCAGTGGATGTAAACCCAATTTTAATGGATTGTTAACACCACCCCAGTCTCCAAAGTTTTATCAGAATTCATTCAAAACTTTTTGAGCTGTCACTAGCCACTGGAGGGGGCTCTAACACTGCAGATAAACTGGAGGAAGACCTCATTAGATCATTTGGTTATAACTAGAACAGATATAACAGTTGTGTTTCATAAAGATGCTGAAAGTACACTTCACACGTCTGATGACATGAAGCTGTTTTTCAGACTTCCTTAAACTCCTCCTGAAACACGAACACACCGATATGCATATGTGTAGATTTCAGAGGGCACACAGGGGACACTCAAACATGTGCACATCCTAGTGTACATTTTAAGTAAACCACACAGAGATGTATTAAAATGAATGAATCTATGAGTGATGTGACTTGGTGACACATTTAATCAAAGTTAAATAAAATCAGCTCGTTTTCTGGCTCGGGATGAATTTGATTTTAGGTGTTTGGACCTCCTCGCTGTCAGCAGGTGTTGCTGAGTGTCTGTAAATCCTTGTTGTCTCTAAACTATGCTGCAGTTAGTGATGAGTGTGCGTTCATCCATACACACCGAGCTTCCTGCCTGTGTCAAGGAGCTGCTAATTAGCCTGTGTGTAATTTTCATTGTTGCCAATTACAGCCAGAGGGGCTCTGTGCGCACGTGTGTGTGTGTGTGTGTGTGTGTGTGTTTACATTCAATGCTAACGAGCCGGCATGCCTTGCCAAGCGGTTGACCCACTTCCCAAAAGGAGGTCCCAAAGGACTAACACACATGCGCGCACACACACACATACACACACAAAACCACAAAGTAGTAGGCATGTCCATCAGGTCACATGATCACATCTCTCAGCCTCATCTTGAATCTTAGGGTTGACGGACTAGTTTTGCTTAGGAAGCTGACTGAGGTGGCTTCAATGTTTCCTTTATTATCTCCCTCAGCAGTGAAAACACTGGAGCTTCTCTGAAAAGAAAGGACATAATTCCATCCCATAATTCACAGTGACACTGTCCTTTTCATTTCCTTGTGATGCAGACCATGTAAATGTGAACTATTAGTGCATTTTCCATTTCATTGCAAAACCCACTGATTTGTTTTAAAAGTTAGACTGTTAAACACTCAGGTGATATCTGAACATTACGCTGCTGTGATAAAATCCTCTGTGATTGCAAGAAAAACATACGTTTATATATGAACAGTTCTTTTAATCAAGATTAAGAGCTATATTTGCATGATTAAAGTTCACTCCATCCATCCATCCATTATCTGCTGCTTGTCCATGTCTGGGTCATGGGAGGAGCAGTCTCAACAGAGAGACCCACACCTCTCTCTAACAACGAGGCATTCCCAAACCAGCTGAGAGGAATAATCTCTCCATCTTGTCCTGGTTCCATCCTGCAGCCTCCTCTCAGTTGGAAATGCAGAAAATACCTCACCTCGGAGGCATCTTGGTCAGGAGACGAGGCTTTACTGTCATCTCCCTCTCTGAGAAGGACGGTCATTTCTGTTTTCAGGATTATCATGACTAAATTTTTACTTTGAAGGAGCCAGGACCTTACCTGGGACCTTAAATGGGAAAAAAATGGGTAAGTATCAGTTAGGAGCACTTAAACTTTCAAAATAAGAGTGTCTGCACCAGTAGAGCAAGACGGACATAGTAGTATCTGTATACTGCATGCAGTACACTACAGCAAAAAGTAAATGCCTGTGAGGCATGCAAACCAATCAGCACTCAAAGGCATCAACATAACCAACTGTTAGTGAACTAACCACAGTTTAAATGCACTTCACAAAGTCTAATTTCAAGTGAAGCCATACTTCAATATATATAGTTTATAAGATTTAAAGCTAAAGCCAAAATACTACAGCAGAACCTTAAATCACCACAGTTTAAAAACGAGGCTAATCTCAAAGGCAAACCTCAGGACTGATTTACATTTTTTTAAAACAACAACAGAAAGATAATGTCAGCATATTTATTCACATATGTAAAACACTTCAACTACAACAAATTCATTACATGAAAAATTCATGAAATTCATTGAATATGCATTCTAATATTATAATGACAATAAAAAGAAGCGCTGCTGTTTCCTAAATCCAACTGAGGTCTTTAAAATGATCACAGTGAAACTCCACTGAAGCTCCAAACATTTGGCTTTTGACACTTAAGCTTTAAAAAAGCCACATGGGGAAATGAAGTGCAGTGCAGGTTTTTGCATTTGGTTCCTTGTTCTCCACGACACTGATTTGTCAGAATAAGATTTGTTGCCTCTTTTTCCAGGTGGGCTCACTGAGCGGAATAAACTCTGTCACCTTTTCTGCTCCTCGCTGTTAATCCAATTATCTGCAAAGTGTCCGGACCACCGCCTTCCTCACCTAAGAAAGAAGCCGCAAGCAGGAAGAAGCCGCGAGCAGGAAGACGCCGCTCTGTTTGCTCCAGTTTTGGTCCCACAGGAGACCACACACACATGCACACACACACACATTTATCCATATGAAGTGATAATCAGCAACTGCAGACACATCAGGGTCGCTCATCAGCTCACAGCCCTCTGAACTCTTTGTTTTCTCCACTGGCCTCAGCATACATGTGTGTATGTGTGTCATATTCAAATAAAGCTTTATTGAGCCCTGAAGACAAACTCTAGTTCCTCTATTAAGAGGTCAGAACACACACTGAGCATCGTGCTGGCGGACAAAGAGTCACAGTTTTTACCTTTTAAGTCTCTTATCCAGCATGTTTGACCGGGTATCAGCCCAAAGATTCAGAACCTGCTGCCACCATGAGTCAGCTTCAGATGAAGAAGAGGAAATGGATGCATGTTATTTGCTTTTCTTTCTGAAAACTATTCATCCACTCCATTTTTCATTTATCAGGTGTATCACTAGAAACCTGAGGAAAGGCTCTGTCAATTTTAATTTGTTTGTATATTAACAGTTCTCACATTTTGGCTAAAATTTGCTTGGCTTTCACAACAACATCACAAATGTGGCCTCATTAGTAGGTGCGCGCAACAAAATCTGCATTAATACTCTGATTATACATTCAGCCTTGTTGCCTTTGGACTCCTTTATTGTCTTTATCTCGCAGCCTGTGGGGGTTTGTTGGAGTTGTATGTTGGTGCAACGCCTCTGCCCTCATCTTAGTCTCTGACAGCCTCATTTACAAAGCGAGGATCTTCTTGGTCCACTTGAGGGTTCACAGTGACATCAAATTCCAGGATAAATGCTCTGAGGGATCTCCTGCTCTTTTACAGTCACACTGAACACAGTGACGTGTTAAATATTCCCTCATAAACATGCAGCTATAAGGAGGAGACCTGCTATAAATGTCTTGTGAATTGCATCTGGGTTTCTCCTCATTTACTGTAAATGTAAGCTGGGGAACATAGATTGATCGGGTGTGTAGAAACCATGACACACAGCGGCCTTCCGTTCAGGGGCATTCCCTCCCACTGCATCATAACCAGCTTGAAGAGGCTCTGACAGATAGCAGGAGAGTCATTTCCTTCTTGGGCCTGTTTTTGGTCTGGATTTATTCGCCTTTAGTCAGACCATGGTGCCATCATCAGCAGAACTATCAGCTTGTGTTTCTGATGTTGTCTTTGATAGCAAACAGGGTTTCTCTGTACCCCTAAAAAGTCTAAAAAAGTATCTATTTTGACTTAAAAGGAGCTTTATGTTACCCAAGAAAACTGAACTACAGTGATCATTCTGCTGACTGTGTTTCCACGCAGCTCATGCTTGTACTCCATATTGGCTAAAACTGACGAAATACGCCAGTCTCTTTCATTTACTATTTACATTTTAATTTGATTTTTAAAGAGCGTTTTATGCTAATGGACAGAATCATTAATATGAATTCTAATCGATCTCATTGAACTGAAGGAAAGTTATTTTTGTCTCTTGTAAAATCTGGGGGTTTATTAAGAATTTCTCTTGCAATAAAACATGATGAACTTCATAAACTGTCTTTGGAAATTTTGATGTATCATGTCAGTGATTACTAACTCCAAACCCCCAAAAACTTCCCAGCTGTTAGTAAAATAACCAAAGAACCAAAGTAAATTTGGTCCATAGAGACCAAATTGAGATGTGGAGCTCCCCACAGCCAAATCCCGGGGCCTCAATGCTTCTTTTTTTTTTTAATTTAAAAAAAAGTGTGGAGCCTGTTCTGCCTTTGCAGCTTTTGAGAACTGGACTAGATTTCAAAATTTCAGAACTGAGTATTCAGTGAGAAAATGGATAAAAGTACTCAGCCACCAACAAATTGCTGCTCTGCCATGGAAAACCATGCCTGGCACGCAGTTATTGTGTTAAAGTTAATGCCAGAGAAGGTTTCACACACTATGTCCCTCTGCACTTGGTGGCCCCACTTTAAATTTTGTGGTTCTTATATTCTTCCAATTTGTAATAACACCACCAAGAGTTTACCTTGGAATATCTGGGAGGGAATAAATTTCATAAACTGACTTGTTGGAACGTTGGCATCCTAAGGTCCCACACTCAAATTCAGTGAGGTCTTTAAAACAACCCATCCTTTCACAAATGTTGTAAAGGCAAGGCCAGATGCTTGAGTTTATATATCTGTGTCACCAAATACACCTGAATTCAGAGTTTGAGGCCAATACCTTTGTCCATAAAGTGTAATTATGGTATGAAATCAATGAAACCAGTTCTAGAATGGGCACTGGCACCACATTAAAGATTTTATATTTACATGATTTTATATCATTGGAGCTCCAGTTTATTTCTTAGGTCACCACATGTCAAAAATAATCGAAAATTTAAATAAAAATTATTAAAATATTTCACTCAACAAAACCACAACCATAAATCTTGTGGCAGCACAGAGGAATAGTGGGTCATCAAGTTATATTTTAGTCTGAACAAAATTGGACAAACTGAATGGCTACAAATGTCTTGATAGACTCGAACTTCTTTGTAGTAGCACAACTCAAACAAAACGCACAAAAGAATAAGATTTAAGACCCACAGATTTATGAAATCTATTCTGTTTGTTATCAGCCTTAGTTACATTTCCTGGATCTCAGATAAAGATATGAATAAAGGCTGGCTGTGGGCTGTCAGGTCTTGTTTGTGCGCGTGAAGGCAGCTATGTGAGCAATGACTTGGGCTTCTGTTTTTAGTGAAGGCCATAAATGCACACGTTGTCAACTTAAAATCTCAAACCTTCCTCTGCCCACTGAGGTCTGTGATTAGCCCCCAGCTGCCCTGACCTTCGCTCGCTGGGACACCAATTACCTCAAATGCTCCACGCTGTAATTGAGGGGGCAACAGCTGCCTTTTAATGGCACCTTCACCTGTTTTCAGCAGGATTGGTTCTGCAGACTAGTTTCATCTAAAGCAAAGGGTACTTTCTAGCTTTTATGCTTTCTCCACACCAATGCTAGTGATTCTGAAAATTCAGTATTTTTCTCATTGACACCAAAAAAAGAGTTAGACTTATAAGGTTTACTACTATCTACTACATTATGTTCATCCTAAAGTTGTCATTTGACATAATTGCTTTTGGACTCCACATTTTGAAGAGCGCCATGCTGATTCGTCCATAAAGTGTACAGATGCATCACAAAGACACATATCTCTCAATCACTCATATGTAAAATTCCTAGAACAAAACATGACACCACAGTCTTTTTACACACAGCAATCCAAAATACTTATCGCAAAATTGCATAAAAAAAGAGACCAACACCCCAAACATGGTCCATAGTTTTAATTCAGACTACAGTTAGCAGAAGTCTGGCAGAAACACAGCAGGATATTCAAAAGTGAATACTTTAAGCCAGATTATTGTAATTTTGTGAACTATGGAAAGAATTTATTAGCATTTTATGTTTGAGAATTAAAAGTCCATTCATAAGTCGAGTTGGCTTGTAAACAGTCATATCCAGGAAAAATGTAGTTTCACTATAATCTGAACAGTACTATAAAAGAAATACCAATTGTTGTGAATTGTGGAAGGACTGAGGTATAGATGCCAATTAATAAGATTGTTGGTCCTTCTGACACTTGACATAAAATTTATGCTTTTATGTGTTTTCAATTAAACAAACTATGCAAGCTATGTTTATATCAGTCACCTTGAATTAAAAGAATTAAATGCATCAAATAAAAACTGTTCTATATAGTGCTGAAATTTGTGATTGGAGAATTTTTTGTTGTTGTTTTTAAACTAGCCATATAATGCTCATGACCTCTGTCATTAAATATAAACTTTTTTTCACATGGTAACATGTTTTTAAATGTTGATTTTCAATTTAACCAGCTTTAATCTTTTCACATCCATATCCTCTCAAAGCACCACTGTGATTCTGGAGCTGCCAACAGCATCTCTTCCTGGTTTGATGAGGAGTGGGATGGAGGAGGAGGAGGATCCGCCCCTGTAGGAGCTTCACCTGTCAGATCATCATGTCCTTTAGAGGGAGGTTGGAAGAGAAGGAGTACTCCTCATCTGAATTTCAACACCAAGCTCAGCTAATCCCCAGAGGGGAGCAACATTAGCACATTTACTGGGACAGTAACCTAAGTCGACAATAATAAAGATACAGTGGTTTACATTAAACACATTATGGCTTAAAATACAAATATGTCTGTTGATGTTTAGTTGCAGCTACTGTGGGACAAATGTTGTTTTTAATACATTGGATTTGATATCTTCACATAAAAAAAGAAAAAAAAATCCTGCAACATGTTAATGTTTCTTTGACTGCTAGCATGATTACATTTACTGTTTATCAATATATTCAGCTTTTCCCTCCTCCATCAGCCAGCAGGTTAACAGCTCATATTTACACCCAATGAATACAAATCCCTAATTTCTGCATTATCGCACATCCTATAATAGGCTACGGTGTAATTAAACTGAATTACATGTAGTCCAGATGTTGATGTCTCAGCAGCAGCAGTAGCAGCAGCAGCTCAGAGGAGTTTGTTAAAGCTCCAGATCTGTCCGATTAATCACTCATTACCCGATGCACTAAAGAGTCGTCAACGTAATTAGCGAATGATTAGCGAATGATCTGGAATTGCTGGAAATCTGACTTATTAGCGTAACATTAATTGCTTTGTTTCATAAAAGCCAGCTGGCTAATTGTTCTCTGCTCCCCCGAACGCTAATTGATCCAGAATGAAGGTGTGTGTGTGTGTGTGTGTGTGTGTGTGTGTGTGTGTGTGTGTGTGTGTGTGTGTGTGTGTGTGTGTGTGTGTGTTACTGTGTTTAAAGGACTATACTGTAAAAACACAAGCTAGTATACAGAAAACACAAATTAAAGCATATATGCAGCAAGAAACACATACACCAAGCTAATTCTTAATATATCCTGTACTACTAAAAGATAAATGAAGGATTTTTAGATTGTTTAAATTACAGAATATGCATTTAATAAATAACAGTAATATAGGTGCATTTTTTGAAGTCCATAAATTCTCAACAAGTTGTGAGAAATGTCTTTAACGCCTGAATTTACTCAAATTCTATCCAGTCAGTTCAGTATTTCATTGATTATGATTTTATAGGAGAAACAACTAATTAATTCTAGTAGATATTCTATTATTCCTATTCATATTACTGTTACTAAAGGATAAGCTGTTATGGAGACCTGGTCCTGCCTCCTGTCGTCAGCTCTGGCCTTGACCCCGCCTTCCTTCTCCTGCCCGCTTGATAAGGCGACCAATCGCCTCCCTGACCTTGCCACCTGCAACCATTACATGTCTCTGCCCCCCTGTCACTCAGGTGACACCCATGAGCACATCAAACACACTGACAGCATTCCTGTGTCATTTTTAACACACAAAATCGAGGTGCTGTGGCTTTGACCTTTGACCTTACAGAGGATCATCCGGGGGACAAAGCATTCATGTGATATTTGCTCATCTTACACAAAAACAAATCTCATTTTGTTTTGTTTCTTTAATGAACCTCACCAGCCCGATAACAGCTGGTCACTGTAATCATGGAAACAAAGAATTAACTTGATTATTTTCACTTGCAGCATATAAGACTGGTTCAGTGTGATTGAATCTTACAAAAAAAACATAATAGTTAGAAAAAACAAAGCTTCATCTATGCAACACACAATGAGACTAAGGAAATGTGGAGCCGTCAGTTTTCTTCATACACAATGCTGAGCAGTTGTTAAAATGTGTTCTGAGAATAAAGGTCAATCAAGAATCCCAAAACTCAATTAAAGATGATTCCTGAGCTTTAACCACATGACTCCAAAAACAGCCGGCACAATAAAAACTAAATCTTATAAAACTCAAACTACAACAAAGATGACAGAAAAAAAACTTTCTTTTTCTACTCATCATACAGCCACATGACTCCATCATGTTTCCTGTGCTTGAAGATTAAAGAGACTCGGACTCAGATTTGAAGTCTCACACCTGGAGACTGGAATCGGGGGTCTCACCGTGCGTGTCCCAATCCATCCCGCTTTGATTGGAGATGGCAGACGAGGCAGCGATCCAGAGGAGGCCCGAGTCTCTGCGCTGAATGATGATTATGTTTCAAGAGTTTCACGTGGTGAGCTAGAATTCATGTCCAGCCTTTAATAGCGCTCGTTTTCTGCCTTGTTCACTCCATTAGCGGCGAGCAGGGGACCCGAGTGCCGGGCCCGCCGCTAATTACGCCGTGAGGGATGATCGGCGAGGGCTCATTACCGGCAGTGCGGGCCGAAACATACTGTCTCTCTCCGGGCTAATGATGTTGGATCCACGGCGAAGGGAAGCTAGCGCTCACCGCTTCATCAAACATCCAGGGGTTAACGCGGCTGTTGACTTCTCTCTGTCTACCTCTGCAGCGTCTCTTCTCTGAATCCAAACCACCAACGCCACCTCATTAACAGGATATGTACACATTCAGACCATCAGTCACACGACTACAGAAGCTAAGGACACCACACAACCCAGCAACAGGTTAATCCAAGAAACAAAACCTCTAAAACCTCTGCTGCTTCTTTCGATTTGTTGAAAATGTCATTTTTCTCAAGACAAAATGCAGTGCAGACATGATGCACAATTTACAAAATATCTACAGTAGTACAACCTAATACAAAAAAGGCAAATTTATAGAGATACCCTTAGGAACTAACTGGTCCAAAGGACTCGCTCTCCTGCACTGTAAAGCAAGACAACATTATTAAATTTAAATTTTTGCATTTAACTTAATATAGTTCCATTATAGTTGTTATTTTAATAATTTTTAATAATATAATCGTTCTAAGTTTGAGAACACTCTCGGACAAACAAGGGCAAAGACTCAAGACATGACTCTGTAACTTTAAATCCTTAATTTGGTCACATTGTGATTGTTGTTTCCAAGTATTAGCTAATAACATGTCATCAAGACTGCAGTGATTAATAATGCCATGTCAGTGATCAGGTTCAGGGGCTGTTGTTTAAACATTCCCAACGTTCCTGTGAATGTGCACAGCTAAATACCAGTGTTCCTGTAACTGTGTACAGGACAGTGTAAGGAATGAAGAAATGCTTCACAAATAGACACATTATGCTTATTTTATTAACACTTGACCAAATGTTAAAATAACTGTGCAGTGCATGGGATACAGAAAGACCTCATACACCATACAGTGTTGTTCAGAGTTAAGCTTGTCAAATGGATCAAAGTGGCCACAGTAGATAGTGGCAGTGATCACTGATATCACCTTTTCCTTGGATACACCATTAAATGCTGTTAACCAGCCATTAGTGCTACACACCAGTGGACAGTAAAGGAAAGTTACATCAGCAAGGGAAACGTTTGGAAGTTAGGAAGGATAAAATCTTTGCCAAATCACAATACGTGGATCATAATAATTGGAACTGGAACTGGGAAAGGCCTGAATGGAGGCAGATGATCCACTGTGGGAATGGTAGAGGGAGTTGGCAAAAATAAGACAACACAAATAACTGTTGTTGTCAAACCTAACTTTTTTCTATTTTGGGTGCATGTGAAGGTGAAGATTTAACAGACTCAAAGAAGAAAACACAACATGAACAATCTTTCCAGTCTGTCGTATCAGGGTCAACATGCAAGGACGACCACACTTCAGCTTCCTCACACTGGCTCTCTGCACTGATTTAGCAATATCTAAATTGGCATATACTTATTTCTCTGATATCTTAACCTTGCACACTCAGATCACAGGTTTAGTGAGGAGAAGCTTCCAGTTGTCCCAGTGTCCAGACAGAAATATCAGGAGGTCAGGCCTTTGCAGGAGCTACTCCTAAATTATAGGAAAAAAAACTCTTCTTTGTGCAACAGTAGATGTTTTTAGTGTTAATACCATGCAGAGTTCTGATATTATGTTCCTTTCCTTTTAAATATGTTACTCTTTCAGTGGTACAGTGCTTCGGTCAGCATCTCTTTTCACACACTTAATTTCTCTACTATGATTTGTATCTATAATCAAGAATAAAAGAACATGTGAGAGAAATATAGTCGCAAATTTCATCTTCATCACCTCTTCCTGTTCTTTTTTCTGTACTGAATCTGACAGTGATGGTGCTAATGTTTTTCTTAAATGATGGACTAATCCTTTAATCTGTGCTTAGATAAAAGTGTCTGTCTCCATGAGCTTCCGTGTCATTCTCTGCCTTCTGTCTTTCCCAACTCTCATTACAGGCTCTTACCTGACACAACGAAGCAGAACTAAACACTGCCTGATGCTCAGCCAGCGATCTGTCACAGCTCTTTCAGCTCGCCGCTCAGAAAAGAAAACCACAGAGACTCGAGCATGCAACCAGTTCAACCGGAAATGTTTTACACCTAAACAATCCAACCGCTTGGAGCAGAAAATGGAGCTCTGATTTGAATTTAGCATTTGATGAAATCCAGGGAGACGTTCTAATGAGCCCAGGCTGATTTGATTCACACAGTGACCATTTCAAGCCTGACCTGCTGATGTGTACAGAAACATTTCACAAATAAAACAAAAGGATTTTAATGCTTCCAGATAACTTTTTTTATACTCAGGGGTTATAGATTTACCCGATGTATGCTTTTATTTTCAAACCTGCTTCAAATCTAACTGCTTTTCCAAGGGAAGCTCAATTTCTCAAAAAAAAAAATTCAGAAAATCATTTTTTAATCCCAAAGTCCATTTTTTAAACAATGTTTATGGTTGGTAGCCTGATACTTCACCAATCCACCACAGAGACACCCTCCAGTGAAAACTCAAAAGCTTTGCAAATAATAGATTCTCTAGGAGGAGTGTGTAAAAGTACATCACCTGAAAAATACAAAAATCGCACCAGAACTACAAGGTCAGTTCAAAATGTCAGACTTCCTGTTTGGTTTTGGATACAATTCTTTTTTACATTTGGGGATCTTACACGAGCCGCACATTTTTGTACAGGCATGAAAAGTAGTGCAAGGGCTTCTGCAGTGAAAGTTGTTCTCCTGCACCACCATTTTCACCACATCTAATGTGAGTGCCTTATTTCATGTATTTATGACCATGACGACACCTAAATATCAACCTTCTGTTTCACAGCGATTCAGCACCAGAACGCGGCTTTCAGTAAAAACTCGCAATTTTCACAATATAAATATAAAGAATCATGAAGAACTTTCACAACAACTGTGCACAAATGTGATAAACCTGCTACAGGAAGTAAATCAAAGTATTATCGTTGAATACTGGTGTGAAGATGTGTGAAGTCCTGAACTCTTGTCAGCTCCATAAAGTCTGGAGCTGAACTTGCTGTTTCACGAGTTCATGCAATGTCACATTTATTTCCATCCAGAATTGCATTTATATTTTTTTCCCAAGCTCTCGTACTGATGATGGGAGAAACAGAAAACTTTACATAGTCTTCTCCAACATCCCAAAGATTGTCAGTGGGGTTAAGGGCAGGGCTCTGTGGTGGCCAAATCACTTGTGAAAATTATGTCTCATGCCCAATGAATCCTTACATTGTCATCTTGAAACTAGCCTAATCATTAGAGAAGAAAATAAATCCACTGATGGAAAAACCTGAGCATTCAGTATCTTCAGGTCCCCTGCTGACCTCATTTTTATGGGCATGTAATGTTGCTGAAACTAGACTGAACCAACCGAAGTAACCCCAGATCATAACATTGCCTCCACAGGCTTGTAGAGCAGGCACAAGGCATGCACAATTTCATCCACCTCTTTTCTTACGGTGATGCACTCATCGCTTTGGAAAAGCGTCAACTCAGACCACATGACCTTTATCCATACAGTCCAGTCTGTATGCTCTCTGGCAAACTGAGGCATTTTTTCTAATTAGCCTCATTGATAGGTGGTTTTCTGTAGCCTTCACAGATAGTGTGTATGGAAACGTTCTTACTTCCACTATTAAACATAGCCGTGACTTCTAATATTGATATTTATGATTTTATTTCACTAAACTTTTAAGTGTTCACAATCATTCAAGGGTTTTTTTTCCACAAACACATTTTTTCTTCCAAGATGATGGTTGACAACTATCCTTTCACATTTTAATAATGCACTGAACAG
This sequence comes from Neolamprologus brichardi, assembly GCF_056152115.1. Classification (NCBI taxonomy): domain Eukaryota; kingdom Metazoa; phylum Chordata; class Actinopteri; order Cichliformes; family Cichlidae; genus Neolamprologus; species Neolamprologus brichardi. Next base: position 19,371,666 of record NC_142125.1, read on the forward strand.
TTCTCAGTCCAGTTTTAGTAGTTTCAGGACTTTGCTTGTTTTCTTTGCTTGGTAAAGGTCGACAATTCGACCTTTTTGAAACAGATTAACAGCTTTTCCATGACCGTGGTCATACAAATTTAAGAAATCAGAAGCTCACTCATTCACTGCAAATAACCTTCTGAGAAGAAACATATCAATCAGCACCATAATGATTTAATGGAAGGACTTACCTGTTTGCTTATTTTCATCTTGGCTGTACGCTGTATGTCAATTACAACAATATAAAATTTAAATCATTGAAATTCCCCACAGGCATGCCTTTCAGTGAAAAGTTAAGAGGTAATAAGACCAACTAAATACGATGATCGTCTGATGAACTTCCAGAGGGAGTTCATCAGATTTAATGTTGTTTAAATTGTATAAGGGACACTGTTAACCCCCTTTGAACCACCCATGATAAGGGGACGCTGTGTGAGCTAATTTCTTTATTTTCTTATGTTTTATCCATTTGTTTTTATCCTAGAGCCATCGTAGTTTCTTCCTCAGTTTCTGCAATGATGATATTCATGTGTATGACTGCAGGACATAAGAAATACTGGAAATAACTAAACTACTTAAACTCGGTCTTTTTCACGATGAGGCAGAAATCCCTGAGCACAGACTGACAGGCCCTCTGATTCATATCAGTGACCTCTCAGCATGTCTGAGTTCATCCTGATGAGACAAACGAGGACAATCCAACAAGGAGAAAACACACCACACGCAGGCGATAAAGACGTTAAACCTGCGGGGCTGTGGAGAGGCTAAAATGAGACGTTTCTTGTGAGAAAACCAAAGGAGAGGCGTTTCAGAGACAAGGCATTCATTCATGATGAGAAGGCGCACAGCGCTCTCGCCCTCGTCTTTCCCTCACAGCAGAGCAGACGGGCAGATTTGCGGCGTTCCTTCGTGTCACTAATGGAAGCCGACACAGTGAACCCAGAGGAAACCAGAGGCAGCTCTAACCCAATTTTAGTCGCCGTCTCCTCGCATCCTATTTGGGTGATTGTACCAGCAGTAATTAAGGCTGTAATAATTAAATAAGTCTCTTTTAGCCTGAGTGTGGGAGAGGAGGTGAACATCTCGACAGATCTAATTAGCTCGTCTGAAGCCTCTGTTGTTTTTTTCCTTCCTTGACCGTCTGGATGGTTTGCGGTTGCCTCTGATTCTCTGGGAGTGTATACTTACCTGTGTGTTTGTCTGGGCAGAGGTGAAAGGTCAGGCTGGGTGCCTTCACATGCTTAAAGAGGGGGGACGGCTGCTTTCTGTGGGTAATAACAGTCTTTAGAGGGTGCAAGCACACCTGCTCTGTGCTGCTGCAGTGAGGGATAGAAAGTTGCTTAAGTTTGACTAAAAACTAAAGCCCACCAGCAGCTGTCACAGACCTCCACATGCATTTTTCTGTAGATCATCACTCTCCTTTGAAGATGTGCTGACACTCTTATAACCCAGAAAACTAGAACAACGTGAGCTACAATATGTTCAAACATGAACATGCAAAAATCATCTGGTTACTTGAATCTGAAGTTGCTCGTGCCCACCAAAAAAAAATGAGACACACACTTAGCTGTCCTGTCCACAGTTATGATGCACTATTATATGTCACATATGCTGTGCAACACCTAATAGAGCAGTGTACATAATACATATATACAGACTAAAACCTTAATTTAAACAGGTAGTCTCGATGAGGGTGAGATCTTATTTTCAAGAGAGACAAAAACATATCTAAGAGAAACTCCCCCCGAAGGGCATAGCTACACTAAAACCTTGATGTTTTGTGATGTTTTTGTTACAACATGATGATGGGAGCCTGTTATGGCATCATTGTGATGTCATACGGCATTGGATTGAAAAAATAAAAAGTGTGTTGTGCAGCTCTCTCCATGCCCTTTCGTATGATATGTTACTCAGTATGATTTCTTGAAGTTTCTTTGTCATGGTTAACTTTGACCTTTGGCGCTAACAATGAAGGTTAAGGTGCTTAGCAAGCCTAGGTACACATGTCCCCCAAGGTCTAGCACCTTGCCCAGTTTTCATCAGCTCCAGCTGTTATTGGTATCTACATCACACAAAATTTGAAACTGATATCTAAAAAACTGTGGACGCTAGCAGCACTTGGGTGTTACTTACCCTCTAAATTCTTTTTTCTTTTTCATTTTATTCATAAAACAGCAAAGTGAGATGAGTTTTAAAGTTGGTCTCTATACTCATCAGCCCAGCCAGTGTAACACATAGCCAGCTAACCCTAGCTTCATTTATCTGCCAGTTTAACCACTTCTGCTCCTTGACTTGTTTTTATGAGTAGGAGATAAACACTGATGCGCTTTCAGTCATTGTTTATGGCAGGGGATGTCTAAATATTTAGTGAAGAGTTCAGCTACAAGTTAGAAGTTTTTACATATTTTACTTTATTTTACATATTTCAAAAACTTTCGAATTATCCTCAGATTTGTCTTTGTGCTATGCAGATATTTCTTAGGTTTTTCTAAGGGTTTTTTTTACAGCAGGGGGCGCTGCAGCAGAGAGTGGTTTACACTTTTAACGACTGTCACTCATTTCAGGCTTTGGTTTCTCTCAAACTCCCTCAAGAAGTCATTTTGTTCATATTTTCTGCATGTCAAACAGCTCATTGTGGGTAATTAGTTTAAAACGAAGCCAGTTTGTTGCTGCCTCAGGACGAGCACTGAGGTCGAAACAAGACACCCGCTGATCTGGAAATGACTTTCTGCTCCGATTTTGTTCTTAATTTATGCTAAAAGACATTTGGCTGTTTTTATTAAATTGTTTTTTCCTGTTTAAAAGCTAAAATTCAGAATCCAAACAGCTCTTATTTACAGAGATATGTCATCACAAAGATACAAAGCTCCAAACCTTTCTAGATTTTTTGTCACAATCACAGAGTAAAACAGAAAAATAGAGTCTAAGATCTACTTCAGCACTCCCAGACTCCCAGACCTGTATTTAACCGTCTGCGACCCCCCTGCTTGACTCCTCCGGGCTTCCATATTTAATCTGTCTGCATTTTCGGGTCCAGCTCACTCAAAGCCCCGAAGAGACAGCGAGATGTTTCCCAAACTCCCACAGCTATTACAGAACTGGAACCTCCCTCAGACAGAGGCAGGGAAGTCTGTCTATTTCTCCAAGCTCTCTGTCATCCTACAGGGGGCACTGTGGGTTAATTAGACTTCAATTGGAGCACGTTAAGTTTATTTGGTGGATTTTCTTCCATTTGTGTCAAAGTGTTTCATCATACAATTAATAAAAGTGTCTCACTGTGTTTTCAGTTAGAGTTCAATTCAATTTTATTTATACAGTGCAAATTACAACAACAGTTGCCTCGAGGTGCTGTATGTTGTAAGGTAGACCCTACAATAACAGAAAGAAAACAGAGGAAACCCCAATAATCACATGACCCCCTATGAGCAAGCACTTTGGCGACAGTGGGAAGGAAAAACTCCCTTTTAACAAGAAGAAACAGGACTCTTCCAGACAGTGATTATGAGCTTTTAGTCATGAACATAATTATCAAAAAGATTATCAAAGACTCCTGTTGGAAATATCCCCATAAAGCCAGATATTACCACGTCGTCCCCGTATGGAAAGATACTTTTCATGTGATCATGACGTCAGCTCTGCCACCTCTGAGATGCCTCTGATGATGATATACCAAAACCAACAACACAACAAACTCACTCTAATCAAAGATATTTGGCCTCTCATTTGTACCACTTTTTCAAAGACTCTTTACAAAATTAAGAAATACTTTCACCACAAGAGGGCAGCATTTTAGCTGGATGTTTAACTGTATAGTTGTCAACTCCTGGTTGAATCCGTTATAGAAGTTATAGAAATATATTGTCTAAGTGTGATGGTAACATGAATTCTGTACGACAGTTCAGCTGACACTAGCTTGAATAATGTTGGGATTTACTGTAATTTCAATCATGGTTTTGGATTACTGAGCTCTGTTTCTGAGCTAATGTCAGCTGTTGTTGCTCACAGTTGATACTGGAAGCCAAAGACACCCCAATTTTGGTGTAAAATTCATTCTGAGTACTTCACATATAAATCAATCCACAGGTTTTCAAAGACAACCAAATTTGTTACAAACTGTTCATATACCAGCTATAAAAAATCATCTGAAAACAAAAAAAGTTACATAATTTCCACATAAGGATAAATTTGGTTTCAACTTCTTTTCCTGAATGATTAGACAGTAAATAAAAAATAGAGGTTATTCCAAGCTGGAAGCATGCACACAGCAAAGATAATTTACTGAGGAAGACTAAAAACGAGGTCGAGAAGATTCAGAGGGCATCATGCGAAGAGGAGTGAGTTAAGAATAATAGTGTTGAGCCAATCCACCAACAGAAACAATCAGCTGTACATCCAAGAAACACAATGTTTGTGTTTCTTCTGAGCTGCTGTTCAAATCGATCCACATGAGAACTGATGAACCACCACAAAAGACTGACCCTCCAAGAACTCCAAATCCTGTTTGACAGCTCTGAACAGCACATCTCTTCTTCTAAATAAATTAATAAATTCGGAGAATTCACCAACAGATACCTGGTGGAGATGTTAAATTATCATTCAGCAGCATTTTTGGTCATTTCCTGTGATTATTTGTTGATTTCCTGTGCATAACAGAGCTGATTTTCCCTCTGCTCTCTGAGCTCGATACGAATATTAAACAAACGACTTGTTTGGAGGTTTTCTGCAGAGTGACGATCAATACTGACCCTGCTCGCTGCCAGAAGATACTTAAGAAACTCAATCCCCATCAGGCCTCCTCCTCATTGGATGAGCCGCCGTCAGGGCAGGGGCGACCTCAGCAACCAATCAATCGAGCCCCTTTCAGCTCTGATAATCAAAAATCCAATCAGTGTCCTAAATGTTAATTGATCTGGGAGTAGAGCAGCTCAGACTCGAGTTTGAATCTCATAAGAGAGATTCTGGTGCTTTTTAGAATAAAAATTAGGCTTTTTTTCTGTCCGTTGGTCTCGATCACCCCTAAACTTTAAGCATTTTACTCTCGTTAGCTGTGATGCAGACCACTGAGAGATTCTGGGAGTTCTCCCTTTGTAAAAGTTTTTTTAAAAAGGCTGAAAACAGAAACAGTTACTAATCTCATGAACCTGATCATCTACTTAATTCTCTGTGAATGTTCTTCAGTGGGATTTGTGAGGGCAGAGAATATACACTAATTAAACTAAGAACCAACAATTTGTTTTTGTCTGTCCAAATTGACTGAAATTTAAATGTTGAACCCAGTAAGATCCATTAGCTTGAATTATCCTATTAATGTTAACCTAATCTTTGAGTGACAGCTCAGTCATGTGGACAATTTGAAGTTCTGTGCAAATTTACTTTCTTTACATGGTGTCAAATCAAACATCTGGTTCAAGACACTTCTATATTGTAAGTTTAAGATCCTACAGAAATACAGAAAAAACCCAACAATCAGACAACCCCCGATGAGTAAGCACTTGTGGGAAGGAAAAACTCCCTTTTAACAGGAAGAAACCTCCGGCAGACCAAGGCTCAGGGACCGGCGACCATCTGCCACAACTGGTTGGGGTTGACAGGAGGAAGACAGTAAAGTGAAGTAAAGCTACATCCACACTGGAAGTGATTCATGAGGTGAGCAGGACCAAAGATCAACTGTTCTCTACTTCCAGGTGAGCGACTGAACCATCCTATAGTAGGGTCATAATGAAATATTAAGCCTATGAATAATTGGTTGGGTTTTTCTCTTTAATACCTATTTTTGTAAGGGATCACCTAGACCAGGGGTCCCCAATCCCAGTCCATGAGGGCCGGTGTCCCTGCAGGTTTTAGATGTGTCCTTGATCCATCACAGCTGATTTAAATGGATAAATTACCTTCTCGACATGTCTTGAAGTTCTCCAGAGGCCTGGTAATGAACTAATCATGTGATTCAGGTGTGTTGACCCAGGGTGAGATCTAAAACCTGCAGGGACACCGGCCCTCGTGGACTGGGATTGGGGACCCCTGACCTAGACAAATTAACCTTGGTGACAAGAGAAATCAGCATCCAACTCGATCTCTCGAGTATCTCTTCCACCCTAACCACCGTACCACAGCAGGCTAGAAATTGTCAGATTTGGTCATGACAAAAGCCATCCTTTAGAAAAAAGGCACTACAGACTCTAGATGATCTCAGACATTGCTAAACTCCAAATTTCTGGTCCTGAAAGCTGCGTTTTGCAGACTCAGGGCTTCACACGGCCTTCACTTCATCTTCACTCTGCAGTTCTCACCCCTGATGGCGTCTCTTTCCTCCTACACCGTGTGAGGAAATCCGGCCTGGCATTTAGAGTCTGACGAAAAGGTTGATACGGCCACACTGCTCCACTCTGACTGAATGGTGTCGGGCAGCGCTTTGGGCGGTGTCCCCCTGCACCCTTCATCTGTGCATCTGCTTCCTCCTCTGCTCTGCTCCTCATTGTAATTGCTTCTCCCGCCACATCCCCTCCACTTTAGAACATGTGGCGCTAATATCAGCAACCTCTCTCAGATTGTGCCATTTAGCTTCTATTTAAATGCTGGGGGGAGGCAATGGTGGGTGCAAAGGGTGGAGGGGCTGAGGTCGGCTGTTCTTCTTCTTCTACATCAAACTGGTTTATCTCGGTAAATGTCCGCCGGCCATTCGCAGGTCTATTATCGCTGCTTGTTGCAGCAACTGATGATCCAACCAGGTAAGCAGCTCCTATTAGAGGAAGCTTCATTTACTGCAGTGCCCCCCTAAACCCCTGCCTCCTCCACCTTCAACCCCCTCCACCACCTCCTCCTCAGGCCCATAATGGATGGTCGTGGTGCTCGACTTGCATGCAGGAGAGGTTTAATTAAATCATAGTCCAATCATAATCCATGTTGTTAATTAAACTGGATAATTTATAAGTACAAAAGAGGGTATTTATTAGCTGCTCTGCGGTGGTGGCAGAGCTGTAATGTGCACGCTCCCCGTGCACGGACACTTACACCTATGCTCCCCAGCCCCCCCTCTCCCTTCCTGCCTTCCAACCTTTTACTATTGATGCCCCCGTGTGATTGATAATGAGACAGAGACTGCTGTACTATTTGTCTAATGGCCGTGCAATTAAATTCCCTTGTAAATGACCCATGCCTCATTTCATCCTAATCTATGGAATTTTGATTGAATTTGTCAGCCCTAATTGAAAAATACTGCTATTTAATGTCTGCATTGCAGTTGCAGATCAGGCCGCCTTTAATGAGATCGTGTCCCAGTGACCCTGAGGAGGAGGAAGGGGAGGGAAAGAGGAAGGAGGAGGAGGGGGAGTGCCCTTGACTCAGCCTAGGAGAAGAGAGGAGGGTCCACTGGGAGATCCGCAGGAGGTCAGGGGTCACCGGGATTCATAAGATGGCCCGTGTGTTCGCCAGCGGCATCGACGAGCTTCGTATTAATTGATGAGGAAGCCATTACAGGATTCATTAGAAGGGAGCTTGATGCCGGCGCGCGAGCAAATATTGTGATTTAGAGCTGTGTTTTGGAGGAGATGGATCGCGGGATAATCACTCCGCCAACGACTTCAGACCTCATCAGGAGCCACGACAACACAACCCAGAGGACGAGTCAGAAAAAAACAAACTTAAAGCAGATGGAAGAGGCGCTGATGGCAGGATTCAGAGGATTAACACACAGAAATATGAATTCCTGTGTGCATGTATTACAGTATTTTCAGGCTTTAACATGTCTGTCATTTAAATGCTTAATAGCCTCTCATGCAGACAGCACAGAAGCATCATTAATGGATTAAACTGAATGAGAAACTTGTCTCATTAAATGTATACATTTTGTATTTATTTATTTATTTTACACTGACTCTGCACCTGTGTGAATGGTCAAACTACCAGATTTCAGAATGATAGGTGAAAGCACTAAATGAAGGCCTGCTTTAGAAGATCCTTCGATTAAATTAACACAATGTCTAATTTCACATATTTGCTTATAAGCTACTAATGTCTGTATAACCAGACTTCAGTTTTTGTAAATGAACAGCTAAACAAACAGCAAGGGCCTTGGGCAGGTTTGGTTAGACTGGTGTTAACCAGTAGGAAGCCCCCAGCTGGTCCAAACTAACTTTAAAGGGTAGATTAATATTGGCTTCATAATGCAGTGCTTTACATACATTTCCTTCACACGTGAAAGATCCCTGGTTTGAGGCCAGTAGGAGATGCAAATCCCTTTGGGGTTGCATCACAAAAAAGCATCCAGAGTAAAAATCTGCTAGATTAAAAATTCAGTGCAAACCCCGGTGAATAAGAGATCAGATAGGAATCTTTAACGGGTATATTTAATGTTTCAGCCACTGATGATGCCATGTGTAAACACTGACATCAACATTTACACAAGAACCGGGGGCATGCCAGAACGCCATCTCTGAATGATAGCTGAAAAAAATCTTTGCATCACTGCTGGTACTGAGGAAACAGAAGTCTCATCTTTCCAAGCCGTTGAAGCATTTCTCTCCTCATAAATCTGAAGTACCACTGAAATGGTGGCAAAAACTACACAATCGCACACTCCTGTCTTCAGCCTGAGAGACGCATGACCCACTGAAACAAAGCCAGTGAACGTGAGGTCATTTTTTGCTGCCTGCCACCATTCACAAAGGTGACAACAGCAGGTATCAAGTAGACTTGCACAGGCAGTGGTTCCTGAAGAGTTGTGCACCTTGTGGACTCATAAGCCACAAGAGAAATGTCAATTTAGTCAGTTATAACCAAGATTTTAAGGAGAATTTAAATGGACCTTGGTAAAGGTAGCTAAAGGCTTAATCTTAACCATCATTACCCACCCAAAGCTATAAATCATTCGGCAAACCAAGAGATCATAAAGCACAAGCCAAAAACAGAAAGGAGGAAAAATGTCAGTGTCAGTCTAAGTTATGGCTAATGGTTTGGGTGATTCATGTTTTTCTTACGTTTGGAAACATCTGGTTTATGGCATTTATTTAGGTGTCTGCATCATTAACATTTTGGATGATTTACTAGTGATACATTCTCTCAGATAAAGGTAAATGACAACAAACTCTCTGTTGTCTGAACAGGAACTGACCTTTCTGATTATTAACTAATGACTGCTCAAACCAGAGGTGCCAGACAGGAGGCAGAGCAAACCTGAATCAGTCTTCATTTAGTTTAAAAACTCACTGAAATGAAAACTGCTCACTCTGAAAGTAATTTCAGAAAAAACATGTTGTTTTATGCTAAATATGTGTAAAACAAATATTTGTTTCCAGGGTGCAGTAAGGACGCTGAACACTTATGAGAGATTTTGGAACAAAGTGTGAGACAAACAAAACATTAACTGTGGGAATACATTTAGAAAAACACATTCATCACTAGGAAAATCAATGCCAAGGAGCAGTGAAGCTATTTGGACCTTTCAAAGAGAGTGCTCTTTTTTTTCTTTTAACATTTTACCCATCAACCCTATTATTCTTCAAACTTTTTGTCTTTAATGTTGTTCTGCTTAAAAAAAAAATAAATCTAAATTATGTGTAACAGTGTCAAATTTAATAAACTGCCCAATAAAAATTATAACTAGAAGTGTCATAATTCAAAGTCTGACCAGATGGTGGCGGAGCTGTCTAGCTGTTCAAACACTTAAACACAATGATACAGAAATGTGTCTGTTTGTATGGACGCGTGTTTCCACACAAGTAATATAATAATATCAAAACTACTATTTTAAGTACTTGTACTTAAAACTTGTAGATACAGCCTTTCTTTTATTACTTTGCTGAAACTATACAAATAAATGGAAAATGTGTATGAATATAAGTCCTAAAACAGTCCTGTTTGCTCCCATCTGGTGAATCATGAAAAGCTGCTCATTTTAAATAATTTTTTTTTTTTGAAAGACCACAATAATATAAGGACAAATGTATTTACAGCAGTTATCATTTATACAGGTCTTATTCATATGAGTGCTGAGAGTGCTACTTTACTCATACTGGGTCACTCACAGCACCACCTACGTGAGCCATGTTCCCACAGCTATGGCCTGAATAAACAAAACAAAATTAGTAGTAGTAGTGCAAAGGACTTGGTTTGAGTCCATATGTGAGTGACCTGAGTGATGAGGGTTACTCAGACCATGGCTCAGATTGGTGACATGAGTGGGCGAGTAGTGGGGTGTGGGGGAAATAGTGTTTGTTAACAGTCTGAATGGTCCAGGGGAAGAAGCTGTTTGTGATGAGAGGAGAAGAAAGAAAATTAGTTTCTGCCAACACTCAGACCATTTAAAGCAGCACAGCATCAAAAATCGCAGTTAGTTGGATTTAAGTTTTATATTCTGTTATTTTTTATTTTACTAAGTGGTGGTGTTCCACAGAGCTCCTTATACGACTCTATTTTTGTTTGTTTTTTAAATTGTACAGCCTTCTACGTGGGGGCTTTCTGTGTGAATTAAGGTAAATGTCAGTTTATATGCAGATGATACTCTGATTTATTGAAACGTGTGCAAACATGCAGGATTGTAATTTAAATCATCATCATCTGCATATAACTTGATATTCACCTAATCACCAAGTGGGAACATGCACAATTAAAAACAATTTGTATTCTATGGTTTAATTTTTAAATGAGCTGGTGTTTAAAAAATGGTTCATCCTTATCAGGGGGCTTATGTATATCTTTATTTGCAGAACGGAAAATTTAATTAAAAAGATGTGGACCTAATAGTTATTCAGTTTTCCTCAATTTTGAGTGCATCTGAAACTCTTTGGGATTATTAGCACTACACTGTATGATTGATTTTATGAATACAATGCATCACGTTAAGCTTATTTAGTCTTGAATATATGTACTGCAAATGATGAAAGTTTATGACCTCTTAAAAGATAGAATAAAAAATATTTTAGTCCTAAATATTATTTCAGTGTGCTTTTCTGTATTAAACCTGGGTGGTAAAGTGCTGGAGCATTACAATGTGATATTACAACAAGACAAACAGACAAACTTCTGTATCATAGTGTCTGGATTTAGCTGCTGAAACAGCAAGACAAGACTGCCGCCATCGGGTGAAACTACAAATTACAAAATTAATTCTTAGCGCGCTTTTACAGAAAACCTTTCTTTATGCCAGCAGTCTGATCTGACCCTCCACAGAAAACAAGTAAATTCTCTGCCATCTAATGTTTAAAAACAAACATATATGATTTGGTTATGAAAGGATGGATGTCATCACAGATGTAGGTGAATGTCTGGCACCAAAGAGGCTTTTAACTCTCAGCCAGAGAAGGACAAAGAAGCTTTGACTTTAAGCCTGCTGTCCAGCCTTCAAGGAGGAACATGAAGCAGCTACAACACTCTGATGAATGTCCAAGAAAAAAATGAATTGAACTAAAGCATCTTTCCTCTGTGTCTACAAAAAGGCTCTAAACATCACCGTGCACATAAATCATGCAGCTCAGGAGCTCCGATTATTGGCCGGATCACTATTACCTGGTGATTTATGCGAATTTTTAAATGATCTGTATCTGTAGCTTATTATTTACAATGATGTGTTTTCTCGGGCCTAAATGGCCCGAGGTTCCACTCTGTGTAATTGCCATTCATCCAGGATACCAAAGCCGCCCTGTCGCGTCATCTCAGCCAGCCAATCAGCGCGTAGAGCGCGGGGAGTGGGGCGGAGCCCTCTCGGAGAAGGCAGCGCAATTAAACTGAGGGGAGCGCAATTTAAATCCAAAACACTGCTGGACGCGCGCCGAGTGGATGAAAAAACACACACGCTTACAGACACATACACCGAGGACACACACAAACCCACACCGTGTCAGCGGATGAGTAAGGGAGAAGAGCCCGCTGCTGTGACACCGGGTCCGGTCAAGTTGAAGTGGAGCGGCGCGGGACCCTGAGGTGCGCACTGTGCGTCAGTGCGAGCGGAAACACGCACAGTGGATTCTCTGGTTTTCTTTTTTGTTTTTTGTGTGGAAACTAAAATCAGGAGGAAGAAGTGTTGCTCTCTCCTCTCGGCTCCTCTTAAGGACTCTCTCTCCTCCGCCGCACTGATGGGATGCTCTTCTCTGCTGGGATTATCGCTCCTCTGAGCCTCTGTGGGCTTTCCTCACAACGGCGGTGACCCCCGCGGCTCCTCCGCCCGCAGCGACTCCTCTCCGGTCTCCTCCGAGCTCCAGGGGTCGTTCATATGAGCGCAGCGTTCAGTCCGTCCTTCATGGTGATGCAGCGGCCACTCGGAAGCACCACCGCCTTCAGCATTGACTCTCTGATCGGGGGGCCTCCTCAGCCCAGCCCGGGACACTTCGTCTACACCGGGTACCCGATGTTCATGCCATACCGGTCGGTGGTGCTCCAGCCGCCCCCACCGCCACCCCCGGGCCTCCAACAGGCGCTCCCCACCGGACATCACCCGCACCCCCAGATCCCGAGCCTGCAGAGCGGCTTCTGCTCCAGCCTGACGCAGGGCCTGACGCAGGGCATGGCGCTCACCTCCACCCTCATGGCCTCGCTCCCCGGCGGCTTCTCCCCGTCCCAGCAGCACCAGGAGGCAGCCAGGAAGTTCGGCTCTCAGGCACTGCATGCGGTCTTCGACAAAGCTCAGGAGCTGCGGCTGGACGCGGAGGACGGAAAGAGCTTCCTGCAGGGGAAGGAGTCTGCGGCGCTGCCGGGTTTCCACGACACGGACACGCCGGTACACTCATCCACAGGTAGGCGGGTTCCTCATCCCTTCCCGCTGAAGAATTCATCATTTTATCTGATTTCAGTGAAGGAAAAAAATCCTAATTTTAAAGACTTTAGTTCGTTTGATGAGATGTTATGTTGAGAAATAAATGAAGCTGAAACGCGAGAATATTTCCTCATTGTTTACAGAGTTTCACGTGTTTAAACAAAAACCGTCCAGGTTTTGATCTGTTTTATTGAAGCAAGAAATTAACTTTAAAAAATCTGCTTTTTAACGAGGATTTTCAAAAAGAAACTGGGACATTTAAATGTGATTTTCTTCAGTGATTTTAAACGTTTTTATTTGCGTTTTCAAAATAAATTATTCGGGAATTATTCGCAGGCCCAGCGCTCATTTCTAATTTCTGTAAATCAACATTTTAAAGCTTTAAAAGAAATAACAATAATAACAATAATTAATTAGTTTTAAAAACCAAACTTCACAATTCTTATAAAAGTGGGATCCATGTGGGTCGATTTAATCTTGAATAATTATTGAAATTATTCTGATTGATTTTTGTCTTTGCCGATAAATCATCCTGATTTGAATGTTTACTGACAGGGAAGAAAAAAAATCCTGCGCCACCGCTTTTATTGCTTCCTCATATAAAACAAACACATTTGTTCCCTCTCGGGTCCCTTATTTGTGATGATCTCTGACACCTTAGAGTGTCACGCTGAGGGGGAGGTGCGGGGGGAAAAGGCCGTGCGGAGACACTCCGCGCGTAATTACGCGTGAAAATAAAAATCCTCACAGAGCGCGTTCTTTGGAGCCACACCAACACTCACCTCATGATGGATATTGACACGAGACACGACAACTGCACCCCTAACCCCACCACGCACATACCTCCACCCCCAACGCAGCCACCGCCCGCCTCACCCCTTCAGCTTCCACACGTCACAGTTCGCATTAAAAATGTAAATCTAACCTCATATTTAATTATTCTAACAGCATCTACTCCTAACATATCTCTCACAGAACTTTTCTTCTTAACATATTTAGAAAAATAGCTAAATAAGTTTTTGGCTTTTACATGTTAATCGATTTCCCTCCAAACACGCGGAGCATTTAAAGAAATCTTAAATGAGCATTTTCGCTCATTTCTTACATTTAATAGCTGTAAATTAAACTTTGCGATTAATAAAAAGTGCCGATTGTGAGAGAAAATTATTTTAGTGGGTCGCTTAATTTATTATTCAGAATAAAATAATCAGAAATCTTTTGTAAAGAAGCATCAAAACTGTGAAATTAGAGGGGGAAACGGAAGAAGCGCGTTTAAATATTTTGGTGACTTTTTGTCACTTTTGTTTCTGCCTTAAACTGATAAAGTTTGTTGGTTTTGTCCTGGTCTCACTGGTGGTACTGTGTGTCCCTCCTCTTCCTCACAGTCAGAGCACACAGCAAAGAAGACTCCAAGGAGGAGGAGTGCGGCCGGAAGGACGAGAGCTTCTCCATGGACAGCGACCTGGACTATAGCTCGGACGACAACCTCACCTCCATGTGCCACAAAGAGGACGGAGACGGAGGAGGGGGAGGTCTGGATGAAGGCCCGCACCTGCACGGGCCCCCCGGCAGCGGCTCCGGGACGGGAGGAGGAGGCGCGGGGGGCGGAGGCGGCGGGAAGAACCGGCGGAGGAGGACGGCGTTTACCAGCGAGCAGCTGCTGGAGCTGGAGAAGGAGTTCCACTGCAAGAAGTACCTGTCCCTCACCGAGCGCTCCCAGATCGCGCATGCGCTCAAGCTGAGCGAAGTGCAGGTGAAGATCTGGTTCCAGAACCGGCGCGCGAAGTGGAAACGCGTGAAGGCTGGAAACGTAAACAACAAGTCCGGGGAGCCGTCCCGGAACCCCAAAATAGTGGTGCCCATCCCCGTGCACGTGAGCCGCTTCGCAATAAGGAGTCAGCACCAGCAGATGGAGCAGGCCAGACCGTAGAAGAAGAAGCGGGAGGACCGAGGCCGGACTGAGAGGCCGCGTGCCGCGTTTAAGGGGGGAGGGGTTATTTTATTGTGAAAATACCGGATTCAAGATTTTCAAAAATCGCAGAACTCATTAAAAAAAGGAAAGAAAGAAAAGAAAGAAACGTGAATGAGTTTAATGTGATGGGTTTATTATTTTTATAGTTTCTATTTTAACAGATTTCGTTCATCGAAGCTTAGAGAAAAGAAAAAATATCAAATGAAGTGAATAAAACTGATCTGAAAATGTGACAAATTCAAACATAAAGGAGGATAATTCAAAATAATCATGTGATTATTTTTCATGAAGTAAAATCTTTAAAAATCTTCTCACTGCAGCGCTATTACTATTACTATTATTATTATCTTTGCGATAATAATTATCTTTTTATTACATTTCATTTGATTTTTATAAAATAATTTTACATCATTGAAGTGAGAAATTAGAAAAAATAAAAAGTAAAATCTGAAAATAATTATTATTCATCACTGTTTAAAGAGGTGCGATTCTTTTTTTTTCTTTTTTTTTTAAACTGCGGCACCGATGCAAGAAAATTCCGCTTTTTCTGAACGGAGTTGGTTTGATCATAAAACACTGTGGACATCTCCACAAACTAGGAACCCGACTGACTGCAGAGGCTGACTCCGGACTTCTTCTTCTCTGCAGGAAGTTAAAAATAAATAAATAAAAGAACAACTGAAGCCTGAGCGCGTGACTGAGCGGCACCAAAAACAAAAAAAGAGACAGAGAGAGAAAATTGCGGCAGGAGGAGGAAGACTCAGACTGACGGGTTGTTTCGGCAACATGTTGATCAACCCACACCCCCTCCCCTCCTACCCCCACATGTACATACTTCCGGGACCAAGCAGAGGAGTCGTGTGTTTCTGTTTGTTTGGACTGAATGAAGCTGCTAATTTATTTACACAAAACTTGTGACGAGAAACAAAAAAAAAGATGAATTAAAGTGTGAATTAAAAGATGATCAGATGTTGAACAGCTGCAGTGTCTCCATTCATGCCCGGGAATCATCTTCATCTTCCTGCCATTTTAGTTAAACTAAATAAATAAATAAAAAACACGGGCATTTTTTACCAACATCAATGACAGCTAGGCCGGAAGTCTGTATTTTTTACAAACTAAATGTCTAGATTATTATTATTTTTTATTCTGAAGGCCTTAAAGCTGATTTCAGACATGAAGGAAACGCAACAAAGCTGAAATGAGTCAGAAAAACTAGGATAAAGATTAAATTCTAAAACGTTTTATTATATTTATTTATAGTTTGCTTTAAACTGCAGTTTGAGTGCACTTTAAATTTTAATTGTTAAAAAATGAAAACAGTATTACAATGTCGTTAAACTTTGATGTGTGTTTATGTTTTCAGCCTGTTGCGCGGACTGAATTGCGCATTCTCGTAGCATTTTAACAAAGTTTCAGGCAAACGGGAGCGCGCCATGGCGTCTCCACCGAGAGCAGAGGTGGTCACGTGGGTTTCTATCAGGTTCATTTTATTCCGGAAACAAATTTTTATTATCCTAAAACATCAGCGGCTAAACAAAAAAAAGGAAGAGGAGAAATTCACCTGAACGTGACGTCATCCCACCAGCTGCACGTGCCTGCGTGGCGGCGATGGTGGTTGGGGTGGGGGGCGGCATGCGGCCTCACGTTCTCGCCTGGTTTCAGAAACTGCGTCCTGATTGGCTCTGAAGTTTACCTGAAACAAAATTAAATCCTCAGAGTGAAACCCAGGAGTCAGTTTGGATGTAGACGCGCCTGTGCGCACTGACGCATGCGCTGTTTAGGCCTATTATCATATCAAAAAATAATCTCCATATCTATAAAAATGATCTGAAAAGGGGAATATTTTAAGGGTGGCTTGAAGAAAAGGAAACATGTGGATACAGTTGTCCGTGATGTTTTTTGATGTTGAAGCCTTTTCAGTTATATTTTATTGATAAAATGAAAATTTATTGCACATTTCAGACTCTTAATGAAGAAAATAACAAGTGTTCTTCGGGTTGTTTTCACTTGTAAAATTACAGTAATTTAATGTTTACTTAGTCTGTTTTTATACAGAAATGCGGGAAATTTAAAGGTACATTTCCGACACTTTTACTCCTCAAAATACTGGCACCGTCACACTCTATACCAGAAAAAATGTTCTCATGTGCAGCAGCCTGAGTCAAATCCATCATCTCACCCACAATTAGCAATTTGGCCAAATCTAAATGAACGACTGCATCTTTAAATCTAGTTTCTTTCTGCTCTAACATGGTTCTACATGGACCCTGGTTATAAGCGAGGAGGTAAAGGCTCTGTCTTCACCCGTTGCGTAATTGTGATGATTGTCGTGACGTCAGAGCTGTGGATGAGGAATTCTGATTTAATGTGACTCTAAGTGTCAATAAAAACCAGATGTGAGCTCAGAGTAAGGCGACAGAAACCTAAATCCGGACTGGACCCTGCACAGTGTGAACAGTCAGCGCTGCCTGCGACTCTAATGACTTTTTTTCTTTTTTGCAAATTGTAATCAACTCGAGCCGTCGCAGGCGACTGATAAATGAGACCCGGGGGGATCAGCCTCAGCCCAGCTACCCCCGCCTCCCTGAATTAACACCAACTCGCCCGGCTGCAGTTCAGCTCCTGCTGATTAATTCTGACGTCAAGGAGGCCAAAACGCATCTTCTCCTTCTTCTTCTTCTGTGGTGGTCACCACAGGGAGATCACTGAGCCTCCTGTCACCTATCTGTTGTCCACAGCCACGACAATAAAATTTAACGATTCCCAGAAGCCCTTGGAAAAGCTGACAGATTCTCTCATTCAAAACTTCCACTGAAAAACTTGTTTGAGTTTGATGTAATAAAAACTCTTTTTAGGACTTAAAAAACAATCCCATCCCTTCTCTTATTTTAGATTTCCATCCCACAATAACCGAAAACAAATAAGTGAGTTTCTAATAATGACAAAACAACAAATATATTGATTTCTGAATCTTTAACACACAGTTAAAAGTGTTAACTTTAGCTTTTCGAAGCTAAACTTTTAACATGATTGAGTCTCTCATTACAAACTCCAGTTAAAAAAAATCACTAATTTTAAATTTGAATCATTCGAAAATTGTCAGGTTTCTTATAGAATAATAAATAAATTTTGTATTTCAACAATGCTTGACTTTTGAGTAAAAAGAAACAAAAAGAGACTTTGCTTGAGTGTCACCTGCTGATGAAGATCCCGTAACAATGGACGAAAGATGCTAAAAGTCAAGTAGGTACATATCCAACAACTGAAAAATTTCTGCTTTAGTGGTGAGAAGTAAAACCTCATTTTGGTGTAAATCTAACACCGCATTCTGACCCTTCCATCTAAATGTCACAGCAGAAACTGAGGCTCATCAGACCAGGTAACATTTATTTTTATCTTCTATTGTCAAGTTTTGGTGAGCATGTGTGAATTGTGAGCCGCTTTGGTCTTCAGTGATGCTCTTCTACATACTGTGGTTGCAATGAGTGGTGATTTTAGTTGCTGTTGCCTTCAAAGAAGTCTGGCCATTCTCCTCTGACCTGGGAAAATATATTTTCTCCCAAAGAACTGCCGGTTACTAGACTAACCCTAACCCTCTCTCTCTTGGCCCATTCTCTGCAAACCTCAGAGATGGTTGCGGGGCAAAATCTCAACCATTCTTAAACTTTGACTTGTTTCATCATTTTAATGATTTGTGGGCTAACCAGAACTAATGAACTTTGTAAAGTACCACAACAGAGTGGTTTATGTGGTTTTATGTATACTTTTACATTATGGTAATACTCGTTCTCCACCTCCTACACCACAAATAGAGAAAACTAACATAAACCAAAGTAAAATTCCCACAGGTGTGACCAGGAAATGAAAAAAATATGAAATACATGCCTAAATATTGAAGACATCCACTTCAAAAACACTGACCACACACTTCAAGTTATAATAAGAAGCATTATTCTTGTCTTTATTGAAAAGAGACACATTACAGTAGAAGACTCTGTATTAGGTAGAATTTTCATACAACGGTACTGTACATCAAACAAAAATTCAATAACAATAATAACAACAACATCAACAACAATAATAATAATTATTAGATTAACAGTGACAATAAGAACAATAATGTGTCTGGATGATAAATCAGAACAACAATAATAAAAAGTGGATGGAGAAAATTATACAAAAATGTAGGTTTAAGGGGGCCGAGTCTTCCTCGAGGGGTGCATTTATAAATAATGTAGTGGACAGCCCAGTTGGGTGGGGTTAAGGAGGCTACATGAGGTAACACAACTAGACATTGACCATATTATTTCTTCGTTCTGTTGATGTCTATGTACAAGTGTTGGCGGTGGCGAGAGCAGTGCAGACATATTAACGCAGTTACCATGACATAATTTATCTACACGCAGGCGGCTTCAGCCGAAAGATCCTAGGCTAGGAAACATATTGCGCCATGCTACTGGCCACTGAGCTAACTGACCGCTAGCTGGAGCTTCACAGCATGTTTTAGCTTCAAAATATACACAAAAACAGATATTTTCTATGTTTTCTCCTCAATCATGAGACTAAGAAAATGTGAACGGAACAACAGAAACATCTGTGAAGAGTCAAGTCTTCATATTCAAGGAGATACAGCACCCCATATGCTCTGCTAGCAGAGTTTAGCTAGCTGCTCTTCACACCATGTTTCTATTATCCACATATTGTTTTCATGTTCTGCTAAACTTCTAATGGAAAGCAGATGACTGACTTAGATTGTTTACTTGGAAGCTGGGAAAATCTTTTTTAAAACAATGTTTGTCACAGTTTGCATTTTTATGGTGGGAAGTTTAGCTTATGCCCCTCTTCCCCTCACTTAGCTTAGTTCAGTTAACATATCTACAGCTTATGAGCCTCGATGTTTCGATTCTCTATTCCTATTTCACTATTTATTTAATTAATATTTAGAAGGGGAAATGCACTGTTAACCTAAAACAATGCTGGTTTGCTCACTGCTAGGTGTTAGCTTAGGTGACAGATGACTCAGCAATTTTTCGATTTTAGCTTTGAGTCTCAAACCTGAATGAGCATAAATCTGCAGCAAAGTGACAACTAATGTTCACCTCCTCTCTATTAGCTATCACCAGCTAACTGATCTGTAGTTGCATTAACAAGCGCTTGTAAACGGAAACTCTAGCGCAATGCTCTCGTTAGTTTGTTTACTACTATCTACAGTTAGCATTATTAATTACACTTCAAATTTTTCTGCTCACACGATTTTAAAATAAAATAAATACAATTTTATTCTAAAGGAAACAACCTGAAGCCGCCACCGCTTAGAAAAAGCCAATGTCAGTTACTGACAGAACATAAAGGAAGATGGTAGAAGAGTTGTGTTTAAGATAGGTGAAATAAAGCAGTAAATTAGTGCATTTCTGTCATAAATAAATGGACGTCTTTTTTCCCTGTCCTGTTTCTGGACAGCTGTGGGATGGGTCAGATATGAAAACAAACTAAAATGATCCAATAAAAATAATAGTCTTGGTTTGTCATTTACAGGAAATAGAACGGCGTCTTGAAGATGACTGGTAAGGAAAATGGAGCGTGACACGTATAGCAACAACAAAAATTAGGAACATCAAGGCAGGCGTGCAAAAACAAAAAAGGCAAAAGGAGGACAAATGTGTTTATGTTGATGGAAAAACATTTGTTTCTTGCTTTTTGATCCTTCTTCCATTTCTACAGTGCGTTTTTGTGTTTTCATGTGAATATTAAAGCGATGTTAGTATACAAAGTTAGGATGTGAGCATGAAGGTTTTTATGAATATTGCTTGGATACACAGTCGGGTTGAGAGCTGCTACTCAACCGCTGCAGCAACATTTACATTAGAGGGCGAAACAGGAGAAAGTTGAAGATCCGAGCTGAGGAGCAACATACTGTCTGAATCATCACATAAATGTTGAGTTTGGGAAACTAGTTCCCCAACTATCTTCATCTGAAGGCCTTCATTCTACACATTTCAACAACCAACAGAAAAATCTATATCACCAGGATTAAAAAAGGTGTTTTTAAAACACCTGAAATTAACCTGCAACCGACATTAAATCCAAATGGACCTTTGTGCCAGTGGTTCCCAACATTTCTAGCTCATGGTGATTTTAAAATATAAGGGCTAGTATGAAGTAAACTTCATCTTGTCTAACAGTTAATGGCCATGCAGACCAATTGGACAAATGTAAACACATCCGTAAACATTCAGGGTAGTCTTAATGTATGCTGTCCACTGTCCAGCTTGACTTTGTCCATGTGTTTGTATCAGAGTCTTTAAAATATTCTCATTATCAATGAGAAAGTCAAGTGGTAAAAGGTTGGGAAATGTGGAATTCTATACTGAAGATTAACTTTTTTAATGTTCTTTCATAAGTGTAGGTAATGATATTTTCTTTTTAGCTCTATGACAGTTCATTTTTTCCATGTTTCCATAATAGTAAGACTCTTTAGGGCTTGGCCATGACTTTCTCATATTGTTGGATCTGGTCTACATTGAAACTTGGCCTCAGTTTTGATCCAAAGATTCTCTACATTTAGACTCAGTCTTGAAATATAACACCATGTGATGAACAATATAGCCCTAAATTTAGCATGAGTAGACTTTGTAAGTTTAAACTAAAATCTGACTAAATTTATACTTGGCTTCAGCGTTACCCTGTTTGGTCTTTTTCTGGAACAAAATTAAACTTGCTTTAGACTTGAGCTAGAGTTTACCAGATTTAATCTTTCCTAGTTTTGGTAAACTTTTTGAGCCCATTAGACAAATGTAAAGATTTGGTTAATACTGTGAACCCAATTTGGTTATGGCTAGAATACTTATAAACTACAGTCTTCTGTCCAGACTCCATCTTGACCACATGTTGCCCAATTTAATCATATTTGGTCAGAGTCTAAGCTCAAAGGTCAATGACCAAGTGTTTAAACTTGAGTTTAAGTTATCCACATTTTGACTGCATTATGACTCAAACCTTGGTGGTAGTGCTGACCTCCACATTTACACTTGGTCTTGAGTCAAATGTACTCAAGTTTAGTGAGTATTATGTAACGAAACTTCACCAGATGTAGACTTTTTCTAAGCTCATTAAATAATCAGATTTGAGCCTGACTCAAACTCAACCACATCTAGTGCTATTGTGGCCCCAAATGCCCCCAAAAGTAAACTCAACACTTTTATACTGCGTCTTAACTTAATTTTTACCACATTTGTTAAAGTCAGGGTAGACCTAAATTTGAGAAGATGTAGACTTTTTATAAGCTTCCCTTTGGGTTTGTTCTTTCTCATTAAAAAAGCAACTTGGATCTGTATTTTCTGATTTCCTTTGCTGTAAACCGTCCGTTGACCCTTTAGTCTGTAAAGATTCTCATGTTGGGAACCACAGGTTTAGACACCTGCAAAAGTTTTTCTTCCTGGTTTCTTCATGGTTCAGCACATGAAGAAACACATTAGAATAAACCACTTCCACTCTGCAACCTCACATACTCTAAGTACTTACTGTGTTCTCTAATTTACATGATGCTTCAAATGAAAGAGAGAAAGCGACAGAAAAAGAGAAGAGGATTATTTACAACAAAGACGTTTTCAGACCAGAGAAGAAGAAAAAGAAGCCCTTCTTAGTGATTCGCTGAGCAGATCGGGGAGACTGCCTGATTGGACGGGATAGATAAAAAAGTGGCGGTGATGGCAGGGACCACCAATCGTCTCCCCATCATTGTGTCTGGACAGATAGCAAACAAAAAAAAAAACAAAAAAACAAAAACACCTGAAGACAATAATTTCCCTTTTTTGCTCCGACAGCTGCTTCTGTATCTTTTCCATTTTTTTACATTAATAAAATTAACTCCAGGGACAGAGTTCAGATTAAATGCTTTTTCATCAGGATGTAAACCAGGTTTGGGTTTAAGATGCTTATAGTTCACTCAGTTCAGACGATAAAACCTTCAGCATAAGAAAAGGTTTGAAATCCTACATATAGATGCTCATCAGCAGGTTAATTCCCAGCTGAGCCAGGATCTGGATGGCAAACCAAATTTATAAACCAACTTGTGCCACAAACTATCGGCAACATACAGAAAAATGTTCAACCGCTCGATCGACCACTTTGCTCTTATGGTGATTAATGGATAATGCAACGAACATGTTTCAAAAAGTGCAACTTTTACGTTGAAGCCGAACGGTCCCCATTTCCAGCTTTTTGTCGCACCCTTTGCAGTTTTACTATCGCTTGGCAAGTAGTTGGTCAGTGTTTGCAGACAAGGAGAGTCTTCCAAGCAATTGCAAGAAGGTTTTCAGTACAGTACTGTACACCTCTTTGCAACCACCTAGTGACTGCCAGCAACCTCTAGCGACCAGTTGCCAACCAGTGACCAGTGGCTGCCAGAGGGCCACCAATCGATCTCTTGGTTCGATGCCTTAGGCATCCAACCAATTAAGTGAAGCAATTTTGAGCAACTTGAGTGTTGACAAAAATCTGAATGTAGTTGGAACTAAGTGAAGTGAAAACAGGTTGTTTCATCTAAAGAACTCGCTGGGAAAAAAGACAATGAGCGCTGACGATCGACAGTCCCCAGTCCCTGAGCCTGGCAAGAGCTTCTGTACACTTAATGACTTTATACACCCGATAGCTTAAAAAAAAGGAAAAACAAAAACCCTTCCCCTGTTAGCATTTTTTACCATTGGTCCAGCAATGCACATCGAGATACAATATACACAGTCGAGAAAAATGCCTTAAATTAAAGTAGAAAAAGTGTCTAGGACATGCGATCTATCACACTTATGTTTTACCTCTAAGCTGATATTTTTTTTTAACATCAAGATTTTTTTCACATTAAAAAAAACAAAACAAAAATGTGTAAAGCCGGTTGGTTTGCAGAAAATTAAAAAAAATGACAGCTGAAAGAAGGTGAAGAGGTCGTAAAGAATCCTCGAGAGATTTGCAGTGAAGATGATGTTGATGGGTGGCTGCCTCAAAGAAGATACGAAGACTTGAGTTTCCTTCTCATTGATTTGATCTCACAGTTTCAGGTTGTGGACAGAAGATGATATGCTTATAGTTCAGTTTGTTGTTGAGTCTGAGCGGGAACTGGCCTTTGTAGTGTGAAATCTGAGGCTGTGTGGCGAGGTACAATAAAACTCATTGACCTGCACAAGTCGTGTAACCATTTCCCAAAATGCTTTGATGATCATGGGCTATGTTTCCCAACATGCTTTAGACTTCTTCTCCCAAACAGACGCCTGACCGCAGCATCACCACTGACCTGTGATCAGTTTACTGGTGGTTGTCAGGTGAAGTGGGCAAAGCTAAAGTAGTGGTTCCCAAAATAAAACGCTCAGGATACTCCCAAATCGAAGTTTGTTTATTTTTCTCAGAGTCATCACAGGAAACTGTCTGGTCATATGAGCGCGGCACTGCCGGCGCTGCTGCAGCTGTTGTTGCGATTGGTGTTGCGGCGTGAAAGGTTGGGTGTGGCCATTAGGGGGTTGCGTTCATCTGGGCAGCCATACTGAGCCAGCGTGTCCACACACTCCTGACAGCTGGCCTGGCGAGCATATGCCATTGCACTGTTGCCGTGGGTGTCCCTTGCCATCAAGTCCACGCCGTACTGCAGAAAGAATCAGAGAGGAATGGTCATCAATCATCTCCTGTCTTTAAACCCCAGAATTACTGGAATACCAGCACTGTTTTTTCTTACCCAGATAAGGAGCTGCGTGATGACCACGTTGCCCTTGTGGCTGGCCAGGTGAAGCGCGTTGCGTCCATCTCCTTCTCCGCAGGTCTCATTGACCTGCTGTCGGGACCCGTGAGCAAGCAGGAGCACGACTGCACGTAGATCCTCCTCGGCGGTTGCCCTCAGCAGCTGCTGGCCCAGCGGGAGATCAGTGCAGGGCAGCGACGCCAGAAAGAGACGCTGCTCGTACTTTGCCCGGATCCAGCGCTCACGCTCCTCCCTGATGGAGAAAACAGAAACAGAAACCTTTAAGAACTGACAGCTATCTAATGGCTGTAGCATGAAGTGTCATATTGCTGCCCGAAACATGAAGCTGTAAACACACTTTTTTGCTTTGGATGTAAATTTAGCTTTAATACAACAACTAAACAAGTGTTTTTTGCCCTTAAATGCCCTTACACTCTTCCTCTGAGTGTAAAATAAGACACAGCGAGAGGCAGAGGGACAGACGTGGTGAAAGGCCAAAGGACGTGGACGCATTGTTCGCCGATCGAGTATCATTAACTGCTGATCTGTCTAATCCACAACTCTGATCGCTCTAATCTCTGCTCTAATCCCTCCGTGTAAACAGCAGCTCATTCAGCCTGCTGGGATTAGTCCAGAGAGAGGACAGAGAGGAGGGAGTGTGGGGGGGCAGAACTGCCCTGGGGGAGAGATATTGAGCTGTCCCCCCTCCTCCCTTGCCCCTCTACTCTATTCGCATCCAGTAACAACACATCCTTCAGGGGTGAGATGGGAGGTTGCAGGAAATGGAGAAAGAGTAGAGGTTAAAAACTCTTCCTACTGCCTCACTCATTTTTTACTGGCACCCAAATAATCGTTCATCTAAATTTGGTTTGACTGTTCTTTAGATTCGATTGGATTCCTTTAGATTATTGTTTGTTGAGGTAGTCTTCAATATCAACAATGAACTGAACCATAACCATAGTAACATAGTGAAGCCTCGACTTTCTGTGGTTTGGTTTGGGTTTGCACGCTCATCGACTACCAACTTGTAACTGAGAAGTCTTTAGTCAGCAAGGTAAAGGACTGATGTGAATGCCAGCATGAGTGAAGGATGTTGCTGATTGATAGATGATGGGGCACAAAATATGCAACCAGAGTGTCTACGAGTGATCAGCTGTCAGCTACATGCTATGGGCCTCAAACAAATCTCTTTATACATGGACAGTCATCCAATGCTTACACGTTCAAAGGCACTCTAACAAGTTCAAGGTTCAACCCTCAAGCAACCAACCAAGTTAAAATGACAGAGTATATAAAGGAATACTTTACGCTGAGTTAACCCAACTCATCTGTCACTTTGGCCTCTATGTACCTGCTTTTTGAGCAGGAACTCTTGCTGCTTTAGGTCTTTCACTTCAAAACATCACAGATTAGAAAATAGAATCACAATTTCAGTGCCTCTTCTACTTGAGTCAATGTAAAATTATTGCAGACCTCTTGTTGATCTCTTACAAATCACCATTTCTGCACACAATCATGCAAATAAAGCTGGGGTTTTTTTGCTTTTCCATTCTTTACCCTTGGACATACAACAGTTCTTGGCTCTTAACTGTGATTACGGCACTATACTTACACTACACTCTACACTTAAGTCACCTGTTAAACTCTGACTTAACCCATTGTCTCCCGATAGAAGAATCTGTGTGATTATAAAATTTGGTGCAGTGTGTGGAGTAAAGTGGAGATGCTGGGAGGCTTGATGGGAGACAAACTGTGGGAACAGCGAGTGTTAAAAGTTTAAAAAAGAAGTTTTCAGTCAGTGTGGGAACCTGCAGAATCTCATTAACTCTCTTCCTGGATACCAGTGTGAGTGTGTGTGCAGGGGTGTGGTGGCGGCGGCTAGCATCACGGAATGTCCCGGGGGCTTTCCCTTCCTGCCCCAGCCCAGAGAGAGAGTAGGGAGGCTGGGCTCCAGACTACGGCCGACAGCCCCCGGACAAAGCCTGGAGGTGTCGCTGGGTGTGTGTGTCTGCCTATGTTTGTTGGTGTGTGTGCTCAGCAGGGCTCTGGCCTTCTGTCCTCCAGAGGACAGGGAGGAAATGTGAGGCCACTGGACCCAGGAAACGCATGCCTTCCCCCGCCACCGGAGTTGCTAAGGGGCTGCAGAGAGCCGATGTAAGTCAGAGAAGAAGAGGGCTCAACCCTAGGTGCTCAAAGAGACTCAAACTGTTCTTTTCTGACTGGCTTCAAGAAGAAGCATGGCAGATTTTGTATTATTGCCATCATATTTAAAGCAGGTCTTCACCAGTATTTTGACCCAATGGTGTCCTTAACATGTCCTGAAATGACATGACATTTACATTCAAACAGATTATATATATCAATGTCCTGTCTTGAAATACCAGCATCACTGCTTTTTTAGATAACCTGTACCTGTTTTTTCACCAACAGAGCTTCAGTTCTGTCTTAGCACCCCCTGAGACCCAAAGCAGGTTTGACAACCCAGTGAGGTGTTGGGGTAGAAAGCCCACTCTTGTCAGTGGTGCCAAATTAGGTGCCTGATATCAACGACAGAATGTGGTCACCTCAGGCACACAGATCGGGATGTGTTTACTGTGTTTGTTTTGGTTCTGAATATAGTTGGTTGTTCGGTAGAAGCTTGAACTTTTAGAATCTATGTTTATTTTGGTACTGCTGTTGATTTTCTTTCTGTCAAAAGGGAGATAATTCTTCCCACTGTCACCATGTTTTAGCTAATAAGGTCATCTGATTGTTGGGGTTTTCTCTGTATTGTTGTAGGCTCCTTACTTTACAGTATGAAACAACTTGAAGCAACTGCTGGTGTGATTTTAGCGCTATATAAATAAGAATTGAATTGTATCTTTCGCTATTTGTTTTTTTTGTTTTTTCTTTAGCATTCTTTTGGTTCTTCAATTTGTTTGGTGGTTTATTTATTTATGTATTTGGAATTTGTTTACTGTATGTTTGAGTGGTTATTGAGGTTTTGTTTGCTGGGTTATTGACGGTGTGTTCGGGTGTTTGTTTATGGAGTGTTTGGTAGTTTGTTCACAGTATGTTTATATGAGTTTGGTTATTTGTTGAGCTTGTGTTCTGTGGTGTGTTTACTGCGCATTTGATTTAGCATTTTATTCTTCCTGTTGGTTTGTGTTTTGGTTGGAGAGTTTTTAGCGTGTGAGTTTATTGACTTCTTATTTTTTGTACGAGTCGCTTGTTTTGGTTATTGTTTAGCATATGTGTAGTTGTTTGTTTGGCTGCGTGTTCGGTGTGTGTGTGTCGCAGTAAACAGTGACTCTCCTTCATCACGAGCTAACGAGTCTTGAAAACACACAGCTCTGGACAGTGGAGAGGCTAATTGCACTAATTAACCACACAGAGCGTGTGTGTGCGTGCGTGTGTGTGACACTATGTGTTAACATGTGTCTGAATGTACGTGCTCGTGTGTGTGTCTTTTCACATCCCATTAGACAAAGAGCTGTGCCCCTGCACCAAGGCATGCTGGGTAGATAATTAAACATGAGTCCCGGTGAGATCGCTTGTGACAGGAAAACACACACACACAACACTGCAAGTATGTCAAGCAGAGCCCAGAGGGGTTATAATGTGTGTTTGTGTGTGTCAGTCAGTTAAATTAAATGATAAAAACTGCACCAGCCAGAGGAAACAAGCCTTCATGCATCTACTGTTTCTACTGTCCTCACTGCTCCGTTCACACAAACATGTGTGACATGAGCTCCTCCTGAATGAGCTCATGTCGGACGATTAGTAGGAACACGACTCTGACCTTCAGTTTATGCCGTTTTCACAGGATCTCATGTGGGCTGTCCCTTTGTGTGGTTCATGTTTTCACCGTTTCATTGCTGTAATGCTACTTTAATTTTTATTATGGCTTTGGGCATGGCATCACTGGTCTGTGGTTTGGTCTGCTAATTTGTTCTTAATAAAAGCCGTAGCATCTTAATTTATCCCAGACTTTATTCACCTCAGATGTCCTGTTCAAATAGAATCTGCAGTTTTTTTTTATGAGGTTTTCAAATTTTCTCAGAACTAAGATTTTCAGTACAAAGCTACAAACACCAGATACAAGTTTGAAAGCTGGAATTTTCAGTGAGAACGCTCCATCAAGTTGAATTTCCAAATTGGAAAGTTGCAGAAGTCACACCAGACCTGATTTGCAATCCAGTGAGTGTAAACAGGAGTAAAAATGTAAAAGTTTTACTCTTTACGACCATTGTTGTGCATTTGTGACTTGCTAAATAATAGCGCACAACACAGAATAGAAGAGGCTCTGTCTGTCAGCACAGTTTTAAAGTGCAGTATAACAGGCACTGAGTTGTACTTTAGGTAGTACTATGGAGTAAAATAAACCTTTTTTTCCTACTACTACTATTGAAATGTGACCAGTGAGGTAGGATGTCTTGACCCTCGAGTTAAAAAAATGCATTGTGACTTGGTAACATTAACTCCTTCGACTTTTGGCTTCACTACAGCGGATCATCTGCCTCCATCTCACCCACTTTAACTACATCCATGAATCTTCTCTGAGGTCTTCCTGTTTTCCTCTGGCCTGGCAGTTTCAATTATCCACCCTCCCTCCTCTGCACATGTACAAACCATTTCAGCCTCACCTCTCTAACCTGAGCTGTCCATCTGATGTACTCGTTTCCAACCCTGTCCATCCTGGTCACTAACAATGACAATGTTAGCAACTTCAACTCTGTCACTCCTGCTGTCTTTTTGTTCATACCACCTTCTCCAAATCAAACATCAAGCAGGAAGTGTGTAATGTTATCTTCCTGAGTATTTGGTGTAAGTTTTAATTCCAAAATCCAAACAAACTTTATAAATCCAATGTTCTGCTGATGTTAAACATAGTTAGATATTGGTCATACTCCGGTTTGTTCTGATAGAGGATAAAAATGAAAGAATCCCTTTAGCTAAACATGACAATCACAATTACATTATTTAAATAAAACCCTTTAAGTTAGTGTTTTGGATTGTCTTGATGCTAGCAGTGAAAAACAGAAGAATAAAACAGCAGAGTCAACTTTCTTGATGGAAACTGAAAATCTGAAGTTATACGGATGATAATAAACTTTTCAAGAGGCTTTGTGTCTTAGTGTAGCTGCTGCACCCTGTTGAAACATTAGCTGAGTAGACCTGTTGATTGACAGCTCCATCAGCGGCTGTGTTGTGGTGTTGGGTCTCGGTCTCTGTTGGAGACAGTGGGGCATAGTGTGATTTTGTTTGGGGGTCACTCAGGGCGCCACACTGGGCCCACTGTGCTTCTCCGATTTCCTGTCTGTTGTTTGAGCTCTGGAGACCTCTCATTGTGTGTGTGCGTGTATCCAGTGTGTGTGTCAATGTTACCCCTGAGCGGCCGCTTTGTCCCGCTGTGTTTACATACACACCGAGTTTCCTGCCCGGCTAAAGCCAGAGGCCCGACCGAGTGACCGACCACCGTTGGACGTCCCACCAGCTGCTCCCCCACTGCTCTGTGTGTGTGTGTTTAAGAGGGTCATCTGCCCACGACCCCACAACACAGCATTGACAGAGAGCTGAACACCAGCACACACACCCCGATAATCACACCAGGCTAATTACCATAATTACCACCAAACAAAACCTGAAGAGACCTGACACCAGAAAGAGCCCGATGGATCCTCAACAGCAGAAATGAACACTTTGAATACAGTTTGATGGAAGCAAGAGCAAAGACTTCTTATTAACTCAACAATAATTTCTCAAGTTTTAGGATAAAAATAATGTATCTTATCCTTTTTTATATTTATATTTGTCAGGTAGAACAAGCGGAAAATTAATCTGATGACTAATTTTATTTAGAACCTCACAAAACCAGAAGTGAGGCCATTTCAACTTAAAAAAACAACAACAACAACAAAAAACTTTGATACACAAAGTCAATACTCCTTTCTAATCTGTCTCAAATTCTACCAGCAAGAAAATCACCACAAACACAGTGAGGACTAAAGTCTCGCTGTTTGCTATCTTTTCTTTCACTGTTCTATTGTTTTGGCTTCATTGAGGCCTCCCCTCTGCAAATATACTGTCTGGATGCCAGATGACTAAAATATGCCACTGAATGTTTCAGGACTCACTCACCAGCCACTTGGTTTGATACACCTGTTCATCAGTTGCTTTTAAAGCAAATATCTAAATCAGACAATCACATGGGAGCAACTCAATGTATTCAGGTAGATATGGTCGAGGGGACATGATGTTCAAACAGGGCATCAGAATGAGAAAGAGATGTTATTTCCACCTTGAACACACCTGGTTCCACCTGGTTGTTGGTCCAAACATTTAATAAACTGCTGAACTACCAGGATTTTATCACACAACCACTTCTAGGGTTCACAGAAAATGATCTGAAAATACAATCATTAAATACCCAGTGAGCAGCATTTCTCTGAGAGAAGTCTGAGAATAACTCAAACTTTGAGTAACTCAAATAACCACCGAGCGCATCTCTGAAAGCAGAGCATGTCACACCCTGAAGTAGGTGAAGTACAGAAGTAGAAGACCACACCTGGGTGCTACCTTTGTCAGCTAAACAAAAAGATCGAGACTAAAATTTAAAAAAAGATTGGAAAAAAACACTAGCTAACCATTTAGGATGTGGTGGACCGGAGGATTCTCATCATGGATGTGCAGCCGATCAGCAGCAGCTGTGTTACGCTATCATGTCAATGTGGACCAAAACCTGTGTTTCCAGCATCTTTATGAATCTCTACATTGCTGTAAAGCACAAAGAGTCCAAACCAGTAGGGCTTAGGGGGTTAAACATATATCTGACAGATTTGGTAATGTCCTGTCTGAGTTTTTCGTCCATGAAGTAAAAATAAAGAAAAGTTAAATGCAGATAAAAAGAGGATTCTCCAGCTCAGCTCAGCCTGCAGAGAGAAGCTGAGATGTATGAGCCACCACACTGCTGTTAAAGCCCGTCATTAATTACAGAGTGTGTGTGTGTGTGTGTGTGGGGTGGGTGTGTGTGTGTGTGTGTGTGTGGTAATGAGCGGTAGGATTCGGGGGTTAAGAGTGACATGGTGTCAGTGGCTTCTCTTCTGGCCTAATTAGCCCTCTAATTAATAGATTAATAGATAGATAGATAGAGCGTGGATAAGAGCATCAGCTAGCTGCCTGACCTAATGTGCATTTAAGATAAATCACCGTCAAATGGAGGGGCTTCTAACAAGGTGAGGAGCAAAATGAGCCACTAATTCTGCTTTAAATCCATGCAGAAAACATGTGTGCTTTGTTTTATCTTACAGCAGAAAAGAGAAGATGAGACGAAAGAAGAAGAGAAGAGGCTGAAATCAATTAGCCTTTCTAGCTGGTCGTTAGCTGCCCTTGGATAGGCACAGATAATTAAAGGGAGGGTGGTGGGGTGAGAAAGGTCTCTGTGCGGGGAGGGAGGGGTGAGTTGGGCTGAAGTCAGCCATGAGACTGTATTAGACAGATATGGAGGGGTTAATTCGGACAGGAGAGACAGAGATGATGCAAATGAGGAGAGAAAGAGTGGGAGAAGAGGTGGAGGAGAAATGGAGCAAACCGATGGGAAGCTGATCTCTGGGGTGAAACGCAATGCTCCAGTGATGCTGCACAGATACTGAAGGGGGGAGGAAAGGGGGAGTTTTCATAAAAAGAGGTAGAAAAGGAGAAGTAACCACAGATATAAAGGAAGAGACCCAAGGAGAGAGAGACAGCAGGAAGGTAAAAATATCAGTGGCATCTTCTCTAGTGTAAAAGAAACCGATAATCCACTGCATATTGCAATGATAGTAGTCCAGGAATGCATCAACGTTAGCTCGTCATGACCACAACTGGACAATGGAAACAAATCGGTCCAACACCATCTTGGAGGTAGATCATAAATCAGAAACAGGAGGACTTAACAAGAATAAAGTTCTGCTTAATTTGTAGCTGTTGAACAAATCAGGAATGTTAACTCGTTTCTGAACCATGTACGAAACTTTGACGTGACCTTCATTTCCTTATTCTCAAGAAAACACTCGTCCTATTGGGAAAGTTTCCCAAAGATACCTTTAATCCAAGGAGAAGACACTCCTTACCCTTTAATAGCATATTCAGGGCTGTGAAAGGGTAATTGTCTTGTCCTCAAATATCAGACTTCTCACAATTTTTAAAATGCAATTTCCAGAAAAAAAATCGATATCTGGGTTATAACAGCACCTTTTTGGCACTGAAGTCTGGCCCATTTGGTTCACAGACATCTAAGATCTGATGCCTTGAATTTGTCCATACATTTATATTCAGTATTTTTGACAATTAAAGAGCCTACATGTTTTATCTGAATCAAAAGTCTGCAAACAAAGATTAAACCTCTTGATTCTTTCATAAATAAATAATATTTGGATAAATGGTTCTTTGATCAAGATGTAACAAGCCTGCACACTGTCATATTAACTCTACGAGGTCTACATACTCCTATCGGCTTTTAAAACAGTTCTCCCAAGTCTCAGCAATCAGGATACCACAAAAACAAACTAAACCCCTTCCCCCAAAACAAACCCCCCACTAAGAATAGGGTCACTTTTTATTACTGACTTTGCCCTAACAGGGTTAAACAGGTTACAATTATACCATGACGACAGTATCTAACCACATGGATGCTCTATTCAATGTTGACTGCTCCTGTTAGGAATAACCTGACTTACTGTCTACATCAAACTGAAAAAGGCTTCCTCTGTGGGAATTTCAAGGCCTCCTGTCACCGGTCCAAAAGAGGAAGTGGCCTCAGCAAAGACAGTGGTGACCCTGAAGGCTTGGGCCTCGTGGCCAGGGAAGCCATTAACATTTCCTACTAGATTAGCTGGATGCAGATAAGTGGACCTGTCTGACCACAAAAAAAAAAAAAAAAAAAAAAAAAAAGGGGGGGGGGGGGGGGGTGTTTAACGCAGTAACAGGGTTTGGACAGGACAAAGCCAAGAGCCAGATTAATCAGTAGCTCGATTTAAAACACATCAAGGTGAGATTTTATTGTAGCACAGGAGGCAGCAGAGGGGGAAAAAAGGCAGCTAATGATTAAAACTGGGGTTTTACTGCAAAAATTACCATTATGTACAAAATAAAAACAATTGCCTGATCTAAAAATACATATATTAAACATTAATAGACATTTAAACGGTGCAACAGCTCAGCTGAAGCAACATTTCTGAGGCCGGTAATGTATCTGAAATCATCTGATATGGGTCTGTTTGTATGTGTCAGGCTCGACTCAGTTTAGATGCAAAGCTTAATTTTAACTTCTTTCATAAGGTAACACCAACTTGTGCTTTAAATACCTTTGTTTTAAGTGTCCTGTTACTCTGATCAGCAAATGAAAAAATATATTAAGTTTACAGATAATCAAAACTGATACTACAGCTTCTTAAAATACATAATTGATAAGTGACTATCAAAACATGTAGTTTCTCTAATGGCCACTAAAGGCAGGCTCCAAAAGTGAGTCCATCCTCATAGACTCATGTTAAAATGTCCAAAAATGCCTACTACTAATTGGTCTCAGGGAAGGAGGTGTGATGAAGGCTTTGAAACCGGACTCTTTAAACCAGTAGGTCAGCGGTCCCCAACCCCCGGGTCACGGACCGGTTTGGTACCCAGCTGCGTGAGTTTAGGCTCGGGATGAAATTGATGGTGTTCAGGGTTTTTATCGTTAACTCGGTTTCCCTGGGTCTTTTCCTGTGCTGTAGTTGTGTGTGTTATTTTGAAATAAATATTTAGGCGTTACCATAGCTACCAGAGTGCATTAAGGGGCAGAGAGGAGGATGTTACTCTCAATGTTGTTGGTGCATTTCAGGAGGACGCTGCTAATACACTTTTTTATAATACACAATTACACAGTGAATTTGCGTTTATTCTTATATTTACAAAATACGACCAAGACAAAAACTGTGGTATCATTTTGTGTTGTTGTATTTATCCGAGACACCTAAAAGCCGGTCCGTGAAAATATTGTCTGACATTAAACCGGTCTGTGGCGCAAAAATGGTTGGGGACCACTGCAGTAGGTGATGTCACAGTGACTGTGTCCAATTTATATTCCTCAGATTTTAATATCTAAGGAATACGGTTGGTCATTTGTCTTTTCAATGTTCTGTTGGTGGGAATACTGATGGAAACAAGTCATGCCATTCTATTATTGAACAAGTCTGTTGTATTTTAATAGATATTTATGAAATCCAAACTCTTTAAAAATACCCTGAGAATTTAACTTCTTGGACAAACATCCAACCCTTTTCCTCACCCGAACAAAGTCCTCTTTTCTGTGCTTTGCTTTCATTTCTGAGGCATAAAACGCATTCACTAAATGCATGAGTGAAAACCACAAACAAATCCCTTCCTTCTAAAAGATGTGAACACAATGTGTGAATTAGCACAAATCACAAATAAAAGAGGACAATTTTTCTTAAGTGTATCGTTATGGCTCAGTGTTTGAAATGTTTACCAGCCGGCCGCAGCTCGCAGTGAACCCATTCAATCCAAACACATTACCGGCCAACGCGAGGAGAACTCTGTCCTCGAGTTTTTCCACCCCCTTTCTCCCTTTTCTTTATTGTATGAGCAATTTGCCGACTGAGCCAATTAGCCAAAGGGAGGAGGGGGAGCGGAGAGGAAGGGGGACTCGTACCGACGGCGCACAGATTCATTTCTGCTCCAGGAGCCAGCCCCCGCTGGCTTATGGCGAGCAGGAGCCCAGAGAATCCGGCGAGCTGAGAGGACGGACCGAGTCACGCATGTGGAGAGTTATTTATTTCTTCATTATTAAAATAAGGCAGAGGAGGGGGGGCAGAGGACAGCGAGGTTAATCTGATGACTCAGGCATAAAGAATGTGCATTTAGTTTGTGCTTTTAGCCCGCATTAGCATAACCTCGCCGCGATGACAAACGATGAATGGTCCGGTGATTGGCTCGTGTCAGCAGGCTTAATGTCAATAGTAAATTGGAGGGCTTGTTAGGCGAGTCGGGGGACGCGGTTACGAACAGCGGCAGGGCAGTCATGTACAAAATAATGTCTATTAGGACTAATTTAATCAAGGCCTCCCTTTTACAGATGAATTAGAATGTAGGGGCCAATTATTTTTCAACGTTTGCACTGGCCCTGCCTGTCAGGAGGCTCTCCTGCTTCCTCTCTGCGAGTGTGTGTGCGCACGCGGGGGTGTGTGTGCTGTTTAAAATGCAGGCCATGGGGCCGCCTCGGATCTGCAGGGGCTGCAGATAATAACAGAGAGATGATGGCAGGCGGGATCAGCTAGTTATCCGCCGCAGATGAAACAGAGCCCGGCTCGATCTGCACACATGGATACACGAGCACACATGTATGCAGATAATCCCACGCATGCATACGGATACAGTGTGAGCCCAGCCTCATGGGAGACACGGTGACATCTATTTCAGGCCTGACACTTCTGCCCACATGCATGTTAAATAGGGCGGCTGTAGTTCAGGTGGCAAAGCCAGGTGTTCACTAAATGCAGGGTTGGAAGTGTGATGCCTCATTCTTTAAACACATTTACTCCACTGCCGTTGGTGTCTGGACCTATTCTGCTCATTCACAGCTCTTAGACTAAAGTAATTTTGATTTAGGGTTCAAAGTACTCCTATTTATCTTATAGGTGATCTTTGTGCAGCCCCTCAGTTCATCCTATTGATTACGAAGGGCAGACAAGTAAACTACTTCTCTCCAGGTATTCATACCTGAACACAGTAACAAAAAACTGCAGTAAACTAATTAAATATGAGAGAAAATTTGAACTATGGGCAAATGTTTAGGGTTTGGATTGGGTTTGGTTCAGAAAATCGATGCTACATTTCAACTGAAGTCTCATATACTTTGGCCAAAAGTCCACTCTAACAGAGCAGGCTGTACTTGGCCCTGTTTGGAGCCCCTAAGCTCAACAGCACTCAGTCAGTCAGTCAGCAGTTTCTGTAGCAAAATGAGGCTAACATACAGCAAATTAACAAAAATTTCAAGCTGCCCCTATTCCTTAAAAAGAGCTGATGAATAATAGAAATATTAGATAATCTTTTGTGTTTTTATGCATGAACTGCCAACATGAATTAAAATCAGGTGGCCGCAAACACCTCTGAGACCCGAGGGAGGCTAAGGACCTCCATCAGTGACTGGCTGTAGTTAATAACTTCGAATCGTCCTGTATCACCATCTGATCTGCATGTGTCCATCTCAAATCACACCAGTCCAATCTGTGTTATGATCACACAGTAGAGAGGGGGAGGTGTGTGTGTGAGTGGAGGATATCAGTTTGGGTTTTATGGGATATGAAGCAGGGCTGTCCCCTCCTCCCCACCACTGGCTCTGACCCTGGGGGGCAATTATGTTGTGATGTGGCTGCCCCATTCCTCCTGGTCGCCCCATCTGGTCCCCTGAGCCCAATCCTGCTGCCTTGTCGGGCCGCCCGCCGCACCTGCACCCCGGTCCAGATTAAAAGCCCCCGGTCTAATTTTAAATCTGTTAGCGCTGGCCTTTTCTTAGGGGGGAACAAGACTAATCTGTTCCCATAAAGGGCCCTTTTTCTTTCCCCTCTCCTGGCTCCCAGCACCGACAGACCTGCTGCTGAATTATTACTGGCCACGCATTTGTCATGCGGGCCCCGATGTTAAGTGCGTGGCGGCACCGCGATGCATGGCCCTGCAAGTTCATCCTTTTGCCGACCTCATTCATGCTCATTTTTCTACTGTCTAATTAAGGTGTGGCTCCCCAGCATCTACATACCTCTGCCTCCCCCTGTTGTTCACACTGAAAACTGATGTGACGGCTTTCAGCAGGACGTAAACCCTTGTTTTAATCTGTTAACGAGCAGTGAATTGGTAGTAATAATAAACCTGTTTGAATCCTTGATATCACCATGATTCATGATTCAGAGGCGCATATACTGCTGGTAGTATGGCTGCAGGTAACTGACTGGAAGCACTGGACAGCGTTTGGTTTATCATCTCCATCTCAGCAGAAGATCTCAGTGAAACAATGAACATAGGCTGTGAGCATGCTCAGATGTGTGTGTGTGTGTGTGTGTGTGTACATAAACAGGGGAAGACGCTGACCCTCTGTGATAGACTACCAAAGGTCAGCAGTTGGCGTGAGAGAAGTAACAGTGGAGGGGGAGGGAGGGAGCTGCCAACCATGTTGCCAGCAATCACCTTCCCAGTCCAGTGGCCAGGAGCTTGGATTAGCGGTGCTGTCACTTGCTGTCCGCTCAGGCCTGCTAACACGCTGAGCCCGAGCAGGCCTAAGGTGCTGGTGTTGATGCGCCACTTGACACGTAATTAAAACAATGAGCCGCGGCGCCGAGAACCGGCGACTCGGGGTGTTGCGGCAGCAGTGTCGACGGAGCCTGCGAGGCCCCTGTGGGTGCTCCGGGATGGGCAGAGAGCCCAAACTTAGCAGCCCCTTCAGCGGTGGCCTCAGCTGGGCTGTGGCACTGGGCGACCACGCCAGCTGAGGTGATGACGGCTGACCGCGGGGCAGCCAGAGGTTAATGGGAACGTTTAGAGGACAACGGAGCCTTTTTGTGGTTTGTGAGCAGCAAGAAAATAAATACTTCTAACAGGATCCCTCTGGCGCAGCAGAGCTGGCACAGTTGGTGTTCATCCACACTGTACCCACCCTGCGCCGTTCCCTTCTTTGCCACTGCGAGCGACGCACGTCAACAAGTATCTCCCCTCACTGTGAAGCATTGCAGCGCTGAGCAGGCGTGGCAAGACCTTGCATTCGGCGCGATGAGCTCCAGCCCTAAAACGATTAGCAGCGACAGTACTCGCTCCTCATCCTCACCGCGACTCGCTGATGTTAATGAGACCTGGACCAGCCGTCGCTGTGGGCAGACGCGCGGGAAGGAGGACGAACCGGGGAAGATAAAGAGATGATGACAACAGCTGGAGATGGCGGGGCTCGGCCCTGTCACATATCTCATTGGATGGGGGGGCGACGCCACGGAGGTGAGGCGCGATCTCTCCGAACATAATTCCTCCCTCCGGTCCACCGGGGGAGTTGACAGAGGAGGGGAGGAGAGAAAAAAATGGAGGAGTTTAATACTGACGGTCATACTAATGCGCCTCCTCTTCTCATCCATCCAACCTCCTCCCAGCATCACTTCTTTTTTCCCTCCAAATTTTTGCCGCCTCTTTGTTTTCTACCTATCTTCTCCTCACCTTTCGTTGTACCTCCCTCTTGTTCTGCCATTCTACACGCTTCCTCTTCCTTCCGTCCATTCCTTTCCTTTCCTCTAATTCTCACTCTTCCTCCTTCTCTCCACCCCCCACCAAACCTCCAAACAGGACCTAATTGGGAGGCGAGAGTGGGGGGCCAGACCTTGACAGACAGGAGGTCAGCGTAATTGCTGCTGGCCATATTTAACATTAAGATAATCAGGCCATTAATTACCCTTTGGATCATTAAATCAGCCACTTGCAAAATGAAATTTCGGCCTCTATTACTCACTTGAGAGACCACGAGGGGAGGGCATTTTTCCATCTATCAGCCACCCCTCCCAACCTCCTCTTCCCTTACTCTCCCTCCCATCCCTCCTGCTGCCTGGACAAAGCGTCTGCCGGGCTTGTCTCATTCCTCAACCAATTCCTCTTCTTTTACACAGGTTTTAGTCACGGTTCTTGTTGAATGTGGAGAGATTTATGATTTGGATGATGTTTTCACATATTTGCAGTAATTTAGTGCACAATGCAAGAGGACGTTAAGCCACTAAATGATTTATGTAAATGCATTTCCATACCAAAAATGGTAAATATGTCAACAGCAGAGTGGGGCTCCACAACTCCTCATCTTCATGTTGATTTTAGGTTTATTTACTTTTGAGTGCAACTCAAATCTGGCCACATTTACACTATTTTCTGAAGTTACACAGTTTAACTACAACATTTCATCAATCCGATCGACTCTTCCTTCGAAGGCTACAGGCCAGGACATGTTGGTCAAGCAATGAAGTTGTTCTTCATAGCACAAATGTTAGAATTTCAGGATTTTTACATGTTTGCTCTTCTCCATGAAGTGAAGTTGTGCCAGAATCGTGTGATCTGAGAAGGCAAATATGTAGCAGTTCTCAATAGCTTCTCCCCCATGTTATTGTGGACTTTATTTAAATCTAACAGTTAAAAATGTAACCTAAATGGGTGCCCAGAGGAATAAAACATAATGTTAAGTGGCTCCAGCAAGACCACCCTTTGACAAATCAAGGTAATTATCAATTTCTACTATGTTTATATGCAGCTGATACTCTCTTACAGGCTAAGAAAATATCATTGATGGTTAGCATAGCATATGATGTTTTTTTTAACCCCCTCCACACAAGTTTTGTGTTTTTAGTGTGACTGTGTTGGTTTGAATTTATCAGCAGTTACATGCCTGTAACCCCAGCGATGGTTTGTAATTTCAGAGGAGCAGTAGGCGTTGAGTGAATGCAACCTCGGTGACACAGCTTCTACATATCATTTCATAGACCGTCACTGGCACTCCATAAAGCTGTCATAAAAGCTCCACGCCTTCCTGCCACTGTGTCTCAGGGAACATGTGAGAGACCCCTCCATGGATAAATACTACTATGATGAGGGACAAAGGCAGCATTTTAGCACTTCAACTACATCCTGTTATATACATAAGTTTAAAAAAACTTGTGAGAAAATTTAAGAAAAATTCAGGTGTTTAGAAACACAGATGCTGTTAAACAACCTTATAGTTGTTTAACAGCATTTACACTATCAGTGTAAAGATTTCACACAACACCCTGATTTATAATTTAGAAAAAGTGTATTTTCATTTCCTTATTTTGTTCAGACTAATAGTACAATACAATAGGAAAATAAACAATTATTAGGTAAATGTCTTACTAGAGGGTTAATAATTAAATCTTGAGTAATTTTTGAGTGCCCAGAACAAAACAGGTTTCCAGCTTTAACATCCGGAGGGTTAAAATAGCCTTTGTGTAATCTTAGAGGTGAAATGCAGGACTAAAAAAAGCCAGTCACAGAAGGTGTAGAAGTCACGGGGTAAAAAATAGCAGTCAGAGGTGGAGAAACGATGGAAAAATCAGAGAAGGAGTGGTAAAGATAGAAAGAAAACCAGGATTTATGGAGGGGAAACGACAAACAGCGAGCCACTTAAGGAATGGACTGATAAATACTATCGACAGGACAGCGATGGGGGAGAGAGGGGAGGAGAGAGATGGAGCTGCAGTGGAGCGTCGCGGGTTAATTGAGATAATATTGACCTCCTCCTCTAATCTCTTCAGGGGGAAACATGCTTCAGATTCATAAATAAATAGGAACATGAGCAACAATAAAAGCATTAGTGCCCTGATGGAGGAGGGCTAATGGCACGTCGATATCCAAGGATCGCTCAGTGTGAGTGAGTGTGTGTGTTTTTGTGTTGTGTGTATTCAGCTAAGCGGATACAGTCGTAAAGCTGAACTCAAATATATCGACTGTAGGCATCTCCTTGTGTTTTTATGTCCAACTTTAACCTGGGCTTTGATTTATTGTATACATATTTTTAAGTGCTGTATTCACTCGCATCACTTTAATTCTTACTGATATTAATTTGGCTTTAATGTAGTTATTTAAAAATTATTGTAAGTACGTTTACATTGTTTTTATACTGAAACTTTGATTTCTCATGCACATTAATCTGAGATTCAAGTCTTATTACTAGGCTGTGAAGATCTTGCATGAATATTTTTGTCTGCTTTTGTTTTTAGCAGAAAAAACCCCAAACCATAAACTAGTTAAGCATAAATGTAATCAAGAATAAAATCCTTCAAGTTTCTCTGCTAAGTGAAAATATGGACTTTGTAAATTTTGTTACTGTGATTGCATTGCAGTTTCAGCTCAACTTATGTTTAATTGATTAGGATGATGGGTCCACAATCAGGAATTTATATTTTCTCTGAAATGAATTAAGTCTGACACGTTTAAACCTTTGTTAAGAGGACGTGTAATAAGTGACACAAGCACTAAAAAAGCACAGCAGAAAGTATAGCTGTGTGTACAGTTTTCATACAGTTGTTGTGCTGCTTGAGTTGGCATGTTGAAGATATTTCGGATAGCTGGACTCACTAAAGGAACACCGCTTGTAATATTCATTTGTTTACATGTATTTGTTTTGTCTCGGTGCATGTAGGATAAAAATGTTTGTGTATGTATAAGTGAGTGTGCATCAGTGTGTGTTGGAGGGGAGTAATTATAAAGTGCTTCTGTTGACTAATGAGCGTCAGGGGGGCGAGTGGAGGGGGGGAGGACGGGGAAGTCGATCTTCATGCGGATGGCAGTCAGCTCTAATTTGTTATGATGGCTGCTGGCTTCCCAGGAATGGAGCATCCGATAATTACACAGCATGCACGCACACACGCACACACACAAACATGCAGGTACATGCTGATCAACACCAACGCCACGCTGAAGTTCACCGATTTGTTACTATCCCCTGTAGTCTACAAGACAGTGCACACACAGAGGTGGGCTTTTTATTGTGTGACATTTCTGTCAATATCAACACACTCAGTGTGAACCCTGCTGAGCCACACACTGAAACACTGCTCCCTGCCTGCAGCTGGCAGCACTGCACTGATATCCAACTTTCAATATACAAAAAATGAGATCTAAGATCTAACACAACAGTGACTCACTTTATAGGAAGTAAAGTTTTTGCTGAATGTCTTCTCTCTTGGAGACAGTTTTAGAAATGGCGTTCCACAAGGCTCATGTCTGGGTCCTCGTCTATTCACTACTTATTTAAAAACAGTAGCATTTCCAACCAATAAGCAACGTCAGGACTGCTGCCCTAACCTGAGAGATGAGAGATTATGAGAAATTATTCCCTGTAGCTTCGATGTAATCCTGTCACTTCCTGCTGCACCAGAAACAACCACACCCATCTTTAGAATCTCGTCCTTTCTTCAGACTACACTTTTAATTCTAACCTCCCAGTGGAGCCAAACTCTTTTCCTTAGATGTTTTCTACATTTCCTACCTGCTGGCGTCCGGTCCAGGTTTAAGGCGTCCCTGAGCGTTGGCCTCCCACACGCTGTTGGCCAGCTCGTTGCCAATGGCCGACATCACCTTGATGAGCTCCAGCGGCCACTCATCCAGGTCTAGAGAGCGAACCCTGGACAGGTGAGTGCCCAGGTTCCTGTGGATTCCCGAGCACTCAATGCAGATCAGGGCCCCAAGATTCAGACTTGCCCAGTCCGGGTCTGAAGGAGACAAGTTCACTCTATTAAAGACAATATACCCTTTTTGGGGGAAAAAAAGAACTTCGGTTTAATTGTTTGATATGTTATAACAAACAAAGATTATTAAAAGGGTTCCTAAAAAGTAAGAATTCTGGATAAACAACCTTTATTTTAAAGGTCAATGAGGAAGTTTATCTATTTAAACTGTGTTTGCAGAGGAAGATCAAGACATGAAATTTAAACAGTTGGTAAAAGCCAGCACCGGACAATCATTGCTCTTTATTTGTACGTAGAAGGTGGCTAACAAGGCTAGAAGAATTTTAGACCTTGGTCATCATTACAAACCTTCTTGGTCTCTAATCAATAACTGAAATCTGAAAAAAATCTAATTTGGGAACAAAAACTGGAAATGACCTCCATCATTTTATATCTTAAGTTCTTTCTTTTGGTTTTGGTTTAAATGTGACGTGATAAAGAAAGAATATAGGCATTACTGTATTCGTCCTTCCTATTGTCTCAAAAATTGGCAAAAAGAGCATTTGCAAGAATTATGATCTGAGAAAAGCTCACAATGTTGGCCTGCTTGCTGGGAGAGATCGCATCTCTAAGGCTACGTTCACACTGCAGACGAAAGCGCATCAAATCCAACTTTTTTGACCGTATGCGACCCATATCCGATCATGGTATGACAGTGTGAACAGCACAAATCCGATATTTTCAAATCCGATCTGGGTCACTTTCGTATGTGGTACTGAATCCGATACATATCTGATGTTTTAGAAAGCGACTGCTGTTTGAATGGTCATGTCGCATTAAATTCATCTTTTACGTCACTGACACAAGACAGACGCCAATTATCAGCGCCGGAAAAGACATCGTGAACGCTTCCTGGTCATCCCGTGTAGATGTTAGTGAAAGTGTTGAGAAGACAACGTCTGAGAAACGTGAACATTTTATTTGTACTGTATAAGTACATAGTACATAGATAGTTGCAGATTCTGACAGAAATCTGCAACTATCCTTTGAAGCACCGCTCCTGTCTAAAACAGCAATAAGGATAATTATTAGGCCATATGTAAATAACAAAATAACTTAAAGCAAAATTGGGAAACGTAAAGTCTGAAACAAGTCTTTATATTTAGGGCCACCAGTCAAACAATACTGTTTGGTTTGGGTCTAAACAGAGCGGGTTGTGTGTGAAGTCTTCTTTTGCGCACGTGGCCGCTTTGAGCGTTCACACTAGATCGCGTTTGCTGTCACATTTTATTTGTAGTGTGAACAAGCAGACAAAAAAAATTGGATTTGATCAAAAAATCGGAATTGAGCATTAAGACCTGCAGTGTGAACGTAGCCAAAGTTGGACAGTGAGAGGCTGACAATCCTGCACAACAACCTAAAGGATGGAGGGAGTTTCAGGAATTGGACTTAAATTATGCAACTCCTTGAAATAACTGGACCCATTTTTGGATGGTGTCACATTTACACATAATTAATCCTTTCAGTCTAGTTTAACTCTGACCATTAAGAAGATACTCAGAAGGCATTCTTGCGTGAACCCTAAGAATCATATTTCTTGACCAGTCTGATGGTTTATTTTTAGGAAGTAAACTGAAGGGTAATGGTTGTGTTAGTGAAGGTTTTCTTGACACTGTGGGTGGTTTGTACTCACTCGGTGCATCGCAGTCGGCACAGCGACCGTTCCCTCGAATGCTTCGGATCGACTGCAGAGCCATCGCCTCTGTCTGGCTTGTCAGACGAGACTGAAACAAAGAAGAAAAAAAACCAGTTCTGGTTCACTTCTTTTCTTGAATATATGTTTACTTTACAGTTTGAGGGAGAAA
Source organism: Neolamprologus brichardi (assembly GCF_056152115.1). Lineage (NCBI taxonomy): Eukaryota > Metazoa > Chordata > Actinopteri > Cichliformes > Cichlidae > Neolamprologus > Neolamprologus brichardi. The sequence goes on from NC_142125.1 coordinate 19,416,202, forward strand.
AAAAATAGGATTTAAACACTGATCAACCTCTTGTGTTTTTGACAGCGCTGTCTCTCAATTAGGCTAAAAATATTTAAAACATTGAGCATATGTGAGTCGCTGCTGTTTTGGGTTATGAGCATCAATGTCGGAGAGTGAAGGAACAACACGATACACAAATGGAATTGGTGAAGGGAGGGGGGGCCGGCGTCTTTTTTTTTCTTCTTTCTTTTTGGGTGGGAGAGCAATAAAAAGGCAGAGAGCCTGAGGCGTAAACACATCAGGCCTCGAATGAGACGCAGCCGCCTGCTGCAGGTGGAAAATGGCAATGCTGAGGCTCAATGTGAGCTACAGTAATTGCTATTTTCTAATTATGTGAGTGAACGCGCGTGTGTGTGTTTGTGTGCATTAAAGGGCGATTTCGCATGTTTGTTGGTCCTGATGTGGACAAATGTGAAAATGATGCGATGAAGAGACTGAAAGGCTCCAAGAGAACTCGGCTCACCTTGTTCTTGCTGCTCTCGCAGGACTGCAGACTTGCCAGGATCTGGCTCTCGATGACCTGAACCCAGGCATCTCGCTCCTCGTAGGAAGTGGCTTCAAAGTGCCACGTCTGCCCCGTCAGCGACACGATGGTAAACTCAAAGTTCTCCTCTTGTTCTGTCAGAGAGAGAGAGGGAGAGATGAAAACACATCCTGACCTTACTCTGACCATTTTGATTCAAAAGCTTCGTCATCAAACAGTCGCCAAGCAGAATTTAAAAATAAGAAGAAAGTGTGGATGCTCAGCTGAGGGCTGTAACGACCAACTCTCTCTCACATTGTTTGACAGGACACCTGTTCTACTGACCTACATGACCCCTCCCCCTGTAGCCAGGATATCACCCAAATTAAGGGTCCCTGGACCATCCTGCCCTCTTCTCTGCAGACATGTCAGCAGGAGAGGCCAGTCATTACAATCAGGGCCAGCTGGGGGGTGGGGGGGTGGGGGGGCATATGGATCGGTTACACAGAACCCCCTCAGAGGTTAATGGGACAATCAGGAGCCAATTACATCAAGTATGTGCGAGCCTGTTGTGTGTGTGTTTGGATTCAGGGTCGAGGACACTTTTTAAAGCAGCACCAGCGAGGTTTGACAACATGTCTGCAGAGTCACACATTAATGGGACAGTTCACTCAAAATCACATTTTAGTAAATTCAAATAAAGTCTCCACACTGAGACAGTTCTAATGGGATTTACTGCAATAAAATGTATAAAAACCTCAAAAAATGTCACAAAATTTGAAAAGAAATTACAGCTAAACTACATAAAATACCAGAAATGAGCGGTAACCAACAGACCTCTCCAGCTGATCTTTAAAACAGTAACTGATCTAACAGACTGAGCCACATCAATACGTATCGACTGTTAGAATAAACAGGATATTCAGACTAGATTTGAAAACCTTCACCAATTTTCACTTCCTGTTAAATAAACATGAATTAATTCTTGAGTTCAAAGACTAAAAGATCCACTTTTTAGCTCTTCAAAGCTTTTTTCAAACTTCAGATGACTTATGAGGTGAGCTTCCAGCTGCATGCTGGAGTCTTCCTCAGATCTCCATCTTTATGTTTCCAGCTGCAGTTTTTAGCAAACATGAGCAAACAGAAAATCCTAAATGTTATGAGGTGAGTAGAAACCGTTAGAAAAGTCAGTAATGGGAACTCGGCGTTAAAATTTGATTGGATTTCTGAGTAAACCTCGTGGAGATGAAAAACCTCTGTGTTTCTGTACGACTGCTTCCATGCCTCGCCACAGATGTTCACATTTGTTCGTTGACATGTCGGCCACATTTGGAAACCGTTAGAGTGCACAGACGGGATGGGAGGGGGGCTGAGTATCATCACCACAGCAGATCAGACTACAAGCAGCTTCTGTTTACAATTAACCCCGATCAGCAGGGAAGAGGAGGCGACACCGGGTAATCACTTAATCAAAGGATGGCCTCCAGCGTGCCTGATAATTCCCAGGATTCCGCCGTCTCTGCTGGTGTGACCCGGAAATGCTTTCCTCCATCCAAACCTGCGCGGGGTCGGGCTCAGACAAAATCTCAGCAGTGAGCTCGGTAATCACTCACAACACGGGCGAGGGTTTCTGGAAGCAGTCGTTCATGACGAGCGGCGGCAGCAGAAGAAGAAGATGATGATGATGAGGGGTTTAATCAGTCGGAGAGCGGTCACGGCCGGCCCGCCAGGGAACGACCATTTGCTCCTCCTCAACTCCAGTCATTTGGCTAATTGGGATCGTCTCAGAGCAGCAGAGCCGAAGCTCGCCTCCGGCTCTGCTCTGGATAATCAATGGCCTTGTCCGAGGAGAGGAAGGACGGAAGGTAAGGATGGAAGGAAGCGCCCCGAGGCGAACGGCGGGCTGAGAAAGCCCCGCACTTCCAGATGAAGAGATTGAAAACACCTTTGCTCTCCAAAGTTTCTCTACTAGAGATAACCGAGGATCACGTTTTCATCTGTGAGCTGCTGCAGGCGGCTGACGGCCTGAGTCTGATGAGCGCACGTTAATTAAAACTACTGTTTACAAGGGCCGGCTAACGGATCAAGGTTAAACCGATCTGTGCAGTAAACCAGCCGCTGAGCGCAGAGATTCAGAGAAACAATGATGAGACTGAACTTTTCTCATGAAAGCAGTGAAACGAGAGGGACAAACTGTGAAGGAAAATATTTAATAAAAGGTTTTCTCACAGTGGAAAAAAGCTGGACATTTTTACCAAAGTGGAGCTTCAAGCTGCTTTTTTCCAGGTGATGTTTTTGGGCAAGGATCCAGAAATAAGTTTTTAGAGGAAGCGACCGAATTAATCAACATTAACATTAATGAAGCCTAATTAAAACCTGCAGGTCCAAACTGAAAATGAGTCGAGAATAATAAAATGTTCAAAAAGCAGCTAAAGGAAAGAAAAATTCACCCCACAAATGTCTGAAAACTGTTTGAAAAATATAAATAAAATCTGAAGAAAAAATTCCAGTTACTTTATATTAATAAACATTAATAAACAAAATCTGTAAAATTATATACAAAGAGGAAGAAAACACTGGTCAAACTAATATTTCTAAAAAATATAAAAAATAATAATTTTTAAAAATACAAAAAATTGGAAAAATAAAAAAATTTAAAGAATTTAAAAACAAAATGACAGAAAAAAGTGTCAAAATAAAATAACTTTTTTACTTTTCTTTAAAAGATACATTAATATAAATACATTTTATGGAAAAAAAAATATTTTGGTGTCTAAGAAGAAGAATTGTCCCAAAAAGCAGGAAAAAAAAAAAGGGCCCCAGATTATCACGTATAATATTGAAGATAAAGCACCTAAAATAATTTTACTAAAAAAAGTAGAAACACATCCAGAGTTTCACACAGTGCTCGATCCTGATTCATAGCCTGGAGCTTATTGACCTTTGATTATTAACTTGATTGCATAAAAAGCATGAGTTTTATTTTAGGAGCATCCGTTGCTGCCCTTGGTCAGACTTCATGATTTACGGGGACACTGCGTGACTTCAGAGCGGGTGCTACCATCATCAAACTATCTTCAGACCAGAGGAAGTCGAAGCTCTGCGTATGAACGTGTGTCTGATGAAGGGCAAACTGTACATAATGCAGGGAGGGAGTGTGTTCGGAGCTCCTGGGTGAACACCGGGTGCCTCTTCGTTCTAAATGACGGCTCACCCATCAAGCACCGCCTCAGCCCTGCAGGGTCAAGAGCCGGAATCCCATCATAATTAAATTCCCATGATTCTCTGTTTTCAGGGGGAAGGGGAGGGGTGGAGGCTGCTTGACAATTATGGAAACCAACAATCCAGAAAGGCTCTGCCTCTCTGCAGCGTAAATTAAACGGTGTTTCTGGATTTAAATGCTGCATGCTGACCCAGCGCACTAAGCCTGTTAATGAATAAAATCAGGGGGGAAAAGAACCACTCCCACTTTTACTATGAAACCCCTGCCTGGACCTCAGCAGCAACACTAATCTTAAAGCATGGTAGAAAAATGACTCTGTGGAGCTTTTTAGTCTCTTTTAGCCCATAGTTTTAGTTCTCTGAGCAGCCAACAGCTAAAAGAAACAGGATGTCAGAGCTCAGAAGGAGGTGGAGACCAAAAAATATTCACTGGATTATATTATGATAGAAACTAGAAATGGAAACTATATTCAATAGGTCAAATATGAAACGTGGAGCTTTTAGCTGCTTTATATCCAGGGTGAGGAGCTAGAAGTAAAATGTAAGTGCAAGGACTAAAATTAATTACCTTTAACATTAATGAAGCTTAATTAATGCTGAGAATGTGCAGCTTCAATTTGCAAACGGGCCGAGGGGCAGAGGATAATAAAAGTGTTCAATGTTCACATTGTCTTCTAAAAAAGGATAAAATATAACAAGTTTTAAAAATATAAGAAAATATCAATAAAAAAAATAACATTATTTTATATTAGTTTGGAATAAACTCCCCGAGAAATAATTTTGAGAATTTTATGAAAAAAGCAATAGGAATAAAATGACAACATAAATTGGAAAAAGATGATAAAAATCTCTGAACTACAACTAAAATTGCTGTAAAATACAAAGAAATTGCTGTTAGTGTTAGTAAATGTTAATAAATATGTAATATTACTTAAGTGTCATAAAAATGTTCTCAAAAAAAAGGTAAAAATAACAAAATGTCCAAAAAATTAACACAAAAAGATGTCCAAGCAACACAGTGGTCCCTCACTATAACGCGGTTCACCTTTCACGGCCTCGCTGTTTTGTTGATTTTTTTTGGTGCAATTTTAGATGCTTTTTTTTTTTTTTTTTTTTTTTTTTTAAAAAAGCGCATTGTGTTCTGCGTCCTGATTGGTTGTAGACCAACGTCAATAAATCTTGTGCCGTGCCTCCTGTACAGTACAGAATGCATTCAGCTTGCTTCGATCGCTAGCAGTGTGACTCTGAAGTGCTGTACTGTGTGTTTGTAAGTTTTCACCCCAACAAACACAAGAAAGTCGATGAAACGTCGTCACCTGCAGGTGCCTTTGGTTTCATTCTATAATACTGGAGTTATTTTTCTACAAGTTTTAAACTTTGAGAGTCTTTAAACAACAGAGAAAAGTGTGAAAATGTTCATGCCTGTCTGAGAAAAGTGTATAAAGTGTGTAGTGAGGGGTTTTACAGCCTTATACATCTATAATAATTATAAAAAATAAAGTTGGCTACTTCGCAGATTTCACTTATCGTGGGTTATTTTTAGAACGTAACTCCCGCGATAAACGAGGGACCACTGTATGACTAGAAAGTGTAAAAAGAGACAAGTTGATAAATCTTCACAAAAAATAATGCTAAGTGTCTAAAAACAAATCAAGAACAAAATATGTCCAAAGCTGTCGCAGAACATGCAGCATGTAGCAGATAAAAGGCCAGATATTTTCCTCAGGAAGTGGAGGAGACCAAAGAACCAAATAAAAAACGCCAGATTCACATACGTGATGATCGTGTTGATGAGTAACTGCTGCATGTGGAAACAATTTTTAAGAATTTACTTTCCTCAACTTTATTTCAGACTTTTTACAGTAGTAGTTCATTTCACTAAAAATAACTAAAGCTCTTTCATCGCACGTTCATGGGTAACATTGCTGTAGATCATCCTGGATCTTCCAAGCACATTGGATTGGATAATTTCTCATTTTTCTAACTAATTTAAGGACCATTTAGCTGTCAAAGTTACTTTAAACCCCAAACTTTGAAGGCGAAAACAATCAAGCTTATTTTTTGAAGAACTTTCTAGAAAATGGTGTCTTTGTGTTGACAGTTTAATTTGCTCATTCAGATTGGAAATGAAACAAAATGTGACTTTAAGATATAAAAAGAGATTTTAAATCCTCTGAGGAAATCTTCAAAAAACTCCCCCTGATTTCTTTTCTTGCCCTGTTCGGCCTGTGTTTTTCTTTCTCCATTCGCTGCTGCGTGTGTCTAAATGTATGCACGAGAGCACAAACACACACAAACGCGGACGCCGACCACGCCGCGCTGTGCGGGTAATTACTGCCACCGCTCTCGGCTACTGTGGGTGACATTCGCGCGGAGAGAGGTGGTGCCGAGGCAATTTGTGAACTCTGACACTGGCAACCTTTAACGGCAGAAAAGAACAAACCAAATATACAGCATTTACAAGACGCAGGGAGGAATGGCGGCAGGAAGAGGGGGAGGAGGTGGGGATTGGCAGAGGGTGGGTGGGTGGGGGTGGGGGGGCAGGACATGCATACAAGCCTATCATCCATCCGGGGTGTGAGGTGTCGAGGCTCAGCGGGAGGTGTATGTGTGTTTGAGAGTGGAGGACGGGAGGTGCAATGAGAGGGGAGGCGTGAGGGAGACAAAAGGGGGCCTCGGGAAACACAAATTAAAAGCCTTAAATGTCACCGCACACAGTATTGCTTTGCGACACAGGTCATTACTCCCCATATTATTCGCAGCCTTTTACAACATTAATAACCTGGAAAATATTGCAGCCGATTGTTCAGAAGTCGCTCAGAGAAAGAAATATGTGGCTCTGTGTTTTTATTTTTTTTGCTCTTGAGCAGAAGACGGAGAGGAACCGAACCACAGCAGATACTTCATGAAAGAGGAAATCACACCAGAAGATGCTCGGGAACACTATCGCACAAAACGCACATCACATTGTGGTGTATCATCACCTGTACAGCCCATGCTTCCAGGGTGGGGGTGTTTGGTTGGCTGTGTCCTCACAGGTGAGGCAGGTGGGGCAAAGAAATACAGGGGAAGGGAAAGACAGATGCTTTCTCCACTGGACCAAACACAGATGGACACACCGAGAAAGAACTGACTGGATGATTTGCAGCAAAAAGACTCTAAGCACTCTTTAGAGGTGAAACACATCCAAACTGCAGGTTGAAAATATCTCTGTGTGGTTTATAAAGTTAGAGAAATATATTTTCCCCCCCATGGACAATACTGCATTACTCTCACATTGATTAAGACAGCAAGAGGTGGTGAAAAAGATTTAAAATGGCAATTCCAACATGTTGTACATGGATATAAAGTGGACAGGAAGGTCCCATACTGACTGCAAATACTTTAAAACTGACTATGTGAGTCATAAGTCCATAAAATTTACAGCAACATATTTAGTTTCTTTTAAAACTATATCAGTTTTTTTTTTTTCAGAAGTAACCAATCCATGTTCAGTTTACAGCTCAGCTAGCAGCTCACTTTCAAGTTATGGTCCATGATGAGTGTTAAACTCTGTACTGACCTTAATTTTGGTTAAAAAAAAAGAAGAAAAGGTGTATAATTTAATATTATTATATATTATACTAGTATAATACTAATACTATAAATATTACTAATAACTAATTTTCCCTCTTTGATCGAAGTTGATGATTCATTAAAGAATTAGCCTTCATGTTATAAAAGTGTCTCAGTGCTTCTTGCTTAAACATGTAAGTGACTCAAACCCAGTTTCATCATCTTTTTCTGCAAATCACCAACTCATTCATTCCTGCAATCAAAAGCACAAATCTCCAGCACAGGGGACTCCAACTCTGCAGTGGTGGGAGGGTCAGGGTGGAGGTCAGTTGGGGGTCTGTCCGTCCCACCACAGCAGTTTTTTTTTTTTTTTACCTTCTGAGTTCTGCAGACTGTTGGTGTAAATGCTGCGAAGGCTAGAGACGCGATTTAGTTTCCAAGCTTTACGTTTGGCTGCATCCCCCGACGGCAGGAAGAGAGAGAAAAGACGGCAGCGAGGAAGGAAACAGGAATAATGTGGGTATGAAGGAAGATCAAATGGGGACCCAAAGGAAGATTGAAGAAGGAATGAAGGAATAACAAAAGCAGGTCAAGTGGGTATGATAGAGGAATGAAGAAGAGATAACAGGCGATCCGAACAGGAACAAAGGAGACAAGGGACAAGAGAAGAGGAATGAATGAGAAATGAAACATGCAGGACCAAAGGAGAGGTGAGGCCAGATTTTAGGAATGAGACAACAAATATAAGACATAGACAGTAAAGGGGAAGAGGGAGAGAAAGAGAGAGACAGGTGTCAAAACCAGCAGTGCAGAGGATGCTATGGAGGGGGTGTGGCTCGGTGCTGAAGTGGGAGGAGCCAATAAGCACAATGAAGGGATGGAAGTCCGTGAAAGATCAACAAAGTACATCTTTAATCCACTACAAATAAAAAAAATAGAACTTGGAAAAAATCAAAAGATGTCAATCAAAAAGTTTCTGCTCACATTTATCTGATAAAAAAAATAACTAAACTAAAAATATTCATGACACTTTAAACCCACTGAAAGTCAAACAACAAGAGCCTCAAAAAAAGCTGCTGTTGAGCTACAACTCAACACTTCCTGGAGATTTTCACATTAAAAGATAACCAAGAAAGTAAGAAAACTTATTTGTGGGCAATTTAGAGCGAAATATCAGTGTGTGATGTGTAAGGTTTGAACTTTTATTTCCTTTTTAGAAGTGTGAGCTGCTGGTTGGATAGAATAAAACAAAAGTCAACTTAAACTTTGAAAATGCATTAGACAGTTTTCAGTATAATCTCTTATTTCATAGATATGATTAATTATTTTAATTAATCACCTTTAGCAGAATATAAAGGCAACATTCTTCATAAAATATGGTACGAAACTGTGATAATGTGATTTTTGATCATTAAATCAAACCTAAGTGCCAACAAATGATGGGACGATAAAAACGCTGAACTTTAACATGATTCTGTAGCTCCTTTGTAGCTCTGATTCTTCCACAGGTTTGAGCTCTGTGAACTTTGACCTCTGCAAACTCTAATATTTACTCCCCCCTGGGGCTACTGCGAGCATTTGCCACCAAAGCAACATTTGCAGAGGATGAAATACAGCCGCGGCTGACACTTTAAATGTTAGTCCGCTTTGTTTTCTCAATCTGCCACAGGAGGCGAGGCGAGTGATGGAGGGAATGAATCAGGGTCGTGTTAAAAAGGTCACAGGTTGGAGCCCCGAGAGCGCGAGCAGAGAGGCTGAAGCAGAGACCAGAGTCATGGATCTGAGATAAAAAACAAAAGCTAAAAAATGAGTCAAGAGGCAGAAGCAGCTTCATGACATAAGACACCACGAAGTGATGGGACTCAGTTAAAACTGTCACTACACTCACATCCATGTGCCACGACTCACGTTAACAGGTAGAACCTACATGAATATCCAGCCTATTACTCCAGTATGAGCTTTTTTTCAAAGCAGGGGGACCTGAAGTGTTTTTCCTCTCCGTCTAACTCAGAGATTATTTGCCTCTAAGTCGACTCATGGTTTAAACCATGTTGTGTAGCCTGCTGGATCATCTCCTCAGGGATCAGGGATCTAAGGAGGAACCAGCAGCAAGAGTTTCTCTGGAGCTCGCTGATCTCAAAAATCGTACATTAGTGGAAGTTTGTGAAAACTTGTTGCTTTTGTTTTCTTCATTTTCTCACTTTCTGATGTTACAATATACACGGTATGAAGGTATGTTATGAATATAGTATAAGTATGTACAGGCTATGTCGATGTTTAATTTGATCTTTGAACTCTTTGAAGTTTATTTGAACAGTTTGTTACTCTTCATGTTGTATACTGGAGAAAAGGTTAAAACATCAGCAGATCTATCCAGCACTGATGATAGTCTTTGTATTTTGTGCGTCTCATTTAAAAAAATCTTGTAAATGTTTCTCACCAACCTGTCTGAAAAAGCTTAAACATAAGTAAGTAAAGTAAAATTTATTTATATAGCGCTTTACAACACAAGAACATGTTTGTGTAAACTATATAAACTTGTGTCAGAGGGAGAGAGACTAAAACAAAGTGACTGACAAGTAACTGCAGGACCACCTGGTCTTTCCTCCACAGAGGCCCTCTTTGTTTCCCTTCTGTTTGACCCCCTCTGACCCTAATTGACCTGTGACGGAGGGCGGAGCCCACCTTCCTGATTAAGCTGCGACTTTAAAGGAATTCAAGGCCTTGATGAAGCAGTCAGAGAGCGGCGTGCTGCAGGTGCACCGACCACCTGACAACAATGAGGTGAAGCTCTTCAGCTGAGACACCGTCACACACGAATGGGATCTGAGACGCGCGCACACACCTTAAACATCAGCTGTGAGCAGCTTTCCGTGTGAGGAATCAAAGCCACCGTTTCTCAACTTAAACTTCAGGAATGTGGCCACAGATTCAGCTTCAAACTTTTGAAGCTGAACGAAAGAGACTCAGGTCAACTTTCAAAGCTCAAATGGCAGCCCGGTGTCGAGGCTGTGATCAGCAGCGGTTTACCTGAGACAGGTGTTTACGGGCTGCAGATCCACTCATGCTCTCATTGTGAGGATGGCCAACTGCCATGACCAGATGGGGGTAAGGAGAAGAAGATTGGTCAAAGACATGGTGTGGAAGAGAGCCAGAGATGAATAATAACTAATAATTAAATGCGGAAAGGTGTATAAACACATATTGAGTGAAAAAGGTGACTGAAGAAGAAATACTTCACACATCATAGGAATCCCCCAGAAGCCTAAACCTATTATAGCATAATTAAGGGAGGATTCAGGGTCACCTGATCCAACCCTAACCATATGCTTTAGCAAAAAGGAAAGTGTTAAGCCTAATTTAAAAGTAGAGATAGTGTGCGTCTCCTGAATCCAAACTGGAAGCTGGTTCCAAAGAAGAGGGGCCTGAAAACTGAAGGCTCTGCCTCCCATTCTTCTTTTAAATACTCTAGGAACAACAAGTAGGCCTGCAATGTGAGAGCGAAGCACTCTATTGGGGTCACACAGTACTATGAAGTCATTAAGATAAGATGGGCCCTGATTATTCAAGACCTTGTGTGTGAGGAGCTTTATGTATGTAAGACATTCTTGCATTTTAACAAATTGCTGTGTGTTATCTGACTTTATGGCTAGAAGTTGGGTGTCATCTGCATAGCAGTGAAAATGTGTGCTATGCCTAAGTGAAGCATGTATAATGTAGAGGACTAATTCAAAGACCACCACAAGTAAAAATGAAGAGCTACATTTGAGCTAAAATGTTCAGAATAAAAGTTAAAACCAAAATAAGTCAAAACATGCATATAAACTTGACATACCAAGGATAGAACTAACAAAACTAAGAATGTTAAAGCTGAAGGCTAAAAGTAAAAAAAAAGTAAAAGTAATTTGCAATTAACCCCGATGAAACACATTAAATTGAACTAATCAAACTAGAACTAAACCAAAAAAAAAAAAAAAAACACATATAAAAAAAACAACAACAACAACAAAAATCAATAGATGAACAAGAACTCTACCAAAGACAATAAGCCAACACCAAGTCTGAATCAAAAAAGCATTGTGAACAACAAAACAAACCAAAGTACTGCTAATGAGCAAGAACGGCACAAAAGAAGTCGTAGTTTGATCCAAAAATCCAAAATATCAGAGTAGAAACACCGACGTGAACTTGGTAAGTCCTTGTCAGTACACCTATAAAACCAACAAAACCAAGACCAAGTTAAAACAGAAAACTGAAACAACTATCATAAATCCCAACCCAATAAACTATGAATGCATTAATTAAACTAAACTAGATCAAATGCTACACACTAAAAAAATGCCCTTAAAAATCAAGATAAGTGAAGATCAAAACCCATTCATGGGTTTATCCCATCCTATCCCATGGGTTTAGTCCAAATGTAAGCGTGACAGAAGTCAGAATCAATGGATGAACCAGAACTATACCAAAGATGACACACAAGAATACCTTTAAAAAACATCTTCATGAATCTGACAAGTCCCAGTCAATACACCAATAAAACCAAGACTTGGTCAAAACAGATGACTGAAATGCGTCAGAACGGTAGTAAAACATCCTCATGAGCCATGAAGTCCAAATCCAGGTGAAAACGGTGGAGCTGCAGGTCAGTGAGTCATTAAAAAGTCACGCACATTAGTCTGGCCAGAGGTCACAAAAAGCCCCATCTGAAACAAAAGATACTGGTGGGTAGAGGTATCACCATCACCACCAGGAACTTCCACTGGTGCAGCAAGCTAAGGGTGAGAATCTCTGAGTGTGTGTGTTGGTGTGGTCCTACCTGGGGGAGCTCAGCCGCAGAGGGCGGTTCCCCCTCATGAATTACGCCAGGCCTTGCTCTGACATGAAGATACTTCACCCGCCCGCCCGGCGTGACAGGCGGTGAGCCGGCGGCCGGCCGAGCACGCTCAGTGCTTAATGGCTAAATTGGGAAGACTGTTACTAATCGCTTATTGAATAATGAAAGTGACACAGCTGATAAAAGATTTCAATACACTGGATTATTTATAATATTTCACTTAAGCCTCTCTGGCTGACTAATGTGGGGGCGAGATGAGGGAGTCGGGAAGCGTCTGATAACGAGTGGCGGTCAGAGGAAGTGATAATAAAACGCTCACAGAGGGGGAAAAAAGGAGGAGGAGGAGTAAAGCATAAGGAAAACAGAGTGAAGGAGGAATGAAACAGATGAGACAAAACAACGAGGAACAAGATTAGAGGAGAAGATGGAAATGAGGACAAGAACAAGGAGGGGAGACTGAAAACGAAAAAGGAAGCATTGAGGGTGGATGTGAGGAAATAAAGGAAAATAAAGGGATGGAAATGAGCAGAGATGAAGGCAGATGCAGCGTCAATCCGTCACTCAGACAGCCACTTGTCCTGTCAGCTGCTTGATACCTCACTGATGGAGGGACGAACATTACACATCTGCTGCTGCGCCACATCTGTTCAACAAGCTACTGCGTGTGTGTGTGTGCGTGTGTGATAAAAGATCTCGATAATTATCACAAAAACATCAATAATGGTGATAAACTGAGGAGGAATTTAGGATGGAATCAGCCAATCAGGATACAGCAGCGGGCGGAGGTCATAGATGTGTGGTGCAGAAACAGAACAGAAACAAACACACACAGGTTGATGTTTAGCAGATTTTTCTAATGTATATATTTAAGTTTATTTTGTGGTTTTTATTTATGAATTAATCCATATTATATTCTTTTTTTTTCCTTTACGCCTGTTTAGTGTGAAACACTTGATATAGCTCAAGTGTTATATCAACTGTATAGGTGGCTGTAGCTCAGGTGGCAGAGCAGGTCAGCCACTAATCAGAAGGTCGGTGGTTCGATCCCAGGCTGCCTCCTGGCTGCATGCCAAATATCCTTGGGCAAGATACTAACCCCATGTTTGCCTACTGGTGGTGGTCAGAGGGCCTGCCTGTGTCCGGCAGCCTCGCCTCTGTCAGTGCGCCCCAGGGCAGCTGTGGCTACAATGTAGCTTGCCATCGCCAGTGTGTGAATGTGAGTGTGAATGGGTGAATGACTGAATGTAGTGTAAAGCGCTTTGGGGTCCTTAAGGATCCTTAAGCTATACAAATGCAGGCCATTTACCATATGACGCTGCTAAACAAATTAATATTGGATCCAGTCTCTCAGCAGAAACGATCAGCTTTTCCCCGCAACTTTTCCTAAACTGAATACAACCCATTAAACCACAATGTAAAAGGCTTACTTTAGAGCTTTCTTGCATTCAGTTTCCTTGATCAATAAAGAAGATATATTATTGTTCTTCTTGTCATGAACATAATACTACAGTATATGATATTTATATTAAGCATGGCCCAAGTTTCAGATACTGATGTATACAAAGAAAGTCTGTGAGAAAAAGAAAGTGGGCTCGTTTCAGAGTAGAATCAAACTCCAAGGCTTAAAAATAAAGTACAAAAACCTGCAGTTCCTCTAATGTCCACTTGAGGCCGCCTCCAAAAGTGAATCAGTCTCACATTATAAGATGTCCACATGTTCACAGCAGAAACAAGCATGTTTACAGCCTGCTACAAAAATTGTTTGGGGTTCTATGGCTACATTCCTCCTTCATAATAACTGGATGGTGAATTTTTAAAATAATTTACCGGTTTTAATTGTATTAAGGCTCAAAGTTTGAAAGGGGCAATGCCACTTTGCCTGACAGGTGTGTAGCAACACATGCGGCTACAACTGCTGAACGGTCCCTGAACGGGACTCAAGCTAATTCACTTGTTCTACTGACTATTATAAACAAAACAAAACAAAACAAAACAACCCCCCCCCCCCAAAAAAAACCCCCACAATAAATCAAAAATCTTTAAACATAATAACAAATTTCAACATTGAATCTAACCCAAGTCCAAACATTAACTTCATACAAATCAATCTAGCTGAAGGAATTGCTCCTCTAACTGTCCAACAATGATCGCCAAATGGCGGATGTCTCCATGCACTTAAATGACACCAACCTGTCACATAAGCATAAACAGGGTTACCAAAGTTAGCCATTAGTTAGTAACCAGGTCTCTAATTGGCTTTTTGTAACTGTCTTTGAGATTTGTTCTGATCAACTTTAGCTTCATCAGGTTATCTGTAGCTGAATTATTACCAAAGACAATGCTTTTCATGTTTAATGTCTGCAGTATTAATATGAAATCCGGTTTTTCAGCTGTTGTTGGATTCACTAATATGGAGTTACTGCTGTGCATGTACACACTCATTGATCCACAGACTTTACAGAGAAGAGGAAGACCGAACAGGGTGAAGAGATGAAGGGCTGAGAGAATGACAGGATGGAGAGATCCTTTCCTCATTGAGGAGGTCGAAAATCTCAGACAATCACATGACTGCGTTTCCCAGCCTAGGTCCCAAATAACATCTACTAATGTCACTATGAACAAAGTTTCAGGGTTTTCTTATAGCATCAACACACAAACTTTACAAAGATAGTGGGATTTAAGATTTGAAAACTAGAAAATAAAGGTCAGGTCAGTTTTAAAGATGATGTTTTCATTTGTATTTTTTTAAAGAACTAGGCGGGGAAAGTGTGAGGTGAGGGGGAGGGGAGATGGCGTTACCTTCCGCAGTACCAGAGAGGCCGTCGGCTTTGAAGTTACTGGTGCTCTTCTTCCGCCGGTGCTTCTTGCGGTTGGCGTGCGGCGATGGAGGCGGCTCCATCTTTGGACTGGTGGTGCTGGAGATGCTGGGACTGGAGCAGACGGAGTCTCCCAGGCCTGTGTCTGCAAATTTAACCAAATAAAATCACAAATAGAACACTGTTGCCATACTGCTCACAAGTGATCAATGGGCTTCTCTCACTATAATACTGCAGGATCTTTACCCATCAGTAAAATAACTGTTGCTGTAGACTGATGCCAAATATAACTAAACAGAACTACTTGGGGGTTTTGCTTTCTAAAGACCAAAGAGCTTTTTGGTGGGTGGAGGATAGATCGAGGCACCCATCTTTTTCTGCAGTGTCTTAAAAGGGGAAATTTATGGTTGTGGAGAAAAACATTCAGAGATAATTTGAGATAGTTGTAAGTTTAATACACAAGTGGCTTTTCTTGTTTTATCTGCTGAGAACTTTGGACAGGTTTTAAGCTGGTTCTGGATTACGTTTTTGACTGGTTTCATTTTGGTTTGACCTCAGCGTTTTTTGTTTTTTTTTTAAACACTGCCTTTAACATCTTCGAGTGTTTGTTACAGTTCTCTAAATTAGTCTCAGGGTCTTGGTTTCTTCATGTTACACCAGACTTATTTCTTACATTTGATAATGGGATTACTGGGACTTTCTTTTAAACTGGTTTAAAACTACTTTCAAAATAGATTTTCCATTGGGTTAACTTAGGTTTGGGTATGATTTTAAATTTGGTTTGGTACTGGTTTGGAAGCTTTTGAGGTTGCTATTTTTAATAACTTCTGGGGTTAGTTGTGAGCCTAATTT
The DNA here is from genome assembly GCF_056152115.1 of Neolamprologus brichardi. NCBI lineage: Eukaryota > Metazoa > Chordata > Actinopteri > Cichliformes > Cichlidae > Neolamprologus > Neolamprologus brichardi. The sequence goes on from NC_142125.1 coordinate 19,431,968, forward strand.
TGGACTCTGGACCTGGTTTTGAAGTTGACTTACAGGTTATGGAGGAATTGCTTCATCAGTGGGATTAAACTGGAGTCTTTTGTCTCTTCCTGTAATTTCACACTGCTGATATTGCGATCAGGATTGTGTGAGGTCCAGGCCATCAGATACAGGACTCCCTGCTCTTCATTCTGACTCTGGCTTCAGCTCTTGATCCTGCTGCACAGTTACCTTTGATACTTCACTAATGACCTTAATATGCATGGTGGCAAAACTCTTTGGCACAGAACAGAAGCTGAGTAAATCTGAGCGCAAAACCTCACACCTCGACTGTTCTATTTTATAAGCAGAACAGTAAATGTATAAATACGTATAAATAATATCCAGAATCACCACTGACGGGGTCCAAATGGATTAAAGTAAACTATACTGAATCCCGTTCCAGTCGACATGCAGGCTCAGACCTGTGGGCGAGCGAGGCTATCAGCACAGTGAGTGGAGTCTCTCTCTCTCTATCTCTCTGCCCTCCACTCTTCACGCCGGCTGCTGACAGCTGTGACTAGCGGCGGAATAAAATAACATTCAGCTTCCATCAATATCACGGCGCGGCGGCCACACTGACACGGGCGCGGTGTGTATCTGTGTGTGCAGATGGAAACACGTGTGCACACCACACACACACACACACAAACGTATCTTGTCGAGCGCTTGCTGGCCGCCGCATCCCCGAACGGCAGACAGCCCCAAGGACGGCCATAACTTATTTTACAATCGTTTAGTCTCAGCTCAAGTGGAAAATGTGACAACTTATCTCTGCTGACAAGATGCCATCCCCGAGCGCGCAATTAACCGCCGTGGATTAACGGCCCTCCCATCTGCAAGCCGCGCTCCATCCACGTCAAACCCCACCACCGCTGCCCCCACCCCCACAACCACCTCATCCTGCTGCACTCTCTCTCTCAGTCCAACTCTGATTGTTTTTCTGTGGTGTATTTTCTCTCATCAACAGTTTAAACACCAGCTGCTCAGACCACACAAACCACCACAGAAGAAGAAGCAGCTGGTCCAAAGACTACAAACTTTTCTTTGTTTTATGCTCCAGAAGGTGGCGGCAAAGCACCTGTGTGCCTAATAAAACTCAAAGAAGAAGCAGAAACTGAATTTTTTTTCATGAGTTTAATCTTAATTTTAGTATTTATTTATTGCAGAATTTTATTTATTTTCTTTTAAGTTCTTTGCACTGTTTAACACAAATGTTTTAAGCAGCTTTGCTAGTTATTATTAACTCTGACAGTTGATCTGTGGAGGGCAGACCCCACCTAATAAAATATAAACAAAGGAGTATTTCGGAAATTATTGAATTTGCAGTATTTCCTCCAATTTATTTAACATGCTCAGTTTATTTACTTCTGTTTTTAATTTCCTTTCTGTATTTTTAAGATGTTATATTACTACTTATTTTTTCATTAGCTTATTTAATATGTAATATCTTTGTTTTTCTCATTTTTTTCTTATCTACAATTATTTCCTACTATTTGGCCTCGACATGTAAGTCTTGACTACTCGTTTGTCCCAATTATTTTTTTTAGATTTCAGATATTGCTGTAAGATCTGTAACATTTCTCAGATCTCTGACAGAAGGATTCATGACTTCATCACCATTTTTAAGGTTAATTAATATCTTACTCTTGCATAAAGTACCTTTTAAGGATCCACAGGGACCTTAAAGGAGTGCCCTTACACCTATAGAAACTGTGTGTTTGTGTTGCCCCTGGGAGCCCATTGAGAGCGTTTCACAGCTTTAAACGTTATTTGAGGAAGGCTGGAGGCCCCAGAGAAGGAGCTGCCACTCAAGCTTAACATCAGGCTCATACGCAGCCTGACAGCTGTCAGTCTCAGCTTCCTGCTCTGTGTGTGTGTTTGGTTAATACTGGCACTTTAAGTCCTACACACCTATATACACACACAGACAGTCCATTAGCTTGACAAACAGTTAAGGCAGTATTAGAGGTCTGGCAGCTGGATCAATGGGAGACAAATGATAGTCCCCCTCGCGTAGCTCCACGCTGGGGCATTCAGTCCCAGCTGTGTAGCTTCTTGTGTGGCCTGGCCTGCGCTTTAACTCAGGATCACATGACTCTGCGTGAGCGTGCCGGTCACTGACCTGTGCTGACTCCAGAGTTGGCGATGACGGTGGCCTCGGTCCACTGATCGGCGCTGGAGACGGAGTACGAGCGCTGGTGCATCCCCTCCGTGCCGCGGCTGTTGAAGGACACCAAGCTGACGCCGCTCGCCATCTGCGACACCGACGAGCTGCTAGTCACCGAGCCTGAAACACAAAGTGGAGACGTCAATGCGGCATATAAGGAAGACTCAGATATCTGCAGTGTTCACTTATCACTCATAACTTCTGTGAGAAAAGCTGCGTTAGCTTCTCTTTAAGAAACTTCCTCCGTAACAGCTCTCTTTCCTCTGATTGGACAATGACAGGAAGCCTGCCGATAGCACCATACACTGAATATACAAAGATGGACATAGCTGTCCTTTTGTTTGTGGACTCCATCACTGGAGGAAGTGGAGTTTTTGGATTGAATTTGTCACGCTCCCCTCTACAGGCTGGGAGCAGTAACTACGGGCTCCATGTACAGTTAGCTCGGCATTCTGATCATTTTAACCAGCTGACTGAAGAAAACTGACACTTGAGCATGTTTCTCATGACCAGAGAATCACATTTAAAGCCTGTGCTGCTATTTAAGCTTCAAACGTCCCGAGCATGGCACAGATCATCTGCAGACCTGCTCTTCCTTCCTTGGTGTGCACGCACACTCTCATTTACTTCACACAGAAACACGAGGGAGCCATAAAAGGCAGCCTCTCACGAGCCGGCTGCTTAAATCAAACCCTTGAGTCGGTGAGAGGCTGTGTGGTCCAGCAGCAGGGTGAGTCACCCCCACCCTCCTCCTCCTCATTCTCTCATTACAGCTCATTTCTTGGTGCTGGCTGAATGGAGCCAGGACTCTGATTGCATTAATATTCATGACAATAATTAGTACATGGAGTACAGCTCACTGAATATTCATGCTATTAGCTCGGGCCTCCTGCGCGTGTGTGTGTGTGTGTGTTTGTGTGTGAGAGAGAGATTTAAGCCTCATAAGCGCTGCTTTTATGTGTGTGTGTGACACGCAGGATTATGCTCCACCTTTTGTTTTACGACGTCTTCCTTCAGGTGATAAGACACGTTTGCTTCGAGGCTGAACTGCAGATTTTTCCCCTCCTCCTTTCAATCAATCTTTATTGACTCAGAACGAACAAAACAACGCTCGTGTTTATGATGTCAGAGCGAGAGTGGCGATTAGAAGCACAATTAGGAAACAAGTGTGTTGATGACGGGCTAATCGCTGCTGAGTGGAGGCGAGACTTCATGTTCACTCCTTTATGTTTTCATATTTCTGCTCATTTTTATTACATCATTTCAATAACGCTGATTCAGTTTTTCCGTTATTTAACACAACACTTTTACCTCTAAACACATTGTTGGTTTCTACGTGTGAACGCTCACAGTTACACCTTTAAAAGGCACTTTTAGAAAATAAATGCAAATTTCTTTTTCTTTATGTTAGTTTGTCTCAATAGAAATCTCAGTTTTAATCATTCTCCCAATAACAGTAGGACAAATGTGAAAACCTATTGTTGTTATGGTATCATTTTACAAGAAATAGAATATTTGGATGTTTATAATAAAATGAGACATCTAAACACATGAACATGGAGTTTAAACAGGTATCTTACTTAATTACAGTGATTAATAATAATTTCACAAATGAACCATTAAACCTGGATATCCACATGAAAATTGACGTAAAGACTTGAACTATAACAAATGGACTTCCTGATTGGATGTTTGATAGCAGGAGTGAATATTTTTGAAAACACAAGTTGCAATATACTAAATAGAAAACTTTTATTTTGAAAACCTGAAGCTTTAAATGCATCCTGGTAAATTCCTTATAAGTAATTATGCTAGAGCATGCACTTCTAGATGATGAATTCTGATTACTCTAAACGGGTGTTCAGCAGTAAAAAAAAATGTTGAATTTCAGGTAAATCATTGCCGTCCAATCACAGAGGAGGAGGGGTGTGACAAAGATTACCTCCCTTATACCTATGGTTTAAAGGTTTGAAGGACTGATACAGACGCTCTCAGGTGTCAGTTTGCAGGCCTCACCTGAAGTCTGTCCGAGCTGCAGGCTGCTCATGTCCTTCGTCAGGCCGTTGGTTTTGGGGCTCGGCATGGCGGCGCAGGTGGACACGGCGCGCGGTGGCCTCTTCCCCGGCACCTTCACCGTGGTCCTGAGCAGGTCGATCTCCTTCCCGTGGACGTTCTGCATGTAGTCCTGACAAACACAAGGCAGCATTCAAACTTTGTGTTGAAGTCACATGAATCTCAAACCCATTTTTATTCGTACGAGTATTCAGACATTTTACAACTGTTTAAACCAGAGAAAGCATTTTAAAAATGTAATTACATGCATTTTTAATTGACCAAGCAGGCCCACTGACAGCAAACAAACACATGGGACAACACTTAGAGCACAAAACACAAAGCAAGTAAAATGAAGTGTGCGTGTAAGCGATCTCATCAACACGAGTGGGATTATTTGGGATAATAAACCTCCCAAATCCCTCAAACATACAATGGAAACAAAGCAACACTAATCCCTTAAAGCGGCGCTGAAGTGGCCCAACACTCGGACTCTGATTGGCTCTGCCCGTTCGCCAATGTGCCTGAAACAAGAGCGACCACTGTCAGGGGCCTCAGCAGCCCCCCTAGCGAGGAGCCCCCCTCCGGTCCGGACCGGATGGATCAGACAAGAAGTGGTGTTTAATGACGAACGAGAGGCGCTTGTTAAATCCACCCCCACCTCTCTGACGGTGGCAGAGAATCAGTGGTGACCCAATTGAAGCACGGCACCTTGGGAGGTCGGCCTCCTCTTCAGGATCAAGGTGGTGATGAGAAACAAAGCTTGTGGATTAAAAATAGAGTCTGATATATATATTTTTAAGACATAGAGAAGGGAAATTTTTTGAAAATAAGTGTTGGTTTGGAGAAGAAGGCTATTACAAGTATATATTTTTTTCTATCTGAAGAAAGAATAATTATTTCACATTCTTAACCATTACAAAGACCTATCTAATGGATCCAGATGTTCCATAGCAGGACAAAGAGTCGAGAACATCCAGCCAGTGAATCTCTACAAATTTAAAAAATGTGTATAAAACCAAGCCCCAACTATAAAACAGGACAAAACAAGTCCAGATCAACCCAAAGTGATTCCCAATCCAAGCTAATAAATGAGTCTAAATGTAGGTCAAAACAGCCACAAAAATGGTTCAAAGCAAACTTTATAAAACCAGTTTAAAATATGTCCAAACCAATCAAGGTCAAAACCCGTCCAAATACAAAAACAAAGCAATAAAAGCCAAAACAAACTATTTAAAACTAAGACCAAACCAAAGGGAAACCAGACCTAAAAACACTCCAAAGACGTACCCAAAGCCAAGTACAAAACCAAGTGGGAGTTTGTCTAAATAGTGTCCAAAAACATAACCCAAAATCAGTCCAACGTAATGACTGAAATCCAACCTCAGAGCAGATACCTGATCTAAGCAACATGAAGTTATTTTGATTTGAAAAACTGAGCCACAACTTCCTGCATCGCCTCCTTTTCACTGTTAATGAATGTCGAAAAAATGTAATAAGCCATAAGACGATAACCTGTTCCAGTGTATTCTGGCAAATACCAAACCCTCTTTTGCTTTCCACTTGGATTCCTCACCTAAACTCAACCAAAGCCTGACATCAACTAATAAAGTTTCTTATTTTTCCCCATTTTCGTCAATGTTGTGTTCATCTCTGACACACTACAGCTTTCATTAGAGCTGCGCTGCTCTATACAGTTGAAATAATTACTATTAAATGCAAACTGTTCGTGGCATTATTTCAGAAAGCATCCTCGGTTTGCTGTTATTGCACAGACTTGGATAATAACACACACATTTATAACACACACACACACATGCACACTCTCTCAGTGTTTCCCGCCTCCCTCTGGCAGCTCGGCTGACAAAAGGCCAATTCAAAGCCAAGTGCTCTCGACGGCGTCTTAACAAGCCACTGGAGAGCCCTCGAGCCAGGGGCCCGCTGGGTAAACCCTCCACACACACACAAATGCACACACACTCACACACACACCCCTCCGACAGATTGACCGAGGTAATTGAGTCTCCATTTGCATCTGAGAGCTTTCATCATCGGCCTGATCGTCCACACCACGCAGCGGCGTCCAGGACCGATGTGTGTATCGACCAAACAAACCGACAGCAGGTGGTGACGAGTGTGTGTGTGTGAGAGAGGACGAGAACATGTTGTCAGCTTATGAACGCGGAAGAAAGAAAGTGTATTTAAGAGTGTGTGTGTATGTGTTTGCGTGCAGTTAGTATAAATGGACGCATTAAGGGCAGCATCAGTGTGAAAAATGCAACATGAACTGAGAGCTGGATACTGCTGATGCCAAAGGAAACATGAATCCATAAAGAGCGAAGTACTTCACAACACGATCGATGGGAAAACAGACGACAGCAGATAAAGGAGAAGAAGAAGAAGCTCTACGATCAGACTGAAAATGTGGAGAAAGTGATGAAGGTGCAGAGATGACAGGTACAAAACCTAATTTAATAACAGTTACAAAGACAAGTACAAAGTTGCTCCATAACTAGCCCGAACAGGTCCAAAACCAGGTCAGAGCCAAATGCACAACCCAGACTAAACATGTCCAAAACAAAGTCACAAACCAAGTCTAAAAAGTAGGCTGAACAGGTCTAAAACCAGCTCACAAACAAAATCTAAACATGTCCAAAACCAGGTCAGAAAGAAGTGCAAAGGCTAGCCTAAACACGTCCACGTTGAAACCCAAGTATAAAAATCAGTGCAATACCAAGTACAAAGTCAAAAACAACCTTAAATAAGTTTAAAACTAAGCCTAGGACCCACCTGAACAAGCCCAAAACCAGGTCAGAAACCAGTGTCAAAAAACCTGAAGAGATCTATAATCCATGTTCAAACCTAAAGCCTAAACGAACTTAAACACATTACATAACAGGTTTTTATGGTTTGTGTTATAAATTACATCTGTTGATATGTAAACTGTAAATGTACATTGCTTTTAATGCAAAATAATCTCAATGGACAGAAAATTGTAGTGTCTTCAAGTTATTATCTAAAGACTAAAAACTGAACTTGCATTTAAGATTCACTGAAGTTAGAACTTTCTATTCCAATTCTAATCAAGTATTACTTTTACTGCTGGATTTCGTTTTGAACATTTGGATTTGGGATGTTTAAAAATGAATGTTTTAAGACCATCTTGGTTTCTATCTTGTGTTCACTCAGCATTGGTTAGCTCTCTGCCTTAGTTTCAGGCTTATGAACACAAAAAAAAGAAAAGAAAAACTGACTTCTAATCATTCTTTCTTGCACAAGAATTTCTAAAAAAATCTCTGCTCTTAAGTGCTCTTAACAACTCTCACTGCTCAGAGTCACATCGAGACAAGAGGCGATTAATTACTCTCGCCTTTTGTTGGCCTGATCTTCTCCTCTTTAGACTTTTCTTGGCAATTAGGTGGCATCTATTGCCATCCACTTAATTAGCGGCATTAATGTGATTTCTTTGCACATAGTCGGGCAATTAGTGGTGCTGATTGAGTTTCATTCGATTAGCCTCCGCAAACACGTTAATTGACGCCGGAGCTGCAGATGCAAAGCATTCAGGAAAACCTGGCTTTTGGTGCTGGAGGGGGTTTGTGTGTGTTGATGTGTTAAGTGATGAGTTTTAACACTAATTTACTGCATCAGCTGCTCTAATGGCTGATGGACGTGTGCAGTTTGGTGAAGTGTGGATATGTCTGAGCAAATCATTTGTGATTTAATGTTTCTGCAGATAAAACCAATAGTCAATAAGTCAAGAACAGCATAACAATAATCTGCAACTTCTAAAATGCGCTAATCATTGTTCATTTAGGTCATTTTTCAACCTAAAACAAATATTTTCAGGTTCTAAGATACTTTTTTGTCTGTTGGTGGGTTAAAACAAGAAAATCCAGGCAACATGGAGGGGACCTCATGCTTTTCTGATCAGCTTTGCACAAAACAAGCCATCAGTTGTCAAACAAAACAATCTGAATCCTGAAGAGATCAAACATGATGTCCGAGCAACCCTGAATCAGTGAAATGAAGGCTAAAACCAGATCAAATAAGTCCAAAAAACCATCCAAAACACATAATTACTGAGCAGAGACCAACAAGAATGAAAAGAAAGCGAGCATACTCATAAATTACAATGTTTCTAAATCAGATGTCTATAGAATCCTTTACTCATTTTTTCCACAGTATTTTTCACTCCCATCTCTTGTAGTGACCCCAGCATTATCAAGTGGTCAATCAACTGTTTTCCAACCGCTCCATCCACCCCAACCTTATCCTGTCACCTCCAGTGCAGTTCATACATGTTTTCCTTTATTGATTCAAAGCAAAAATATCACCCCTTCTTAAGAGATACAGTGGTCCCTCGCTATAACGCGGTTCACCTTTCGCGGCATCGCTGTTTCGTGGATTTTTTTGTGCAATTTTGCAATTTTTTTTCTTTTTTTTTTTTTTTTACAGCACATTGTGTCCTGATTGGCTGTAGACCAGTGGTTCTTAACCTTGTTGGAGGTACCGAACCCCATCAGTTTCATATGCGCATTCACTGAACCCCCTCTTTAGTGAAAAATAAAATGTGATTTTTTTCAAATTCAAGACATAGATATGTTTTTTATTGGTGCACAAAATGAGTCGTGCATGTCACGGTGGAGGCTCTGCCGAACCCCTGAGACCGACTCACCGAACCCCTAGGGTTCGATCGAACCCAGGTTAAGAACCACTGCTGTAGACCATTGCCAATCAATCTCATGCCGTGTCTCCTGTACAGTACAGAATGCGTCCGGCTTGTCAAATTTTTTTGATCGCTAGCAGTGTGACTCTGAAGTGCTGTACTGTATGTTTGTAAGTTTTCCCCCAACAAACACAATAATGTTGACAAAACGTTTTGCACTGTCAAAAGCAACCGTGGGTGGTTTCATTCTATAATACTGGACTTATTATTCTACGAAGGTTTGAACTTTGAGAGTGTTTAAATAAGAGAGAAAAGTGTGAAAATATTCGTGCCTGTCTGAGAAAAGTGTATAAAGTTGTAGTGAGGGGTTTTATAGCCTTAACACATGTATAATAATTGTAAAATAAACTTAGCTACTTCACGGATTTCACCTTGCGCGGGCTATTTTTAGAACGTAACTCCCGCAATAAACGAGGGACCACTGTAAACAGTATTTTTTAAAAATAATCAATAAATTTCATTTATGTTTAGTTCAGAATTTGCGATTTTTAGCTTCTAAATATGTGAAATTGGCTTCTTTTCTTTGTTATTTAAAACAGTTTCAGAAAATTCTTCCATTTTTTTGACTGATGAACAAATTAATTTAAAATGCAATCTTGAACTGATGGAAAATACGATCAATGTAATTAAAGAAAATTATGAATACATTTTCACAACAAAGTAAGTAAGAAAACAACGTAACCGTATTAACACTATTACACACTGAAATGCTTTTTGTGTTCATTTTTATGATCGAATTTGTGATTTTGTAAAGCATCTTTTTGCACAAAACAACTGTATATCTACATTTTAACATAAAAGACAAAGAAGTCAAAATAAAACAAATTGATATGCACTTGTGGCCAAAATTCTTTGAAAACAAAAAAAGCAAAGACAAAAAAAAACGTTAATTACACAACAAAAATGTGGCGGAAACCTATCAGAGGCAATACATCTAATCTGATTTCAGACTGAGCAAGAGGACAGAGAGAAAATGAGCAGCAGAGAGAGTGAAAGACACAAAAAAGTGTGTGTGTGTGAGATAATAAAGCAGCGTCGGGGGCAGGATATTGTGCCAACAGGGCAGAGAGCTGGGGCAATTAGCAGAGACATTACAGATGATATTCACATCATCAGCGCCGACGTGGGCAAACAGATGACGAGTCCTAATTAATACACAAGCCATCAACACACACACACACACACACACACACACACACACACACACACACACACACACTCGCAGGGGAGAGATGAAGAGCAGCAGATAGATGGAGGTCAGTGCAGGCTGGCAGAGCGCTACAGTCTAATAAGCATTCACAGTGGCTGTATGTGTTTGTGCTTGTGCATTTGTGTATGTGTCTTACGTGTAGGCTCGGGTGGTAGGTGAGCAGACCGTTGTCACACAGTGTCACGTACTTCTTCTTCCACTCCTTGTTGAGGGATTTACCGCTCCTCTTCAGCAGCATGCCCTGCAGAAAACACACAGATAAACACACACTGTCAGCACACGCCTTTCAATGCAGCTGTGCACTTTGAACATAAACAGCATCATCATCTGCAAAAGAAATTTCTGAACTCCACTCTGATAATCCGCAACCTTTCCAATAAGTTCCTCGGTATGTAGATGGACTCTATTGTCGCTGTCTTGAACGGCAGCTCTGCAGCCTTGGTGAGCTCGACCAGCTCTGGTTAAAATGGCTGTCAAGCGCCCAAGCACACCGACAGAGCAAAAGTAGAACAGCTGTGGCGCACCATTATGGTGAAGTGGGAGTAGAGTACATACAGGGCAGATGCCACAATCCAAACAGGCAGTGTATGCTCGCTGTTGTCACCCAAAGTGAGGCCAAAATTGTCATGCAGTGAGCTCTGGTGTCATTTTGGTTGTGCACCATTTTTGTAACCTGACTAAAAGGCATTTGATGGTTTCGATGTTAAATTTGGTGATGATACAGAAATTATTGGTTTGATCACAGGAGATTTGACTCTTTACATGGTAGTTTTCTTCAGTTAATGAAAAAAGAATCTTTGATTTCAAAGTGAGCAGGAAGACATCCCAATAGAAAGTTACTGACAGTGAAGTCCTGCTGGAAATGAATGAATGAATGAAATATTTAGGGACTCATTTAGGAAAACCTAGCTTTTTCGTGCTGGGGGGGATTTGTGTGTATGCTTAAGATCAGACTGTGATCCAGTCTTTGGCAATATAAAACAAACAAAACTATAAGCACACTTTAGCCTCAAATGTCTCTGTGATTTCACATACAGAACCAAAAAGAGAGTAAAAAACACAACTTCGTTCAAAACTGGACAAAAAATATGTGGAAATTATTGTCCACTTTTGAGTCCTAATTGTGCATTTTAATGCCTCTCGATTCCTCGATCTTTGTGCGCACTGGAGCTAAATGACGTCCAGAATCGGCTGAGTGAAGCTAATGAGCGAAACGAGAGAAACAACATTTAAAAGATCAGAGATGAGAGGAGCTGGATGTGAATAGATGGAATCAAATCAGCGCTCATTTAATTGTCTGACTATCTTTTTGTTCGCTCTCTCTCCTACGCACATCAGCTGCGGCTGACTGACCGTTTAGGCCAAGCGATCGCCCGCTCACCGCCCACACTTCATTAGGAGAGAGAGAGAGCAGGAAGGTCAAAGAGAAGGCGAGAGAGCGGGATCAAAATAGGAGAAAGAAGCAGAAAAAAAGGAGGCAGAGGGAAGAGGGGGAGGAGGGAGGAGGGGGGGGGATAAAACTGTCCGCTGATTAGCAATTACAGCCGCGCTGCCACGCGTGTCACTTCACTGGACCTCTACAACATTAACACTCCGACAGAGGGTATTAATAGAGTCCAGCCGTGAAGGGAGGAAGAGGGGGAGTTAGAGGAAGATGAGGAAGTGGGGAGTGAGACGGACAGGCCAGGCTGATGGACAGAAGCCTGCTCGCCGGCGCCCCGGCCGCTCAGCTTTCATTAAGGCGGTCAGTAGTGGTGGGATAGCGCGGTAGGCCCGGGGTGACCCTCGCCGCCAGTGATGGAGCATTCAGTGTAATTGGCGGTGACATAATGCCATGAAGAAACGTCTCAGAGTGACAGAGGCAGGGGAGGAAAGGACAAGATGGCGAGCTATAAAAGAAAGGAGACCAATTTTTACCCTGGAAGGTCTAAAATACATTTTCAAGAGTAATATATGAGACTGAAATTTGTCTTGTAAGGATGACACCAGAGGGAAAGTAGAAAATAAAAGATTGAATAAACTAGAAATACCCCAGAAAGGCCTTTAGTTTTGTATTAATAAAATAATACACCTCTATTACAGACAGTGAACTAAACACAGAGAATAAGATTGGGTAGGACACCGTTTTACATTTAGAGACTGTTTAAAAAAAAGGATATCACCCATTGTTTTCAGAAGATCCAATCTAAATTCTCAATGCTAGTGTTTTGTCCAGTCTTATTGGATTTTGGGGCCAGAAGTGAACAAGTTGATAAGTGATAAGTTGAATTTGATCGGCCAACTTCAGGAAACCTGCAAAAGGGTTAGGTAGATTCTACAGTTTCCTGCACCAAACCTTGAGCACTGACTTCTTGGATGGTCTGTTAGTGCCATTAACAACACAAGCCTTTTTGTATGACAACAACACAGCAAGCCAAATTAGCTACAGTTCCTCTAACGTCCATTTGAGTGAGTCAGCTTCAGACTCTAAAATGATCAACTTTACAGCAGAAATAAATATGTTTATGACATCTTGACATTCTACTTTTGCGTCTTTTTGGCTACAAGATACCAAAATGACAATGGACATTAAGCTAAGATGCTCACTATGTCGATGTCTTATTAACAGTCTGTCTTCAGCTCAGACATCAAGTGATACTTCAAAGCTGTTACTGCTAACAATGAGAATTAACCTACATTTGTCAGGATTATGTTTCATTTAAAATCATATTTAGAGCCCAAAAACACATAATAGAGACAGATAGAAGCATGTCTTGAGTGGAACATTACTTTAAATTTTATAATTATATCACCATAAACCCCCCCCCAAAATACAGTGATATATAATTTAGGTCATATCAGAATAGATGTTCAAATGTCCTGCTGGTATTACAGACAGTGAACTCCCCACAGACACTCGACAGCAGTGATTCCACTAATTTCAGCTCATGTCACGAGGAAGTGAAACAGAGCAGTGTGTATGCGTGTGTGTAACAACAGGGCTTCCCCACGGTGCGCTAAACACGACTTGACGAGCTTCCTGCTGCTCTGTAGTGAAAGCTGCCGGCAGCCGTGCAGCTGTCAGGCCAGCTGATCATCCATTACTGCCTGTTAGTGAGCGAGCGCCAACATGTTTCCCGGCAGAGCCAGCCAGCCAGAGAGGACGTGTGTTTACATGACGACCATCATCCAATAAGACTTCAGGTCAGATAACTGTGGTGCGGGCTTTTCAATTATAATCCATCAGACGGATCATTTAACAGATAAATCTACAGTCTCAACACTCAAGAGGGATTTTTATTGTCAAGGGACGGGTGATTGAAATTAGAGTCACTCATGTAAACTCACCTTGACAAGTAAACACTGGCGATAATCATTTGAAGCAAACAATACTTTAAGATTGTTAAGATAATATATTAAGATGCTGAAGGAAAGAAAAGAGGAATAAAGAACCTGTGACAGTAACCAACCAAGAAAAAAGATAGCACTGACTAAACCTCTGAATTATTAGACACTTTAAGCCTTAAGAAGGCAGTCAGTGGAATTTGGAGTTGGTGGATGCAGCTATTTTCAAACAGATATTAGTTTTTAGAAGTAGCTGTATGCTCAAAAAGCTCAGCTGTTTAGTTATTGTTTCTTCAGAACATCAAGCTTGTTGCAAAGGTTGGTGTCCTTTCCTTCAGTTCTTTATTAGAGCTCTGATTTAAAAAATAAAGGATACTATGCGCTGGATCTATTTTGTCTACACTTGTTGGAGATTTTCTGAGAGTTTGAGTCCAAAATGTGAATGTCTGGAAGCTTAAATAAGGTTTTCTTTAATGGTCTTTATATTTGATTCCGTTGAATTTTTCACTCTGAAATAAAAAGTTTTCTGTACATTAAATGGAAGGAAAACAATTTATTAAGCATATAAACTGCTCAGCTGTTTCTTATTTCACTGGCTCGAAAAGTCATGCCCTTCACCTGGATTAAGGATTTGACAGAGACCATTTGGGCCTACGCCTCTTTAACCATCTGAGACCTGATATGTTGTTGCTAAAGATAACATGATAAAGGTGAAAACTCTATCCAGAATCCTTCCAGAAAATGCTAGATCCAGATCAACTCCTAAAATTTATCACGCCTGTGGGGCCAAGTAAACCTTTGTTAAAAAGTTTTTTGTCCATAGCTTTATGAGTATCCCTGCTAACAAAAAAGGAAAGCAATAATAACTTCAACAGCGGATATGATCGTTCAAAATACCCCTGAAAAATATGGTTTAATATGGTAATTACATCTGTACAGACTGTGAAACCCAATGTGATTAAAAAAAAAGATACATGATACAAAATACATATATTGCAGAGCAATATTTAATTTTAAAGTGTAAAAGAGTAGGAACAGAAGAACCTAATCCCGCTTTTGAATTTCTGTCCATTTAAACGGACAGAAATTCCTTACAAAGCCCCAGTTTTAGCTTTTAAAGGGTCAAAATTGTTTTCTGCCCTTCAGTCTGTTTTTATCCTTTCTGGCTTACAGTTAGATCACTACTACCTGAAATAATCCTCTAGCTGTTCTGTATAATTAATTTTACGGATATATTCACTAGGGATGGGTATCGTCACTGATTTCTAGAATCGATTCGATTCAGATTCACAAGGTCCTGAATCGATTCGATCCACAATTCGATTCGAATTGGGGAAATTTTGCCTCAGACAGTCAGAATATTATAATTCAGATCATGCATCAGTACATTTCCATGTTTTTATATCTATAAAAAGAAAGCTGACACTTGCGAGACTTTATCAAGGGTGTGAGCGTCACAGCAGATGCCTTTGTGTCAAAGTAACTGAGGATAAAACACAGAAAAACATGAAGGTGATTTTCCTGGCCTGGGATTTCTAAAAATATTCTGCAGTAGATCAAAAACGAAAGAAAACCATGGATCAACATATGAACATTACCTGATGCTGCTGAAGTGAAGCAGAGCAAAGTTACAGAGGTTTTATTAGAGACACAGCCAAGGGTTTTGCAATTTTGCATAATTTTAAAAAGTTTAAATTTGCTCAGTAGCCTTTTGAACAACAAAAATGAGGCTCTCTTTTCGGAAGTAAGTAAAAGGAAAAAAAACAGCGGCCGACAGCGCTGTAAACAACGGTAGACTTGTGCGTAACAAGCAAGCGAATAATGCAGAAAAAAGATTTTTAGATGAGAAACTGTTCTTGAAGTAGAGAGAGAGAGAGAGCTGTGCATGAAGTGTGATTTTTATTGTGGTGGAAGCAAAACAGTAAAAGTCGAAGGGAATTCATGAGGATGTTTATGTGAAGCATAGTTTGGATCTTCTTTTGCTGCTGGTTCAGTCAATATTGTTTGGAGAGAGATAAAACCTGCAGCTTCAGAATCGAGCGCAAAAAGGGCATAAACACAAAGCGAAGACCCGCAGAAACATCAGAATCAGCGAGCTGTCAGCTTTCAGCCCCAACCGTGTCCGTGCCGTCAGGTGAGAAAACCACATCTCACTGATTCTGATCCGTCGGCGGGTCCGCACTGTGTGTTTACGTCTTTGTGCAGAATCCGTGTACCTGCTCTCATTTACTGTTTTAGCTGTTTGGTGGTTGTTGTAAATTGTTTGAGGTTTAAGCTGAAATTCTGGCGCTTCGGGCAAAATAAATTTATATTAAAAGATCGATTCAGGATTTTAATGAATTGATATCACGTTATCCAAGCTAGAATCGATTTTAATGGACAAATCGATCATCAAAACCCACCCCTAATTTTCACAGCCTGACATCAAAAATGTATTCTGATGTGTTTTGGTTGCATTATGGAAGAAAAGAATTAAAAATCAATGGGAAAAAAAAGTTGCTTTCATCTACATTTTGTGTTAATAGACCTCTCTGCATTGAATCATATCTGTTATTAACCTCTGTCTCTCTTCCACAGCATGTCTTTATCCTGTCTTCCTTCTCTCACCCCAACCGGTCGCAGCAGATGGCCGCCCCTCCCTGAGCCTGGTTCTGCCGGAGGTTTCTTCCTGTTAAAAGGGAGTTTTTCCTTCCCACTGTCACCAAAGTGCTTGCTCGTGGGGGGTCATATGATTGTTGGGTTTTTCTCTGTATCTATTATTGTACGATCTACTGTACAATATAAAGTGCCTGGAGGCAACTGTTGTTGTGATTTGGCGCTATATAAATAAAATTGAATTGAATTGAATACATTTTAAGATTTTACCTGAATCCTAAAACAAAAAGTGAAATATTTTTGCACTACAGGATCAAAAGAGAAAGTAAATTGAAACAAGACAATGGAGCGATAAGAGGTGGATGGTTGATCACCACCAAACGAAGCTGAGAGATGAACCAACATCTTTCACAGACCTTCACCCAAACCCGGGTTTTGGGGAGGGAGACGTCAGTGGATTAATTTTGTCCATTCATCCTGAGGATGACAAGCGATCAGTTTGTGCGAGAGGAAGGCTAATTGAACGCCACGTTGAAATCCTCATGATGGGTAATATCTTTCATTATTCACCTCCCCGAGCTTAGTGACACACTTATTTTACCTTCAGGAGGAGGAGAGGGGAGAGCAGCTATGACAGCTCACAAGGTCTCCACATTGGAAAATAGATGTGGGGAGATAAATACATCCTCAAATATACTCTCTCCCCTCCGACTGAGGCACTTCTCCGCCCTGGTGAAGTATTGTGGGGTAGTGCTTAGGAAAAGGTCGCTAGCTCCGGGGAGCGGGAAGATGAAGTCATTTGTTAAGCAACAGAAAACGTCCAAGGGCATCAATGAGGATTCTTCTCTGGAGAACAAAACAAAGGGGCATGAAGGGTCTGTGTTGGGTTTCAGTGGGAAAGAAAGCAAACAAGGATGGATAGACAAATAGATGTAGACAGACAACCCCCCAAAAAACAAAACTCCCCGAGACACTCTCTACCTTCACTTCTTTGCCTCGGTTGAAGTATTGTGGGGTAGTGCTTAAGAAAAGGTCGCTAGCTCGGGGGAAGCCAAGAGATGAAGTCATTCGTTAGACGACGCATCGGAAAGGCTCATACCTGAGGGTCTCTGATTAAAGACCACAGCTGTCACATGTCCGACATGTTCGAGGAGGAACATATTGCACAGAAAATGATTTCTGAGGCGTAAAGGTGTGCTCACAAGACACAACTTTTACCTCTTTGTCTGAAGCTAAAACTGAGGAACATGAACAGTAACATGAACCATAATTCCTTCTTCCATTGTGTGAGTCAAATTAGAAGGAAAACTTTTCTCCTCTTGGAGGCTGCCTGCCTATTGATACAGACTAATCTACTCTCTAATCACTCAATCACCCCCCTATTTTGCTCAGACAATGGACTCTACCGGGGCCTCCTGAAGAGTGTGACAGCGGATCTTGGAGGAGATACGGGGGAGGCAATATCAGTGGACAAACCCTCCACAGAACAGGATGATCTCAAAGGAGCTAAGGCCCTTTTGTTCTTCAACGTCCCCCGAGAGCAGGAGGCTAAATTAGAGGTGTCACCCCCCGCCGACAGAGGAGTGCGAGGGGGGTGACGAGAAAGGGATCCCTTCTGTATCGTGGTGGCCATCTGATCCAGCCGGAGCAGCGTCTGCAGGTCATCTATCATCCTCTCAGACAAGAGGACAGAGTGTGAAATGTTCACTCCTCTAATCTCCAAGAAGACAAAAAGAGAAAATAAAGGAAAGGGGCCGATGCTGTCTGACTTACTCCAGGTAAATATCCTCTTTGTGGGAAGCAACTGAAAGCTCTTTGACCCCCTGCTGCAGGTCATAGTAGGTAGATCTTCTTCACAGTGATTTAGAGTAGACTGGTGCCGTTTGTCACAGATTAGAAAACGAATCAGAAAATCCGGGTGGACTTTTCAAAGGCAGTCCAAAACTAAAGATCATGTCTTTATGGATGACTTGAAAGTGCAAGCACTACGTCCTGGAATTAGGCTCTTTTGAATGTAGGAACTTTTTTGCAGTTCTACTAATTGTTGAAGACAATGTTGCCTTTGAGTTCTTACAACTCAAATCTTTTTTCACCCTCCAAGATATGATGCAACACTGAAAACTGTCATTAAAAGTGTAAACAACGACAAAACATCTAAACATCTGTGCTACCAAGATGAAAAATTAAACTGTAAGAACACAAAAAGTAATTTTGCTCTACCAACCACTGAACTTCGTGGCTCCCAATACTATAATTCCTGGAATTCCATCTATCCATCGCCTTTGGTTTATCTGAACTTGGGCAGCAGGCTAATCAAAGATTTTTTTAGAGATCCTTCTTTCAAGCTTTTCACTTTCCAGTTCCTTCTGGGAAATTCCATAGCATTCCCAGACCAGAAAATATATATAAACTCTTCAGCAGGTCGTGGGTTTACCCTGGGGTTTCTTCATATTTGGGCTTGCTTCTAAAACCACTAAAGGGAGCTATCCTAACTATATGCCCGAACTACCTTTCAGCATTAACCACTGGCATTCCTATCTGGTAACTGTCTGCGGATGCTTAACCCCCAGGTATTTCCCCGAATGGCTTAGTCTGAACGTAGTTAGGGATTGGTTTTTTGAAAGTGTACAGCTAATGTGAGCATGCTAGCAGGTAGTCTTCCATTACTGTTCTCTTTGTCTCCTTCTCTCATCTTGCAATGTATTAATGTATTTCCAGTTTTCAAACTAAATATGAATCACACATCACTCATTGATACCTGACAAAAACAAGCCCTTTTTGCTTTTTCTGACAAAAGGTTAAAAATGTGATAATAAAAGTGAGATTATTTATGATGGGTTTTGCTTGAGAATTGACATACAGGGTGTTAAATGCCTGCATTTAGTGTGGACAAGGTTTTTTCTTGTGTTGAGAAAGGTTAATGTAATTATTTTGGGCTTTTATTTGACAGTGAAAAGTGAAATAAAATAAGAAATGTGGGTGGGGAGGCTATTAATGACACCACATGGAGTTTACATTTTGTTACTTTGTTCCCACAGATTTGTCCACAGGTTGATGTTTTTGCCCTTAAAATTGACTGAATATTCATTTTTCAGCCAAGACCCTATTTATGATTATTTCTTCGCAAACTAAGGCTTAAAATCAAATTGAACTGTGAGTGTTCTGGATGCAGAGTTATTAAGATTTATTTTCCATGATTAAAACAACAAATAAAGGGGACTGAACGGCCCTGGTGGAGCTCCAGTTCTTTTGATTCATTTCTCTCCATGTGGTTCTTGACCTGATCACTACAAAGGATGACAGGAATTTAAAAAACAAGATTTGTTGCCTCGAAGTAAACAGTAAAAATCATTAAAAAACCACCACAGCAGAGGGCAAACCCCATAACTACCATCAAAACACACTGACAGCCACGCAGCAGCTTCAGGCTCCATGACAAGGTCACTGTTGATGAGGCAAGGACAGCGAAGGGCAAGCCCAGGGGAGCAAGACGCAGACCAGATCAAATAAAACACCACAGAAGAAGAGGGGGGCTGAAGAGGGGCTGATTTATCTGATAAGAGTTCTGGGTAATTAATTAGAAACTCAATTATCCAAACCTTACTTCAGCAGTCTCAATTCATTAGTGGATAAAAAACCTCGCCCCTCGCTCGGCTCGACGCTCGGTGAGAGACAGGATGTGAAGGAAACATGACTCCTCTTCCTCTGCGAGAACCCTTCAGGTCACCGCCGGGCACTTTTGTCCAGCTTTTCATCAAATAAGTGTAACAACACACCCAAACACACACACTTTCTCATACGGTGTGAAACAACAAAGCAACCACAGGGACACTTCCAGTGAGCTCAGAGCAACACCTCCGTGCCAAACAAAAACTCGGGATTGCTCCATGGAGACTGCCACGCAGCGGCGTAATGAGCACGGTCTAAAAATGCTCTTTGATTGACGCCTGTGTTCCTTGTTTTAATTATTTCTCAAACTAAAAAGGGAGAGACATCCCTCCAACACATCTTCCACCCACCGCCACCACCCCCCAAAAAATCTCATTTCCAGGGGTTAGTGTGCATGACAAAAATGTCATCATGGCCAAAATGGCTCCGAGCGGTGACAACCTTTCCCAGGGAAATGATATTTTTCCAATCCGGCGGAAGGCGGATCATGTCACCCTCGTTAAAGCCTTGATAGCAGGTCTTTAATATTCACCGTCTTAATTAGGGCTGCAGTTAATTTCATTAAATTCTTTGGCTGCTAAATGAAGCAGATTATGAGACATCTTTTATTGCGAAGCGTGAAATTACAGCCTGCCCGCTGCCAATGGCGGGGCGAAACTAATGAATTACAGGGTAAATAACACCCGAATTAACCATCCAATTTAACTCCTTACAAAGCGCCCCGCGCCGAGGGGGGACGAGTAGACTTGTCAAAACCACCCAGCCCCGTGCTCGTCTGCAACCCCGCGAGAGGCAATTACAAGCACGACACTAATCAGCTCCTCGCAGGAAGAAGGCGACAGCATCCGAAAGCCTTGAGACTTCAGACTCCAAGTGGAGCTCAGGAGGAGATGCAAAATGTTCATTTACAGGAGGAGGTCGTCTCGGTGGAGGTCAGGGAATCTATTAACAGTTCTTCTACAAAGCATCAGCGGTAAAGTAGGGATGTCGGACAGGTCAGAGCTCTGTTTGGAGGTTGTAACATTTCTAGCTGCATACTTGGAGCTCAGTTTGAAGTCCTGGTTGGAGAGTTCTGAGGTCTAATATGAGTTTTACACATCTGTTTCCTCTAGGTGGGAAAACAAACAAGCCAGATATCTTAGGAAGTCTGGAAGACTCATCTGCAGATGTGCAAAAAGGTGATCTCAATCAGATAGATGAGGCAACCAACATGAAAACAATGTTTCATATTGACAGAGTTACGATTAAAACTACAAAATGCAGCACAAAGGTCAAATACTGATAGACAGAGTGCTGGGGAGAGGGATTTCTGTTTACAGGAAGCACATCTCAAGTAAATGGCAGTGAATCCGCATATTCAACTGACCGGAAGGTAGCTGACATAAACATAAATGAACGCACAAAGAAAAATGCTATTTGTTGCTTCTAATTTTCTCTCTGAGAGATCATTTTAGATGTTAATACAGTCCACATCACAAATCTTTGTAGCTAGCAATGCAATGCAGAAAAAGAAGAAGCCCTGAGAGTTACAGTTAGTGAACATGTGGTCCTAACAGGCTGCTTTAGAGCCACTAGCAAAGAAAACATGCAAATTAACACATAGTAATTTGGGAATTCAGCTGAACAAATAATTACTTATTCATCCATTTATTAATTTTTTCAATATCTGTTCAGGCATTTTCCTTATTTTTTTATTTCACTTCATTTTACTTTCAGTTTGCTTTTTCTTTGCATCCCCTTATTGTTCCTTAATAACTAGATAAATGACAAAGTAAATAAATAAAGGAATATAAATAAATGTAATCAAATCAAATCAAATCAAATTTTATTTGTCACATACACAGTCATACACAGTACGATATGCAGTGAAATGCTTGGACAACTGCTCGTGACCTTAAAAAAAAAAAAAAAAAAAAAAGGCTATGAATAAGATAGGAAATAAATAAATAAATATGAAAAAATAAAAAAGGGGTAAATTTAACCAGGAAGGAATAAAATAAAATAAAATATAAAAAATTAAGTTAAGAATGAGATAACTGTACAACACAAATTAGAATGAAGGGTAATTTAACTGGGAAAGAATAAGATAAAATATATAAATTAAAGTTGAAAATAAGATAACTGTACAACAAAATACACAGTATAGACATATATAAACATATATAAGAATGTATGAGAAATATAAATATATATACACACAATAACAGCAGCTGTACAAATATTAACTGGAAATGAGGAATATAATGTCCAGTGTTGTGCAAATATGCTTAAAGTGATGAAGTGAAAACAATGTCCAGAGTGTCCAGTGTGTGTAAGAACTATATGTGTGGGTCAGTCCTGTGTGGTGGTGTGATTGAGAGACCGTATCGCCTGCGGGAAGAAGCTCCTCCTCAGTCTCTCTGTGTTGGTCTTCAGGGAGCAGAATCGCTTTCCTGACCTCAACAGAGAGAACAGTCCGTTGTTGGGGTGGCTGAGGTCCTTCACGATCTTCCTGGCCTTGGTCCAGCACCGTCTGCTGTAGATTGAGTGCAGGTCAGGGAGCTCTGAGCGGATGGTGCGCTCAGCTGAACGCACAACCCTCTGTAGAGCTCGTCTGTCCTGCATGGTGCTGTTCCCGAACCAGGTTAAGATGTTTCCCGTCAGGATGCTCTCTATGGTGCAGGAGTAAAAGTTCCTGAGCACCTTGGGGGGCAGTCGGAAGTCTCTCAAGCGTCTGAGGTGGTAGAGACGCTGACAGGCCTTTTTCACCACGGTGTTGATGTGACAGGACCATGACAGGTCCTGCGTGATGTGAACTCCGAGGTATTTGAAGCTGTCCACTCTCTCCACTGGGCACTCGTTGATGACGGGGGTCTGGTAGTTCCTCTCCTGCTTAGTGCTGAAGTCCACTATCAACTCCTTTGTCTTACTGACGTTTAGAAGGAGGTTGTTCCTCTGGCACCAGTTCTCCAGATTCCTAATCTCCTTCAGGTAGGGCGTCTCGTTGTTGTCAGAGATCAGGCCCACCACGACGGTGTCGTCAGCAAACTTGATGATGGTGGTGGAGCTGGTAGTGGCCACACAGTCATATGTGTACAGGGAGTACAGCAGGGGGCTCAGAACACACCCCTGGGGGGCTCCAGTGCTGAGAGTGGTGTAGGCTGAGACATGTCCGCCCATCCTTACTGCCTGTGGTCTGCCAGTTAGGAAGTTGGAGATCCACTGACACATAGATGAGCTGAGTCCCAGATGCTCCAGCTTGGTGGTGAGTGTGGAGGGAATTATGGTATTAAATGCAGAGCTGTAGTCTATGAAGAGCATTTTAACATAATTCCCCCTTCTAGTGTCCAAGTGAGTAAGTGATGTGTGGAGGAGATGAGAGATGGCATCGTCTGTGGAACGATTTGGACGGTAAGCGAACTGTAGTGGGTCCAGTGTGTCTGGTAGTGAAGAAATGATGAAGTCTCTGACCAGGCGTTCAAAGCACTTCATCACTACTGAGGTGAGGGCTACAGGGCGATAGTCATTGAGAGAAGCAGGGTGGGGTTTCTTTGGGACAGGAACAATGATGGACTCTTTGAAGCATGTGGGGATCACCGACTGAGATAAAGAGATGTTGAATATCTCAGTGAACACAGGTGCTAGCTGGTATGCGCAGTCTCTGAGGATACGACCTGGGATGCCGTCTGGTCCTGCTGCTTTCCTGGTGTTCACTCTCTTGAAGGCTCTCCTTACTTCATGCTCGGAGATGACGAGCACATTTCCGGTGCTGGCAGTATCTTCCTGTCTGCAGCCGTTAGCGCCGCTAGCACTAGCATCGTTGGAGTCCTTAGCTGCAGCCTCGAAGCGAGCATAGAAAGTGTTCAGCTCATCTGCCAGAGTCACGGCCGTGTTCGTCATACCGGTTGTTGGTGCTTTATAATCCGTTATTGTCCTTATTCCCCGCCACAGGCTCCTAGAGTCACTCTGTTGGAGTTGTGACTCTAGTTTCCTCCCGTAGCGCTGCTTCGCCTCTTTCACCGCCTTCCGCACGTTATATGACGCGGCTTTGTACAGGTCCATGTCCCCCGTCGTGAGTCCCGTGTTGTAGGCAGCGGTGCGGGATCTCAGAGCGTCGCGGATGGTTTTATCCACCCACGGCTTCTGGTTGGGAAACGTTGTGATAGTCTTTGTCTCCACGGTATCATCCGCTAGTTTCCCGATGAATCCCACAACCGCTTCCGTAAACACGTTGACATCATCGTCGGAGCTGTTTCTGAACATGTCCCAGTCTGCGTCGTCGAGTGCGTCCTGTAACGCGGCCACCGATTGATCCGTCCAGCGCGCGACCTTCCTCTGAACCGGAACTTCCCGTTTCAGCCTTTGTTTGTATTTTGGCATGAGGAAGATGGCGGCGTGATCGGATTTGCCAAACGGAGGGCGGGATTGTGCCTTGTAGCCGTCCTTGACCGTAGTGTAGCAGTGGTCTAGTGTCCTTTCACCTCTGGTGGGGCAGGTGATATGTTGATAAAAGTTCGGCGCTGCGCGTTTGAGGTTGGCACTATTAAAGTCTCCCGTTACAATAAGCGCAGCGTCCCGGTGTTGTGTCTGGTGCTGTGTGAGTGCCTCATGCAGCTCGCATAAGGCGGTGACCGTGTCCGCTTGTGGTGGAATATAAACGGCACTTATAATGACCGATGTAAACTCTCGAGGTAGATAAAAAGGACGACACATGATGGACAGTAGTTCCAGATTTGGTGTGCAGGAGCGTGTGAGAGGAACAACGTTCGCACTGTTGCACCAATTGTTGTTCACCATTAAACACACGCCGCCTCCCCTTGACTTCCCCGAGTCCCGTGTCCTGTCCATGCGGTGAACCGAGAAGAACTCGGCCGGCTGGATGGCGTGGTCCGGCACCGCTGGGTTCAGCCATGTCTCGGTGAAGCAGAGGAGATTGCAGTCCCGAATGTCTCTCTGGAACTTTATCCTGGCCCTGAGGTCATCAAGCTTGTTCTCCAGTGACTGGACGTTGGCGAGCAGGATGCTAGGCAGAGGTGTGCGGTGTGCACGAGCTCTCAGCCTGTTCCTGACGCCGGCTCGTTTCCCTCGAGGCCGCCGCTTCGCGTCGCGTCCTTTGTTCCCCCTCAAGATCTCACTCGGCCAGCTCGGATCCGGAGTTAAAAACTTCGAATTGTGAGTACATCGTATACCAATAGAAACAAGAGTGTCACTGTCATACCTAATGTACCCAATGGTGATGATTTTGCCGATTTAGAAACGCTGAAAACTAACTTAAAGAACAAAAACAAAGAAAAGGTGGTCGGAGCAGTCGTGACGGCAGCCGACCTCACCGGCGCCATCTTTTACAAATTAAATTAGGATAATCAACTTATCAACTTTTAATTTACATTAATTATTTTGATGCATTTAATAGAGTGATTTTTTTTATTATTTATTATTGATTTTGGCACCTGCAGTCCTCCATACTTTCCTACCTGAAGTTTACATAAGTTTTTTATCAAGGTAATTATCATACTGATGATAGAGGCCTGTGAAACTCATGAATAAAGTAAGATAAAAAGGATCCAGAAAAAATATTCAAAACTCAATTAGATAAAGTTTTAAGAATTTTAAGTTTCTGTTTTGATTTTGGCAGCGTTTGTCCTCTCTATTTCTCAGGTGGGACTTGGTGAAAATGTCGAGTTCAGTGAACCTTCCCAAAGTAAATAAAGGTTTACAGAAAAAAAGAGGGGAAAACCCCCCAACAACGAGCACCTCTCCAGTGTGTCCGGTCCCAGAGGCTCGGCTGCTGTGTCGAAGGAAATTAATTTGTTAGATTGTTGGTTTTCAAAGCACCTCGGTCAGCCGCTTGACAGAGACATGAGCGAGCCTCTCCCTCTCTCTCCGGTAATTATCGGCTAATTAGCGGCGTGGAGCAGATGTCGGAGGAACCCTGCGCCGTCAACAGCCTCTGTAAACAAAGCTGGACGCATCCGCTCACTTCAAAAAAGAAGAAGAAGAAGAAAACAAAAACAAAAAAACGACCAATCGGGTGTTGGTACAGCCAGCATTTCCTCTGTGGCTTCAAGTCGCAGTGGAGCATCTTCGCAGGAGGTTTCAGCTTCAACACCACATGTGTTTCCTGGTTTGGTTCATCGTGCAGGTGGCAGACGTGAATGTAATCCCTCAGAGAGTTCATTAGCATAAACATGTTCATTATTAAATCAAATATTCATTACACAATGGTGAGCGGATGGATTGGAAAGTTTCCAGGTTATAAGACCACATTTGAACGCACCACTCTGGAGCTTCATTTGCATTTGCAAACATATTTAAGTGGTTTACTCCTCAGTGGTTTAAAGAAGTAAAGAAGTAGGAACAGTTTATATGTCCTCTTGTTCCCGCTTTAGACAATAACTTAGCCCCTTCTTGCCCTCACAAACAACACCGCATGATAAAAGTGATGTCACATCCGCTGGCACAAGCCATACTTTGGTGTCATTACAGCCCGTCATGTAGCTCTCAGTTGTTGTAACCTCACACACTTTACTGTTGCTGCCAAAGAGCTGTACGGAGATCATAAATAAATAAATAAATTGACTGATTAAAAAAAATAGATAAAATAAAAGCAAAGCTGAAGTGATGCTGTCACCATCTTCCAATGTGGAAGATTGTAGAGGATTGTATAACAGGGACATAACACTTATGTGGCTTCGTATAAGATTTAGACAGAGATCATGTTAGCAAGCAAGCTAAGCTTAAGAAGCTAGCAGCTACAGTACACTTAAACATAGCAGGAAATTTGACTATCCAAAAAAAACATGTTCAAAATGGGCAGAATATTTGATTCATGGAGGGTTTGTTTAGTTTCAGGGATCAATTGCAACCCTGAGTTGTTTTTGTTTAGGCTAATGCTAGCATGTCTGTTAAATGAAGCATTTTTAAGCTACGTCACATAACAACACCTCTGAGAGTATAAAACAGAAACCTAAACCTAAAGACCTCTGGTTGTATAGAAGAAAACAGCCCTCGTCTGCCTCGATCTCTGTCCTTTCCTGATGAGTTAAGGGGCTCAGTTTTTATTTTTAAGTTTTACTGAATAAAACATGATGTTCATTAATACATTTTAGTCTAAGTGTCAGAAAGGAGGATAAACTTCTAGAAAGGAAACCGAAGGTCTTAGAATTACTGTGTCCTGATTACCTGACTGATCACTGGATCAATCAGAAAAAAATGGGCCGGTTTTCTTTGTCTCATGAAACCAAATCAAGTGTCTTTACTTTTACTGACAGTCTTTGTGTCATTTTTTTAACACTGAAAACCAGACAAGAAAAAGAAAAACCAGAGACAAACCTTCGCTGCTGTGAATGCTACTCATGACCAGCGTGTTTACGTGTTTGTGTAAATTTGTTTTGGCTAATAGTGTCAGGGTCGAGATCCGCCCTGTTCTCATTACAGCCACAGTGACCTGGCCTCTGTCTCTGTGTGTGCGTGTATGTGTGTTGTCTTAATGAGCTCTGGACTCTCTTAACGAAGGCGTTCCCCTTTAAGAAGTGAACCGCCGTCACCTCGAGTTGTCGAGTGTCGCGCTAAGAGTCGCTCTAATGAGATCAGGGCGGGCAACAAGTGGCTCAGACACACACACATTCAGGTACAACACATACACAGGTGACACTAATAAACTGGAAAGAAGAAGAAGGTGGCTGGTGACAGTGAGAAGACAGCTACTACTCCAGAAATTCTACAGAAACTCTAAAGAAGAAGACATTAAAATCCCCCCCTCTTTCTGTTTGATTGACAGGGCAACAAACATAATAGAGGTTTATTCATTTAAACATTTATTAAGAACCTTCGATTTCAGATTTTCATTGTTTAGTGAGGATCTCGATGCTGCTTTTTAAGGCCAGCTGCCTTCTACCTCGACAGTACAATGTTAATCAGAGGCCAGTTTAGTGGTCATGAGATGAAGATGGGTTTTGCAGAAAGATTTCAGACTGAAAATGTCTCTGACAAATTTAATTTAAAGTAGGAAAAGTTATCACAGCCAGTGAAAGAGATGTTGTATAATTTTTACCAGCAACTTGAATGGTGTGAACTGCTTCTTTCTTAAAGATGAAGCTTAAACCTCCAAAACAACTGAAATTAAGCACCAGAAATTGCCCTTTCCCTAATGTCCACTAGGGGCTGGCTCCAAAACTGAGGCAATCACCACGTTCAAATACCTAACTCGAAAGCACAAATAAACATTACAGCTCGTTACAAAAAATGTCTTGTATTCTATTCATAATGACTGCAAAGGGGGTGAATTTTACTGTGTTTGGATTGTTGTGTGTAGTTTTGTAATAAATAGAATTACATCATCAGCATATAGTAATAGCTTATGCTCAGTCTGTACCTTTCAGGAGATTTTTAATGCAGATATTCGTAGCATTTTTGTAAACAAGTTAATTACTAATAACTCACTAACTAACTATCATCTGTTCCTGTGTCTATATAGTTTATGAATAGAGCTCGCTAATCAGGTTAACTCACATTAGTTATAAGCGCCCACCCTCTTATCCAAATATCTTCACTTCTGGATCCAAAGCATCAACATGATCATAGTCATAATTGAGGTTTTATAAAGCAATGGGTAAATCCACACCTCTGGGTTATTAAGATAAAAGCTACTGTTTTTTTTTACATTTAGAAATGTTTTATTTTATTTTTTTGTCATGAAAATTTGTAGATTCAGCAAGTCGCCTTCTATGGGTAAAGACGATGCCAAATTTGAATAGTGGCTTCTACTAGTTACACACAATTTGCCAATTTTTGCACATTTCAGGTCAATAGATGGTAGTTTTATTTTATTTTGTTTAATTTTTAATTTCAGTGCAGTTTAATTTAATGTAGCCTGTTTATTTTCTCTTTTTATGAGCTTTTTTTTTAATACTGAACATTTCAAGGTGCAAGCAAATAAAATAACTTTAGTAAAAGACCTGGATGAGAAAATAATGGGTTCGTGCTTGAAGACTAAAAGGTGAGGGAGAGAGTCTCATTAAAAACAAGTGTGAGTATGATGCTAATGACACACACACACACACACACAGATACAGACACACATACAGAAGGTAAAATGGAGTGCAAATGGAGCGATAATGGGGAAAAGGTAGTTGAACCTTGAATGTGAAAAGCAGCCTCTTTTCTAACACACACACACACACACACACACACAGTGCATTTAAAACACACGCGGTGTAATGAGGCAGCAGGTCAGCGGTGTGTTGAGCCAGTGTCGACACTGAGGAGCAGGCAGGAGACGAGGCGAGAGCGGCCACAGGGAATCATCAAATCAATTAACGTCCACTTCCAAAAAATACAACAGGAGGAAGCTCTGCGCTCAGCCTCGCAGCGCCTCCTCCTCCTCTTCTCACTCTGCTCTGGAGGAGGCGGAGTCTTCGTCCAGCTTTATTAGCATGAATTTGGATAACGAACAGTGGTCCTCTGACTGTGAGGTTAGGATGTGACGCGAACAGAAACATTCTTCACCTGATGAAATCTGTAGTTTCATGTGTTCACTACATGTTAATATTTCTGGATCGACATCAAGCATCCAGAAGAAACGAAATAATCTCAAAAAATCTCAATATTCAGATTTTAAATTTCTTTAATGCTTCGAGAGTTATTTTAGTTATTATTATTATTTATTTAAAATAAAAGGGTGCTGGCGACACCTTTTTATTTTTTTATTTCACCAAAAATTATACATTTATACATTTTCCCGCTGACACTTCAATTTTAATTTGAGTAAATTATCTTTTTTTCATGTTTTTGTTCCATAAAATTTTTAATTTTGAACTGAATTGGAATTAAGTCAAGAGAATATAATTTTTTCCTAAATTTTTAAGATGCTTAAAAAAAGTTGACATAGTGAGAAAATCTAATTTGTTGTTAATCTTTGAGTTTTTGTTTTTTTAATTGGGTTTTTCTTCACAGTATATAGCCACTATTATGTTTTAAACCAGTTATATGATCCTCTGATAGCACACACACAGTTAGTACTGTTATGATCTTGATCTCAGATAATTACTGTAGAATAACGTCTTAGTGAGGACACTGGAAACACAACAGCTGATTGACCTTAAAATACTGAAAAACCAGAGATAAGTAAAATAAAATTTAATTTGGAATGAAGTAACCAGTGATTTAGCAGAAGTCATAATTCCCACATGACCTGAACACAGCATAGACTAAAGCAGCAGAATAATCTGTGTGAACGTAATGAGGTGCTCATTTAAAAATGAAACCTGGCACGTTTCAGCTGAGCTCCATTTTCAGATGATTAACAGCATAATGTAACGTCTTTCTGGTGCTCAAACAGCCCGCTGAGATCCACCACTGCATTACCACCACAGAAGAAGAAAAAGAATAAGACGACGAAGGTGCATTTGAAGCCGCTGGGAGCTGAAGAGGGATTTTCACACGTTCTGCTGCAATTACTGTCGACGCCGCTGTGCGATCACAGCAGGCTCGTTTCTTAAACGCCGACCCCGAACACAAACAGCAGCCCCTCTCTCGCTCTCTCCTGTCGAGGCGGCGCCTAATCAGAGATGCGATTTGTTCATTAGGAGAGTACAAACGAGGCCGCGGCAGCGACTTGAGAGGCCACGATTACAGCTCACTAATTGCCTGATTTGCTCGTCAGGAGACCCCCTCCTCACTCTCTGCTGCTCCACACAAGGGGAGCTTGTTTGCAACAAATTAAGAGCCACTTCAGGTGCTCTCCTCGCCGTCGCAGCAGGGACGTTTCACAGTGGAGACGATCGACTCTTTCCTCTCTTTCTTTCATTCCTTTAAAACGGCGCGATCAAGCAGCTCAGGAAGGAGAAGAAGTCAAGAGAAAAGGAAGCGGCTTTGAAGGGAGAAGAGAAGCGGGAGATGAAGTGGATGAACAGAGGGAGGGGAGGAAGAAACAGGAGTGACAGCGAATCCGTCCCTCTCCTTCTCCTAATGATCTGGTTGGAGGACCCAGGAGAGCCCCTCACTCTAATTGATGTCAAGTGTGTGATTTCACTGTTAATCAAGGCCGAAGCTTCAAACACACAGAGCGAGCGAGCAGAGTAGACAGGAAGTCTCACCTGTTTGATGGGGATGGCTCGCCCACTGCCGATGCTGTCGGCTCGAGCCTCCAGGCCCTTCTTGTCCTTGTCCGCCTCGTTCGCCTTCCTCGACTGTGGAGAAGACCAGATAAGAAGAGTTAGTATCAACACATCAGGCAAAAACCACAACATATCAGTTTAGTAAAAGTCAACAGCTACTGCAGACATGTCTGATATGTAGAGTGATTAAATCATCTTTAGTCAAGAAAACTCTAAAAAATCCTGGAAGAGTTCAAAGAGAAGGGACTAACTGATGAGTCAGTTACTAAAAATATACTGATTCCAGTTGACTGATCATTCATTTAACATGTCATCAAACAACAAAGGCCAACTTGGGCTTAGACATAAAAGTACCAAAAGCTGCTACTCGATGTCCACTAGAAGCTGGCTCAAAAAGCCAGTCAGTCCCCATAGACTCACATATTAAAATGCCCAACTTTACACCCAAAATATATGATGGCTGTAAAGGACAGCTACAGAAACAGTTTTGATCTCTACAACTAATTTCCCCCATCTTACAGCTTAGGGGGTGAACTTACCTGTTTAAATTGTATTAAGTTGAATTAAAGTGTTTTTATTAGGTGCAGCTGTAGCTGCAAAGCTTTACCTCAGATAACTGGAGTCCCTAAAACTGGACTGTGTTTGAACTGATTGAAATTTTGTAATAAACAGCATCACATCATCAGCATACAGTGATAGTTTACTTTCAGTCTGTGACTGCTCTTTCAGTTCGTGCTCAGTAAAATGTGGAAGATATTCACAGCAGCTATTTTCCAACAGCTGATGAATCTCATGTGCTAAAACTGGAAGCTCTGAAAGATTTTACAGTAGGAAAGAAAAAAAGAATGAAAGAGCGACTTTTTTACACGACTTTACGGAGTTTTTAAACATGTAAACATGATCATTTATAAGGTCAAGCGGATGTAAAGTTCTTTCTCAATACCACAGACAAAGAAAAAGAAAAGCCATTTGTGCATCAAGCCATCAAGTCACCACACAAAGCAGTTTGGTTGATCTACAGGTGCTTCCAAGCCTCACGGGTTTATCATGAAAATGTAACAATCAAATGCTTGGGAGGAACAAGAGATTTAAGATATTATACTTTATACTTTATAGCAGAAGTCATAAAACAACTTTGGATGCAGTCTATGATAATCTTATGCTATATAAAACTAAAATAATTTAGCTTTAACAAAAGACTATGACTAAAACTAAGGCTAAATTAGCTGTTACAGTTAACATTGCAAAACTGAAACGGGCAGCAAATTGCAATCGTGATTTATTAAAACTATTTCTGGGACTCCCATATAGTGAAAAATCAGGTATTTCAAAACTGTTCTTGGGTTTAAAATCAGGTGTTATAATGAGAACATTGAGTGGGAACGTTTGAACCTGGACAGATTCCTAATATTTAGTCTCTTTTTAAAAATTTACACGCAAAAGCTTTGTGATACATTAGAAATGATGTCCATAACTACAAAACCGGAAGTCTGGTGCAATATTTTTTTTCCGTGGCTTCTGTGGGCTGCATGTTTGATGGCGACTCACGGTGAAGAGGTTGGAGCGGCGTTTAGACTGCTTGCGGACGGGTGTTGGCGTGTTGGTGGTCTGCGGGATGTCGATACGGAGCTCCTTCTGGCTGGTGCTCGGTGTTGACGGCACAGATGACGAGTAGTCGCTCAAACTGCCGCCACCATTACTCGTCTGAAAGGACGGAGGAGCAGAAAAGCAGGAAAAGATCAAAGGAGAGAGAAGGAAGCAGAGTCATATTGTTTTAGGGTGAAATCTGAGAGTTTTTTGAAAATGGGGGGTCTTGGCTAAGGTGCAGTTTCCTGGAGTACTTGACAGTAATCAGACAGAGCTGAGAAAGCACAGAGGGCCGTCTGTAAGGACAGCGGAGAGATAAACGCCACTCTCTTGGGGGACGCGGGAGCTGAGCGATGGCTTTTTAATGAGAAATCGATGCAGGACTGAAGGATGAGGATCGAAGCGTTTAACGGCCTGAAGCTCGAGCTGCACACAGTGTGGTTCAGGCAGATGTTGGAGCAGTTTGTTTATTGTTCATGTTCTCCAGGAATGTGTTTGATTTTTGATATAGGCGTCTTTGCTAAAAGCTATGAACACTGAGAACAAATGTCTCTTTATTTCAGAAAAATCTGATTGGTTTAATTTATCATTTAGACTAAAGGTCCACTGAGGATTTTTTTTTTCAGAGCTTTCAGCTTCATCTCACCATGCTTCAGCAGAGATAGGCTGTGATTTACTGCCAAGACCAAGATTTTATTGCCCTTAGTATCTAGTTAAATCAATTCATTTCAGTTTCATTAAATCAAATCACAACAACAGTCTCAAGCCAGAGGAAACCCCAACAGTAAGATGGCCCACTTTGAGCAAAAACTTAGTGACGGTGGAAAGGAAAAACTCCATTTTAACAAGAAGAAACCTCCAGCAGAACCAGGCTCAGGTATCTGTTGCGACAGGTTGGGCATAAGAAGAGGGGCTCACACTAAAAAGCCCATTTAGCAGCTGTTCATATCGTCACATGACCTTCATCAGCTCAGACACAGTTCACCAGGTCAGCTAATTCATTCAAACTCTATGGGCTGGTATGGCAACACCTAATGTTACAAATTAACCATCACAAGAAGGATTTCTTGTTCATCAGCTCCATTATACTAACTTCTGTATAATGTAATTAGTGTAATGGCACAAAGTGAAGGTGTTCAACTACAATTAAAGAGACTAGCTGACAACATGTGACATGGTGCCTCTTTAGCTGACTGATGAACCAGCAGTGTTATGTAATGACTGTAAACCAATGTAATGCAAATGTGACTCTGTGTGACCTCTGACCTGGCTGATGTGGACGGCTGACACTTGTGTGGCGCAGACAGACGAGTGACTCGGGGAGTTGGGGAGTGACTTGCAAGGCCCGATGGACAACTGCTGTTTCTTCCTGGTGGCCACAATCTTCTGGGCAACTGCAACACACAAAACACACACAAATCAGACCAAAGTACACCGAAACACTCAGTGAGGTCCAACAACCAGTGAGGTGACTACAAAAAGAATACATATCAGTGCTCAAAGAGGAACATGGTGTCCCCCTTTTAGGTTTTAAAAATCAGCACCACCTACTGCCTGCTGTCATCATCACATCCTCGAGGTGAAGTGCGTTCATGTCCGGCATCATGTAAAAAAAAGCGTCTGTGTCTGGTTTTATTGAGCTGTAACCAGCCCCTCTCTCAGTTTGGTGGTTTTATTAAAGTGTATATAAAGCTCAGAGGAGCCGTTTTACAGTCTAAAAGCAGCTAAGGGTTTAACCCAGGAGCCACAAACAAGGCACTGAAAGTCACCATTTACATTTTCTGCCTCTTCTTCACTTTAATTTAGAAAAAAAAGGGGGGAAAATCACCTTTCGTCCATTAAAACCCAGAATACCTCTGAAACAAACGTGACTGTTTGAATTCCTAATTCTTCTGTCATTGTTTTAAATTAGGCTTCTTCCACATTATAACCACACGGAGTCTCTTAACATCATTTCTACTGATGTTTTTATGATCCTCAGTACAACTCAAGTCAGGTTGAGGCAGGGAAGATCCAAGCATCCTCTCCTCTGATTGGCTGCTCATAATGGCTGGGGGAGGAGGGTTCCTCATTGACTGACGAGGACCTTTTAGGATACTAATGGGAGAATAATGACTGCTCGGCACTGTTGAGAGTGGTGGAGGGCTTCAATGTCAGATTTATGATTTCAAATCACACAGTGGTCAGACTAAACCGCACTCTTTCACTTATAATATTGAACGTCTTCACCAACATCAGCTGGTGGCCTGAGCACCACCCTGAGGGGACAAAGTACTGCTACATTATGACAAAAGTTTACCTCTCTTCAATCCAATGAAGTGTTTTTACCTCAAGAATCAGCAGAAGTTTAATTTACACCACTAAAAGTAAGTTGATGGAAGGCTAGCAAATTTTAATTTAAACGGTTGTTTTATTTGTTGCAATCTGGTGGTTTTTATAGAAGGTGATATAAGTTCAAACACCTACTGAAAGGGGCCAACTGGTGGCAGGCAAAGTATAGCTTATATATAGTCCTAGAGACCGGTAACTGCTTCCATGTGAACAACTAGTTGCTAAGTTGGCAATTGATTGTTGGCTGTTGCCGGGTGAAATCAGTTTCAAAGAGAGTCCTGCACAAAAAACCTGATTGCAATTGGTTTGATCACCCGTAGATGCAATTGCAATGCCAGCAACCTCTAGGAACTACTTGCCAACCAGTTGGGGACTGCACAATTTTTTCTAGCCACCGATGGTTGCCATGGAGCTATTAACTGGTCTCTAGGCTTGTGTGTCTGAGGCTGTATGTGGCTACAACTGGTTTAGCCCTCAGCAGTATATTTCCTGTTTTTCTAATATGCAGGCTGACAGTAGCAATCTAATGTTGACATATATAATTAGCTCCCAAAATCAATGAAAAAGTTAAACATTAAGTTGAAATAAACATAGGATAGCGTAGTACTTATATTATTATATTTCAAAATTTCAGAGATTTTCCCGTCTATTTATGATATATGATATTTATGATATATCTATAAATATAATCTATTTGTATCACGTCTTTTTGTTTTTCTAGTATTAATTAAATCTTTCGAAATTTCTTCTGTTTTCTGACAACAGTCTTTTACAACTCCTGGAGGAAAACCTGGTCCTTTCAAACCGAAAACAACAGTAAAGGCCTTTGGTTGAATGGGCTCAGTCAGTCAGTCTCACCAGCCTCCGTAAATAATTACACTAAAATCTGGTCCCAGCAGGTCAGCACCAAAGCTCGGAGCGATCAAACTGTTGTGTCTGTCTGATGATGTGCTGGAGGAGCCGAGTGTTGGACAGGAGACAGGAGAGAGTTAAGACTTTAGTGACTCCATTATCTCTGTTCCAATAAACACTGGCCTGTTTCATGCTCTCGCAGATGAAGCCATTGTTTTAATTGGGCTCGTTAAAGGCCCCGGCTTCGTTAATGAGGACCCAGTCGTAAACATTTACCTCCAGGTGACACGGGGCCGAGCCAAGGGCAGCAAAGAGAGAGAAGAAACTCGGAGGTGTTTAAAAGAAGCCTCTGCGGCACGATGGAGCCATTCAGAACAAAAACAGACGATGAAAGGGAGCGAGTCTGATCAAAAATCGCTGCTTTTAGGTCCACGGGATCAACGTTAATGCTGAGACGGTGATTAGCTTGTTTGATGAAGCTTGGACACATTATGTCTGACACTGATTGTGGGATTTTTCTACTGAATTTGCACCAACAGTTTCTCCTTGATAAGAACACTTTTGTAATTGTCCTCTGCAAAATTTAACAAACTTTAACCACCAGGGGGTACCCATTTACCAGTGTGTGTATCTTGCATGATTAAATAAAGGTTACATATCGTATCGGTTGTTATCTTGTGGTGCAGACTGGAATTACAACAAAGTACAGTCTACATCACATCTGTCATACTCAACGCCTGGGGGCCAAATCCAGCCATGTGGCAGATTTAATCCAGCCTAATGATCAATTTAGGTTTTAAAAAATTGCAGAGTTGCCATTTTTAGATTTTAAGTCAATTCATGTCATACTAGAGGCCTCATCTGTATGTTGCATGTAGACTACAAAAGGTCAAGATCCTTTTATCTTTACTATTGTATTGAAAATACCCACAGTAATCTGATTTTCATTTTCATGCCTTTAAGAAAAAGAAAATGAAAGATTATGTTGGCAGTAGATTATTGTTTGAATAAATTGTTTAATGGATAAACGACTGTTCGTTTACTGAGGCCTTTTTGGGATATGCAACATCATCCAGGACAGTGAGGATAGACTTTTAGACTCCTGGATGGATGGAGTGTATCCCTTTGTAAAAATGAGCTTGACAGCCCTGGTCTAGCTCAGCTTCAGTTTATCTGATTTTGATCAGTTTCTGGAACGTGTGAAATGATTTTGAAGTTCTCAAATCATCTCATATCACCAGAGATTTTCACTGTTGTCTTTATGTGAATGACTCTTCTTCTTCACCAACACATTTTTGTTTTCTTCTGGTTTCGCATCAGCTGCACAATGAAAACAACATCAACATGCTAACTAACACTGCAAAATCAGTGGACGAATACTAGCTCTGTTCTCCAATGGAGTTTGTGCTGACATAAAGGAAGGATAAACACTTTTTTAGCATCCGTTCTAACAAATTTAAACATTTGCACTTCCTTGCTACATAATATTTATAATGGCAAAACACTTATTTCACTTATTTCCTACTTATTTCCTACTACTTATTTCACTTATTATTGGTATACGGGGACACGTTCCTGGATGTGGTTGCACTTTTGATAGGCTCATGGCGGCTAAAGATTGTCCAATATTCATGTTCATCTAATTAATAAATCCATCCCAGCAGGTTTTTTTTGACAAGGGTAAAATAAATAGATCATACAAGTGTCGGATCATTTAACATCTTTAAATTTCTTGGTTTGTTTGAGCAACAGTCCAAAAACTAAACATCTCCAGCTTTTACTAACACCATTTTTTGGAGTTTTTGCTGGTAACGATGTACTGATATTGGCCAGTGGTCAGTTAATGTAGCTCCAGTTAGACTTTTGGCCCTGATCAGAACAAAGTTTGAATCTCAGAGTGAGAAAGTCACAGAGGACTGAGCCTCTCACATGCATGTCAGCGTGTCCGTCCTGCACCTGGCAGGCTGTATATTACTTTAAGTGTTAAGAACAGTTATGATAAGGCTGCGCTAAATATTTAAACTGCACGGTTAATGCAATTTAACTTTATCCATCAATCTCAGTTCTGCTCTGAGAAGCTGCCATTTCTTCTAATGGAAACGTCTCCCCTTTGATCAGATTTATGACGGGGCTGCACCGCCAGCTCACACATAAAGATGAAGGGGAGGGGGGTGGAGCTGACTTCAGCGTTTCACTCTTTACATGTTAAAGTCAAACACCGCAGCTGCTGCAGGTGTGCTATCTGAACGTGTGGTGCTTCAAGGTTACATTAAAAAAAATTAAAAATACTGAGCAAAATGTCACGAAACTTGTTGGAACGCTGGATCACGGTTGGAGGAAAAAGCCAGGAAATTCTAGTATGCGTCCAGATCAGTTTTCCTAAAGTATCAAAACAGGAAATTGACTTTGGTTTAATGTTTGTCAAATGACAAAATTATCTGTTCATGTTTATGTGTTTGTTAGAAGTAAAGCTTTATTCAGGAGTACTTTGACTATTTAAGAACAGCCAAAGGAAGAAACCATTAATGTTCAAATCCAGATGACTTGAGCTCGGGTGGGAGACTTTTTTAATGCTGTTTTTGCAAAGGTTTAAATCCATTTCTTTCAAAGGCACCGTGGACACACGTGTAAATGTAATTTCTGGTTTACTCTCTACTTTTATAAACCCTGAATTTTCAAATCTGATGTGCAGCACGTCTGCTGTTGTTTGGATGACAGGATGAACTGAGGAGCTGCATAAAGGTCCAGTGTAAGATAAGCTACTCTAGTATAACCCAAAAATAAAAACTGTGCAGTCGGCTCTTTGCAGATTAGTGTGTTTGTGGTATCAGTGTGTGAATATTTACACACTGGATGTGATTTTTATATCGCAGGAATGTTTCTGAGTGACTGTTTGACAGAGCGTGTGTGGTCATTAAAGCTCGTTAGTGAGCGCTAACGAACCATCCTCAGTCTGCACTCTGACATGGAGCAAAAAGAAGAAGAAGAAGAAGAGGAGGAGGACCCGCGTGTGTGTGTGTTGGGGTTCACGTCGGTATAATTAGGCTAATTAAATTAGTGCGCTGATGGACGAGGGAGTGCAGGGCTGTCACCCTTGTGCTCCTCCCCCCTCGATCCCTCACACAGAGGTCACCCCCCCCCTTGCCCCTCCCCTCTCTGACTGGACCAGGCTTCACTTCCCATTACAGCAAATTACACGTTAAACATGTTAAACACACACACACACACACACACACGCATATACACACACACACTGAAGCCCAGCAGAAAACAAAGACGACTACAGATCACAGCACAGTTGATTCAACATCATTTCAACTCAGATTTTAAATAAAAATAAAATTTTAAATAAAAAAATGCTAAAAATTGTAACCAATTTTATTTTTTTTTTATTAACAGCATCATTTACAAAATCTTATTATATTTAGGAATAGTTTCATCATACTAGAAAAAACTTGGAGTTTAAAATGGTTTCTTATATGATTAATGTCCAAATGGTTTTGTGTAATTTTTAGAGCTAAAATGCAGAAACATAAACAGGTTCCAGCAAAGGTGTGAATGTAATTCTGCATTTTATGAAAGTTAAGTAATTCTGGTTAAAAGACGACATGCAGTTTAAACACAAAGGTTTTCAATCTTTTGGCAGGTTTTTCTAGTACTGACTGGTCCAATGTTTCAATATAACCAAACTCAGGAGGTGAAACATCTGAACTAGAGAAGCTGAAATGTCAAAAACTGACAGGTTCTCTCTCAGACGTGAATACTGTTTGGTTTTTAATGAGGGTAAATCAATTTTAGTAGAACAAAATAACCGCTTTAAACATAAAAACATAGGTTTGCAGCATTTATGAGAAACATTTTAGCTACTTCCTGACATTATTTAGACACTTTGGTCCAATTTTTTTAATAAAACCACATCTGGGAACCTAAATGTCTCAAATGAATGTGAAACTTTTGCTACAAAATTGTTAGAATTTATTTTTTTTATAAAAATATAAAAGCTGTCAAACTGTTAAAAATAACTTTTTTCAGCAAAAATGCCCAAAATGAACCAGCTACAGTTCACATGTGATTATTATTGGATCTGTTGGATCATTAACTAATTACACACTTACATGTATCCATATATAATCATACACGATGATATTCTAATGTGTTAAAATTTCAGGTTCATCAAAGCTTCGGTGGGTTGAAATAAAGTAAAATGATGGTTTAACGGCATAAAATACAGAATGAAACCTTCCTCCTCCTCTTCCTCACCCCTGCCTAGCTCAAAAAACGTCATTACAACAAGCGGGCCAATTATGTTTAATGCTAAGTGTTGTGGTCATTCATGCAACTTCCTCATCTCAGTGCCGCCGCTGCGACTCATCAAAGCCTCTATTACATTTAACACACACACACACACACACGCACACACGCACACACGCACACACGCACACACGCACACACACACAAATCAAGTCAAATCAGTGCCAATCAGCATTTCTGCACTGCAAGCTTCTGCCTGTCACCATGACGCCCCAGCTGACTATGGAGCCGAATATGAGCATTGGGTAATTAAAGCCCCGCCCCCAACTCCACCACTGGGCCAACCGGCTGCGATTGATGGCGACTGGAAGCGCAGCGAAGGTCACTAAAGCGCAATCGATACGCTCAGAAACATCAGCTCCATCATAAAGTGTGACCTCACCCTCCATCGACATGTGTGCAAAATGTCATTTAAATCAGAGAACAAGAAGAAAGTTGGCAGAATCGATCAATAAATAAATGCATCGATCAGCCTCCAATAACAGCTATTACACTGCAGTTTTAAATCAATCAATCAATAACAGATATTTCACAAAAGTAAGAATACGGTGAAGAAAAGTGTGTATGTAGAGCACAAACATCTCCCACCAAACTCCATTCAAAACCTTCAGCATTTAAGAAAATCTGCTATGTAGGGTTTTTTTCATTTAAGGTTTTTAATATAATATATAATGTAAAGTATTTTTCCTGTGTGATTAATTTTTAAATAATGTGTAAATAATTTTGAAGTATTATTTTTGTATAAATGAAACTTCCTGGTGATAAGATGACGTCTCAACTGGTTTAAGTTAACAACCACATTAAAGCAAGGCAACAAATAAAAAAAAAAAACTATACAAATTTAATACAAGTAGGTCTCAGACATCATTTGTTCACCAACTTCCTGTTTGTGTGCAGGCTTTTATTTTGTAAACAGGTGAACCAACAGGTGATACTAGGAATCAGCTTGACGGCAGCACGATTGTAGGTCACACAATAAGATAAACATTTACATACACACCATAACGTATAGACAGGGGTGTGTCCAAAGACAAGCCAAAAGGTGCCCCTACCCCATATAAACCCATGATAACAACAATGATAATGATAATAATAATAATAATATTAGAAATAATAGTAATGATAAAGTCCCCATTGCTGTTTCACGCTTGTGTGTCTTCTTCTCTGTCTCTAAATGGTAAATTATACTTATGTTGTGCTTATCTACTCTTACTACAAGCGTCATTCACACACACACACACACACACACACATTTATATGAGCGGCTTTTTCTTCCCAAAAACACGTTTAACATAACATCCACACACTGACACACATCGGGGCTACTCAGGGTTCAGCATCTTGCTCAACAGCCAGGAATCAAACCACCAACCTTCTTAGCTGACAACCCCACTTGAGCCATCTGTCACACATCTGACCGACACACTGCAGTTAAAGCGGACTCAAATTTAAACCCACAAACACACACACACAGTAAAAATATAAATACCCACTAACACAAACACACGCACGCACTCAGAGCTGCAGGCTGCTGCATCGTTCTGCTGGGTGATTAGAAAACTGATTAATTTGGGATAATGACGAGAAGAATACAAGGAGACAGTGTCTCACACACACGCACACACACACACACAGAGTGGAATAATTAAGAGGATAATAAGGCAGCGTTTAGTGTGGAAAGCTTCCTCCTGGGCCAACCACACACACACACACACACTGCAGCTCTTCTTCTCTTACAATTAAAAAGTCTGCAGTGTTTCGCTCCTCTGAGGATTCGACAGTTTCCTGTGCTCGACACAGCAAGCCTCTGCTGCTGCTGCACTGCCCCCTGCAGGACACACTCAGCAATGACTGCCCACAGATGATGGATGAAGACTTGTGTCTGTTCCTTCTCTGGACATGCTCTCTCATCACACACAGACACACACACACGCTGCACTTTACAGGGACTTCATCCGCCACAGAAAGTAGTCCCCATAGATGAACTGCACTGAGCGTTAAACTATTTCAATCTGATTTGAAGAAGAAACTGATGATACTTTCTTATATCCTTTCCAACATTTTTGTCTGTTTTGAGTTTATTTATTAAAAATAAATGCAAAAGCATAAAATTAAGAGATGTAAGAAATACTCTTAGTTCCCCTGAAATGAGGCGATGCTGCACAGAGGGGATCACCTGCCTCTTTTTCAGCTTAACTTCTGTTTCCTTACAGAAAAGTTTATATATGAGCCTAAAATCTGCGGGAGATATGAAACAAACAGGTTAAGAGGTGATCGTGTCACCTGATGTGATGACTACAAGCTAAAATTTACATATGAAATGCCCTTAAATCATTAGCAGGGCTTTTATTGTTAAAATTCACATCCAGGATCAAAACAAAGCAATCAAACGCCTTATTTCATCACGCTCATTCCACTTTAAACCATCATCAGGTTAGCTCTGAATTCAGCCTCATATCACAGCATGGTTGGTCACCTGTAGGCGGGTCAACACTGAAGAGAACGTCTCTGAAATCCAGAATCAGGAGTTTGAAAATGAAGTGTTTAACATCTCGGCTCCATCTCAGTACATGAAGTTTTCTGCACTAACATGCAGTCTCTCTACCTCACCTTGACATATTTTTATTTCTGTGACTTTGATTGTTAAATGTCTGCTTCAGGCTTTGGTTAAGCTGTGAATCATTAAACAATCGTAAAGCGGACGACAGATTTTTTTGTCGTCATCAGTCAGAGAGCAAACCTGTAACCCTGTAAACCGAGCCTGAGCGGCAGAATCTGATCAGATCAGCTCAAAGTGAAACTCAGGTGGACGCGAAAGAAGCCAGAGGCCGTCAGAGTCGCTGCTAATTAACCGCTGAGTCCGTGTCATCCATTTCTCTCTCTAATTACAGCCGTTAACCCCGCGCCTGCCGACCGGTCGCCCGCCCGCCGCTTCATTAACGTCTCTGCTGCCTCTCTTCTTATTAATGTGCTCTCAGAGTGTGAAAAATGAGCCGCAGGGTTTACCATTTGCAATAAGAGAGAGAGAAAAAAACTTTTCTCCTGAAACCTTTCTGCCGCTTTTTTGTTTGCTCCTGTTGATGATTTGGCTTCACAGATTTGTGTCTTTCTGTCCTAAAACTGTTGCATTCAGAGCGATCAAACATTTGAAAATGCTCCTGTTGAATGTCTGAAAGAGGTTCAGCACTGCAGTCACACAGCACAAAGCAGGATGGGTAAAAGAGTAGCAGCTAAAGGCCTTCGTCACTCATTGGTGATGTCAGAAAGCCGAACAAACGATCATCTGGGTGATTCAGACCAATCAACCAAAGACTTCTCAGTCTTAGGCAGGCCTAAGATTTCTGTTATTTGGTAAAGGTCCACTCTACTACTGCTGCTGCTGGGACGTAACACAAGCAGCGGTGAAACATAACTGGGTACACATACTCATGTTGTAGGGCCAAGTTCACAGTTTGGTAAATCTTTGTTGGTGCAGCAGAAATAAATTATGTTGTCTTTAGACACTTTCACACATGAACTGGTGGTTTCCAGAAATCCTGTCTCGATGCATCCTCACACTGGAAATATAAATGAATGTGTTACATGTGGAGCGCGTGCAGGAGGCAGGACAAAAAGCTGAAACCACAGGAGCAGGTGGTTTTTCAAAAACAGCCCTCTTGGCTCCTGCCTGGAACGTCCATTATCAAATGATGTAAGACAACTTCACAAACCCAGAACTGAAACTCAGTAATGAGATAATCCTAAGTCTGGACCTCCACAGCGAGGAAGTCTCGTGCCAGGTGGCTTGAGGTGAACTCATGAACCCAGACGTGAAGCACGGCAGAGGTCACATTATGAGGCTTCAGTCCAAGGAAGTCCCAAACCATATCAAACATCCAGCAAAAAACAACTCAGGAAGAATTCATGAACACAAAAATTAAATGTGGATGAAGGAGCATCACAAATTTGGGCTTTCAGATCCAATGAATCACCAAGAAATTGCCTCAGACAAAATCACAAACACAAAGAAAATCACGGTCAGGACTCGCATCACAGTTTGGGCCCAGAAAGTCTAATACTCAACCAAACATCTAGCACCAAACGACTTAAGATGGCAGAGGTGGCATCATAAGTTTGGGCCTTCAGACACAATGAACCTATGAACCAATACATGAAGAATGGCCGAGGCAACATTGTAAACTGGGGGCTTCAAACCAAGGAAGACGCCAAACATCAGGGGATATACTTCACAAAGCTAAAGATCAGTTACATTGAGGTCACATCATGGTTTGAGGCTTCTAATTGGGACTTAACTAAAGATACGTCACTTTTTGTGGCTTCTTCCCAATAACTACACCACAGAATGACT
This sequence comes from Neolamprologus brichardi, assembly GCF_056152115.1. Classification (NCBI taxonomy): domain Eukaryota; kingdom Metazoa; phylum Chordata; class Actinopteri; order Cichliformes; family Cichlidae; genus Neolamprologus; species Neolamprologus brichardi. The sequence goes on from NC_142125.1 coordinate 19,476,260, forward strand.
TTGAACAGAGGAAATCCACCGTCAGAAATCACAGGTTGCTCTTGTTCAGTAAAGGTTGTTAAAATGTTTGTCAGTTACCTACATAAACACTCTGTCTTTGTGCCACTGTGACTTAGACACAGATCAGATCACATATTTATTCACTCATTTAATGCAGATGTGCATGCAGTGTCTGGGTCAGTCAGGACCTTGATGGCTCCGGACACTCTCTTGCTCCTCCTCTTTGTCCTTCCTCCCGCTGTAATGTCTGATTCTTTTATTAATCCCGTTGGGGAATCGTCTCTTTTTGTAGCCCCCCACCTTCCTCCCCCCGCTATGATAAAACTTAATTGCTGTTCGGTTTGAGCTAAATAGCTGAGCGGGTCCATTTAAGTCTTAATTGATGTGTGATTAAGAGCGTTCGAATGGCTCCGGCCGGGACGTCGAAGGAGGAGGAGGGAGTGTGCCGGGGAGGAATGTCACCTTCCCAGAGGACTGGACTCTGGTTTCCCGGTCGTGTTGGACACTTTTCCCTGACAGATGGCTGCTTACCGTCCTGGAAGACTCGCTCCACGTTGAGGCCGTAGGTGGCGCAGGTTTCATAGTAGGTGCATCGTTTGAGGTCGTTGGAGAGCTTCCTGGCCCGGGTATCGTCGATCACCCTCGGGTTGGTCGAGCTGATGGCGTCTGAGAGGGAAATGACAAAGAAAGAGCTTGAGTCTAACTTTAAATCCACATTTTACAGTAAAAGAAAGAAACTAAAAGGCACCAATCTATTTTTATTCAGGCGTTTACCCTAATGTAGGTATATAAGGTGTCATAAATATAATAAAAGCTGTAAGACTGACTCAGTCATGTATTTTATTAGATTTCTGGCCTTTAGATTCAGAAGGAACGCCTCCACATCAGCGCTGTGGCTCATGAAGGTGAAAAGAAACAAGAGCCCAGACTTTAACGAGGAAAACTTCAGCAGTACTCTGGCGCCATCTGCTGGTTATGAGAGTAATAAGTACGTTTGTATTAAGCTACTTCCAAGTGCAACAAAATAGGTAATAACAACAGCTCTAGAGAGGACCGGCTCATGCAAAAATCTGCCAAATAACATCTATTAATAATATTTGTAATTATTTATACGAGTGTATTTCACTTTAAGGAATGAACGCCTCCATGAACAACACTGAGGCATACTTATAATTACTTTAAAATGACTCCGATGTCACTGGAGGTGACATGAAGAACCTGTCCTGTGTTTAAAGACGTTTCCTCCTGTTTTAATGTTTGAGGGACCACATGTGTCAAAGTAATTGCTCCTATTATCTGTTTTATTTAACCTATCTGCTAAAGAATGTAGAACCAACTCTTAGATGTGCTGGCTGTTAAACTCAACATGGGTTCATGTTGTTTTTTTCAGGTGAACACCAGGAAAAAAGGATGACAGAGGCAGGCAGATGTTATACAGGTAACTTTAACTGCAGCTGGAAATGAATATCAGAATGTGGAAGCGGCGTCCTGAGAGGATTTCAGTGATTACACAAACACTGGGTCTTTATTGTTGCTCGTTTGTGGAGAATATTTGTGCTCTCTGGTGTTTCTCTCCACCTGCAGCTTACTGGGACAAACTCAGTGAGACTGTAAATACATTAATACATACAAGATTTCAGCTCAGTAACAGCACAGCAGGACTCGTCAACATAGCTAGGCTTTCATTGTTTTTTTGGCTGACTCAACAAAACCTAAAACCCCAGCAGGAGATAACAGGTATCATGATGGTGGTTTTCATCTTTCTTTGTTATCTGCTTCAGGCTCTCTTCCTCAGAAAATCATCCCTATGAGTGCCACCTACACCAATCAGACATGTTAAAACTAGAGATGGACCGATCCGATATTACGTATCGGTCCGATACTGACCTAAATTACTGGATCGGATATCGGAGAGAAATAAAAAATGTAATCCGATCCGAAGTATCACAAAATCACCTCACAAAATGCGCTAATTGGCGTAACCCAGCTCAGCGCATCGGAGCACTATGTGTCACGTGACAGAGCGACTGTTGTCTGCGAGACCTGTCGGTGGTCTGTTGGAACATTTGGAGCCTCGCTACATGCTTCCTAACCGGGCATTTCATCTCGGCGAAAACTATCCCAGAGAAGTAAAACAAGTGTGTAAGTTCATCCCTGAATGTTTGCATAGTATTTCCACGTTAAGTTAACAACTGATATATTGAGCCACAGCTGGCCATCGGAGTTCCATATTGAGGTGAAAAGGAAGCGATTTGTCCCGGACTTCAGCTAGAATTAAAAAATAGACACAAAGCTGGATTTATTCTGTCTTTGCTGCGCAGTTGCATCTACTTCTCTCATTCACTCCCCCTCCCTCTCCTGTTATTACTTCAAACATGAAACTGATCAATGATCAGCTGTCCCGTCTTTCTTGTTTGTTTATCGCCCACTTTGAGCTAGAAAGAGGAGACCAGCGGATAAACAACAGCAGCACGTTTAAGCTTGATCAGCTGTTGTTAGAATTTATTTAATATTACTTTCTAGTATCAGCTGATGTTTGCTGGAGCCACGGCTGTAAAGGCTGCTGGTCATGATATCCGTTTGGATATTTGTTGAGAGGGAAACATGAAGATGAAACCAGGAGATGTCCTTACTGAATCATCAGAGCTGAACAGGTGATGGAGAAACAGGTTTACCTTTTAGGTGACATGAATGAGTTGAAGGGAAGTTATGAACTGTTTCTGAGAGACAAATAACACCAGGATCCTTTTCTAAGTAGCTGACAGCTGGTAACTGTGCAGGGGCGGGTCTAGCAAAGTTTTGTCGGGGGCCAGGTTGGACATTAACAGGGAAAGGGGGGCACAAAGAAATACTTTTCTTTGTTATGTCATTTAAAAACTTGTCTGAATAAACTGAACTGAATAAATAATTATCTGAATCTTACAACAAAAGTGGTCATCTGATTAAATGTATAGAAATCCATTATTGCATATAGTAACTAATAAGTCTAATATACCCTAGTAAGCTATAGTACTTTTTCCTTTGGAAAGGTACCATCTGTGCAGTCTGCAATTCTGTTGAAGATGTTGAATCTATTTAATTATTGTAGAAAAATAATTGATTTCTGTGAATTTGTTTTACACTTGCATTAAATTAAAGGTGATTATATCGATTAAGGGCGGAGGGTTTTAGGTATTAGGTTCCCTAATATTTTTGCTAGGAGTTGGCAACCCTATTAGTTAGGTAGGTAAGTACTCTATAAAATACCAGAAAAGGGAGGATGGTGTAGGTTTAAATTTATTAGATTGATCAGTGTTGCTGAACTATAAAATGTTTTGGGCGGAGTGTATTTTTTGCATACAGGTATAACAGAATAGCTTCAGTCTCTTGTTTTTTTAAAACTTGAGTATGAACTTATACAAAATGCAGCAAGATATCTATTTAAAAAAAAACAGTTTTATTGATTACAAAATGCGCTATATCGGATTCATATCGGTATCGGCAGATATCCAAATTTATGATATTGGAATCGGTATCGTGCCATCTCTAGTTAAAACACATTCTTCCAGCAGATAACCTTTATCAAGTTTATTAAAATCATGCTGTAAATAAAAAATGTGCTGCTTCCAGATGATTTTAAACCCAAACATAAAATCACCAGGTCAGGAGCAGCATCAGTTACCATGGTGAGCTTTGACGCAACTGTTTATTAATCAGATCATTACTTTATTGGATTAACTGATCCATTAAGAGTAAAACAAATGAAAATGCTGCTTTAAAATGTCCAAACAGAGGAATAACTTTCAGTTCAGACTGATAATAAAGACAAAACTGTAACGACAAAGAATTATTCATGTCCTTTGACGCGCGGATCGGCCAGCGTTCAGCCTAAACACTCTACAAATCTACTGATGTTTTCCTGCTGTGTCTTCTTAGTTTTATGGTTCCTATATCTGGATCTATGTAGAATAACGGCAGTTTGCAGGGCAGACATTTTTTCTAATACTTCTATGAGTGCATAAAATGCAAATAAAGAAAAGGAGGAATAAACTTAAAATTAACAGCAGCCACAAAATGCTAATCAGAGGCAATGAAGTCAAGTTTACAGCTGCAATTAGGATTGTGCACCACTAGGTGGTAGCAAAGCTCTAGAAAAGTGGACTGTCCAGAGAGAAAGAGAGAGCTTCCTGCTAGGGACTAAAAATAAACCCCATCAAGTAGAGTTTTAAACAATACAAAGATTGGGTGTTTATACAGAGGTGTGTGTGTGTGCGTGTGTGCGTGTGTGTAGTACCTTGTGTGCCGACAAGCACCAGTGGCAGGTCAGCGGTGTTCCTGTAGTTGGCGAGGCGGCTGAAGTAGTGATAAACAGTCTGAAAGCTGATCTCGTCCTCCAGACTGAAGACAAATATGACTGCGTCCACCCATAACGCAAACTGCACACACACACACGCATACACACACAAACAGGGTTGTAAATCCAAACTTTATTTAAAGCATAAATTTATTATTTCTCACAAATATCAGCCTAACAAAAATGCCGGGCTCTCTGGGCTCACAGTGTTCTCACAGTCTAGTCTGAAGGAGGTGCAGTACCCACCTGTGCCTCCGGGGGGCCTCCTTCATCTCTGATGAGCAGCAGGTGACTCTGACCATCCACTACAATCTCCTTCTTAAAGCGCCCGCCTGCAGAAAAGACACACAGGTTACTAACAGCGATGCCAGCGGTGGGAGGTGGTCTGATCTACGGGGAGGTGGAGCCGATCAGCTGATCGAGTGTGAGATGATGAACGCTACACAGGAGGGAGGTGATTGGACAGGAAAGTAAACTAATACATATGGGGGAATGAGGGAGATAACCAGCAGCTGAGAGCGAAAAACACTAAGGGTTAAAAAAAACAAAACAACACAAAACGGGGTAAGCCATCTTTTATGTACAGTCTGTGGCTGTGACCACATTTAAGCAATACGGAAGCCTCTCAGTGCCTTACACTGCTCTAAAAACCAGCTTCAAACAGGGTCAGAAGTCCAGGGGGGGCAGAAGGAGGAGCTTCCTGCTCCCACCTGATGTTCTGCTGTAACAGGTGCCTGCAGATGACTGAGGACCTGGAACATCTCATCAGGAGCACTGATGATCCGACAGCTTCTGCCTCTTTCTACCATGAACTCGTGCATTTTGTTGTGCTCTGACCGTTCATCTCCGGGCTTGCTGCTGCTTTAAGAAACTCCACTCTGACACAAATATAAACAGCAGTGTGGCAAGTCACTGTGGGAACGAGCGTCTCTTCCTCAGCATTTACAGGAAGTCGCCGGTGTTATTTCGGACTCTCTCTCTCAGCTGGATCAGCTGATCTTGGGATGGCGTGGCCGAGCTAGCGCAGCTGCAGTAATGACACACTAGATGTTTAGAGAGCGGCGAGCACAGGAAGTGGACATGTTTCCATCACTTGCCCTTTCCTTACCCTGACGTTAAATATTTGTGTCAAGAGGAGCTGGTTTTATGTGAGAGGGGCTTCCTGCAGCCACTGCCTTTCACAATAAAAGCCCTCAAAGCTTCTGAGGAGTGCATCAACACAACTTATGACAGTGGATGTCCATCTTTTATTTACAGTGTGTGTGTGTCTGTGGTCATTCTGCGATGAGTCCAGCTTGATAAACTGATTAATACCTTTAACATGTAACTAATGTCTTCACTGATCAATACAGCCATCTAGTCATCTTACTTCTGCACCATTATAGAAACAAACGTACGAAACAGGATCATAAACACAGCTGACTGATCCACACATGCAATTAAAGAAAAGTCTCCAGTGTTACGATTTTCTCTTTAATCGGTTAATAGAATCACTTATTGATTCTTTAAAGACAAATAAAAAGTCATAAGTTTATCCTTTGGAGTTTAAACAGGCAGAAAAAGGAAAGTGAACACTGATTTAATACTAAACATGAAAAATGGTTCACTAGTGATCTGAAATTAATCTAAGATCGTTCACCTTTTTTGATCAAGATGGAAGAAAATCAGTGAAGCAGGTGAACACGATGAGGATGGAGACGAGAAAAAATAATGAAAAATAATGAGGGGGCGGAGCTACACATTCAGTCGCAGCAGCCAATCGAGTTCAGCTTCAGGTTCAGCAGCTGGAAGCATTAAATAATCCAGATGTTTCAAATCTGACTTGATGAAATTATTTGTACAAACATGTAAAAAAACAAAAAACAAAAATGAAAGATGAAGCAGTCAAATCTCTGGAGACGTGCAGCGTGATGTTTGGCGGTTGTTTGATGACGTGGAGCTGAGACGCGGTGCTGAACCCGAGCTGATCTCAACGTGCTGCTGTCTGAACCAATGAGGCGATGAATCGAAGGATAGAGGGATGGACAGGTGAAGGAGGGAGGAAGGATAGTTACCTGCATCCACGTCAGCTATTGTACAAGAGCAGCCCCGAAGGAAGAAAGAGGAAACAAAAAGCAAAACAACAGCCACAGTTAATGCATGCACAGTCCAATCAGGAGACAGCGAGGAAGGTGTTTGAGAGAGGTTCAAAGAGAGGACACGAGGGAGAAGAAGAAGTAGAAAGAGCAGTAAAGAACAGTACACAGTTTCATTTGCAGTCAGCTGGAGATCAAAGCAGTGAATAAACAAACACGTAAACACGAGAAAAGCTCAGAGGTGAGGAGGACAGAGGACAGAGGTGAGAGGAAGGATGGACCGCTTTCCTTCATGAGTTTGGGGTCATTTAAGTCACTGTCACCACCTCGTTACAGCAGATTTATACAAAGACGCTGAGTCATTAGAGATTGCTGAGGTCACATTAATCACTTTCAGCAAACTTGGAGCTGAATGAAGACGTTTGGATTTCTTTGCCATTCTGTAAAATGCTGAACGTGTTTTCTCTGTATGAGTAATGATGTGGAAGAGCCAGCGGAGTACAAAGCTTTAACATGCTGCCCCGCCCCAGCATTACACTAAAGATACTTAATGGCAGCAGGAAATCAACCTTAGACTGTTTTCATTATGAACTATGTTTTGGGACCATTTCAGAGTTTTTTCTTTATGTTTTTTTCTAAATGTTTTGAATTGCATTTGGACTGTTTCAGATTTACAATTTACTTAGTTTTCAGTTGTTTGAACTTAACTGTATTTAGAAAGTTTGACTTTCTGAGTTGTGGTTTTGGTGTTTTGGGGAGTAGATTTTTATTTATTTATGTTTTTTGTTTTTTTTTTAGTTTTTTCTGGCTTGACTTTAAGCTGCTTTTAGACTCATTTAAAAACCGACTTCATTCTACATTTTGATTATGGACTATTCAGGGACATGGTTTGGAAGATTTTGGACTTTAGTCCTCTGATTTGGGTCTGTGTTTGAACTGTTTTAGACTTACTGGGGACTAAGTTTTGTGCTGTTTGAGTTATTTGGGACTTGATTTAAGACTTTGATTTTGGACTGTGGGTTGAAATTATTTTAAAATTAATTTTGGACATTTTTCAGTTTGGGATTCTGATTTAGTGATCTAGTTTTTGGACTTACTTTTGTGGTGTTTAACCTCGGGACTTCAAGACTTTGATTTTTAACTCTTTAGGGGTTTTGTTTGGATGATTCTGAAGTGGGTTTTGGTTTGACTTAAACTTAATTCGGGACTTAGTAAGTTTTGGATTCAATTTTGGAATATGTTTAGGACTTCTTGTAAATTTTTTAGGTTCAGATTTGAAAATTTGGGGAGGTGATTTAATCTTTGCCTCGTGTGGTGGCCACCATACTCACCTGTCACTGCTTAGATTCCAGCCGGAGACACTAATCCCGTTTGAGATTGCGCCAGGAAAGTTGCCCAGCATAACAATCTGTCAAATTAAACATGCAGAGCGACCCACTGTGGTGACCCCTTATGGCAAGAGAAAAGTTTTTATGGGCAGGATTAAATCTGAGGTTTTTAAATACACGTGTGTCTTCTATGACACCTTGATGCTGAGAGCTGCAGATTGTCTTTCATGACTGGATGTTCAGAGCTGTACTCCTGCTCCTTCTGGTACGATCACTGAAGAATAAATAATAATAAACTTTTGGGGTGTCACCTTCTTTTCTGACAAATAGCAGACTGAACCAAAGCTTGCCTCTCCACACGTCTGTGTAAACCTGACAAAAACAATAATAGAGTAATAAAATAAAACTTAATGACTGTTCTGGAAAGGTGGAACTGGAGACTTTGTTGATGCCTCCCAGCGTTTCTTTTTCCGTTAAAACCACGAGAACAATAGAATCTGTGAATGATGTTTGGCTGCTTGTGAGAGCGGCAGCTCCTCAAACCACAGTCAGCAGCATTAGTTTGGTGGCTGTGGGTGATTTCCCAACCATAGCTCCCCTCTCTCTCCCTGTTGTAATGGATCCCATGTGCTGCTGTACAAACAGTCTCAGTCTGACTTTTTCTCAAACTATCAGTGCTGCTTCTGCAGGATTTCACTCTCTGCAAAGTGTCAGAGTCTTTAGAAATAGAAATAAACCTGGGCATTTCTGACAGTCCTTAAACGCACCACAGAGGTAAATCTGGGCAACCTGCATGTTTTTGAGTCAGCGATGAAGCTTTTTTTCCCTCTGCAGCAGCGAGGCTCCAGCCTGCAGCCTCAGAATAGTTCTGGTCGGTGGCTTCGTGGCGCTGCGGTTGCCTCGCCGCTCGCAAGCCACCAACTCCGCTCCCAATCAATCGCCATGGGAATCCAGGCAGCCGGCGTATTTTTAGATCCGAGGAATTTCAAAACAGCTTTCCCCCTTGGGCTGCTTTTATTTCTCTGTGGTTATGCAACGATTTCAGAAAAGCTTTTTATCTCCTTTTTTTAAATTTAATTGGACTTGAATCGCCGCTTCCTCGACGGGCAGTGGTGCCAAGTAATTCGATAAAAGATAAGGGGGAGCCGTTGTTTGAATGTGGTATGTGGACCTGCTCGAAAAGCTGTGTCGTGTTGCTTTTGGCAGTGCTGTGGTGTAATTAAGGCGGGAGGCCGCCGGGCATTTAGCAGCACGACACTGAGGAGAACGTCACCACCGTGGAAGACTTTCTCATGTTTTAGCGTGAAGTTATCTGCTCTGGGATTCCCCATCGCCACCAACTCTCTCCCAGCTGTCTTTGCTCTGCTTGTAGTTTTTTTCTTTTTTTGCTTTAATGTAGTCCCTGGGGTTCCCTCTTATCAGCTGACCTTCGATCAACCTCTCTGCAGGCGTATTAAATAAAAAAAATAAACCTCCTCCTCTTCCTGCCTCCCACACTTCGAAGTCTCTCCGCAGAGGGACCAGCAGCTAAAATTGGTCTGTGGGCTGATTTCGGGGTGGGTCCCCACATAACAACATAACAAAAGCAGCAAAGGTTTCTTCCCAAATAAACCATGTTTGATGGTTTTCAAGGCTTTAAATACACAAAGAGGTTGGCAGGGGGTAATTAGCTGCAGCTCCACAGCAGACCCTCAAAAGTAGCCAAAGTACTTCTTTGACTCTCTTCAGTCTGAAGACTTCTGGCTGCAGCTATGTGCGTTGCTCAGCAGTTCAGAGCATTTTTAATTAGACTGAAAAATTCAAAACGTTCTGCAGAGGTTTTAAAGTAACGGAGTTTCATCTGGTCAGACAACTTAAAGCTTTTAATGTGAAAGGACAGCGAAAAGAAGGGTATTGAGCACTAACGCAACTAAAACCAAAACAAGGAAATAGTAAAGAAAATAAAACTTTCTTTAAAAATATGTTAACGTTACTGGGCAGAGACACGAGTTTTGAAAATATTTATTGAAATATATTAGACTGATTTTTGACTGCTTTTAGACTTTGTTTTGGGGTGTTCGGGACTTATTTTGGGTTCATTAAATTGGACCATGTAAGAACTAATTTCAGACTTGGAGTTTGGTCAACATTTTAGACGTTTTTAGAGTAATTTGATATTGATATTTTGATATTTGATATACAAATTGATGTCAACGAATTTGGGCCTAATTGTAGACTTGTGTTTGGATTGTGGTTTTGACCTGATTTTTGGCATTTTTTGTTAATTTTGGAAAATGGTTTTGGACTAAAATGTACAGTGAAAAGATTAAGAACAAAAAAGATTTACAACAGAAGAAACATTTACAACAATAAAACGTTCAGGCAATCATGGTAGGTAAAAGTAACAAAGAAGAAATTAAATAATAAAAGATCTTGTTTTAAATTCTTTTGTGTTTGTTTGGGGACTTTATGGACCTGGTCTGGGTTATTTAGAGTTTATTTTGGACTTTTTATTTATATATTTACTAGTTTTAGACTGTTTTCAGACTTGATTTGAAGCTGTTATAAACTTTTGATTTTGATTTAACTATTGGATTTTCATCCTTTGCATACTCTTTTAGCTCTTTTAAAAACCTTTTAAAACTTGGTGTCACGCTTCATAAATATATATTTTTAGTTATGCACGAAGGACCAAAACTGCCAAAATTAAAAAAGAAATAAAAAACACTGATGCTAAAAATAAATAACTTGCAAAATAAATATAAAGATGAGTAAACATAAATGCAGCTGCAAGTTGAATTTAAAAGTTCTAAACGTAATGACGCACTTATGTATAAATAAAGACAGATAAATAAACAAAAATGGAAAACAGAAAAAAATAATACATACGAAAAAAAATATTTATGTCTCATGTGAAAGACGGAAATCATTTTTAATATTTTTATAGGTGCATTTAATGGCATAATTTGTGTTATTGGCTTGCTCATTTTGGCAAGTTTGGTCCTCCATACCTGGCCATTGATTTCTTTATACAGGCAGAGGTATCGCCCCTGTTAGTTATCAGAAAGATGCCGTTTTTTTGTTTTTTTTTCTGAGGGAATAAAGAAGCGTTTTTGCTTCAACTAAACAACTAAACTCGAGCTTAAAGCTCCTCACCAGTGGTTTGAACTGTGAGTTCGGTGCACCACCTCTCTGGACAGTAAAAGGATGAATGAATGAAAAGTAAAAGCGCTGCAGCGTCTGTCGGTGTGATTGATAAAGGAAAGTGAGCAGAAAGTGCCTTGGCTGTGCGTGCAGGATCCCTGAGAGGAAAAAGCTCATGTGCTGAAATATTAAAGCGGGTTTAGTAAAGTGGGTCTGTGCCTGAGGACGCTGCCGTCCTGTACAGTAACAGTGTGTGTGTGGGCAGCTTTAATATTACATGAGGAATATGGCCGTCCCTGCAGGGCGTGTGAGCTGAGACACCGGAGTAAAGTAGGGCTTCATCTTTTCCCCGAGACAGAAAGTCATCTTTAAAGTTTCATAAGTGATTCTGGGTCAGCCAGTAGAGAAGTTTAACCTTTCAGGTCTTCACTGTTTCTCAGATATTAAGCAGCTGAGCGCGATGTTATGCTTAAATCACTTCTTCTTCACTTTTTAAATCCACGCTCACGCCCCGAAGAGGTCAAACTTGTTGGTTTTTCAGTAAGTAGAACAAATATCTAATTAAAGTTTGACTTTTTAATGTCACTTTCTGCTGTTTTCATCTCACTCAGTATTCATTTTCAGTCATTGCTTATATTGATATATTTTCCCTCTAACAGGCTGACAGATCGGCATTAAACCAGCAGATCTGATCATTTAAAGCCTCCTGCGGTGATTCAGCTCCATCTCAAACTCTACAAATGTTTATTTGAACCCAAAAAACCACTTCAGCTTTCTCCCGAAAGTGGAGTGAAATCTCTTTTTAATGCGACTTGGAGAGCTTCTGAGCCTGACTGAGGAGCTTTTTTTGCTCTTCTGGTTAGGCCTGTGCTGTAAGGAGGTCGTTAAATGACGTTTAATCCGCTCATTATTTTCTCCTCTGTGTTTTAGAGTGATTCAGTCTGAGAAGGCGGACGACTGCTCTGCCATTTTATTAGAAGAAGAAGAAGAAATAGCAGATCCAGCCAAACAAAGACAGACATGCTATGATGTTCTTACCCTCTGGTGACTCCTCCTGGACATACGTTCCTGTCAGGTATCTGTGGACCAGCGCTGACTTACCACTGGCCAGATTACCCACAATGCCCTGAGGGGGAGACAGAAGGGAAGTTAGCATCTCCTAAAACATTCAGCAGACTGTAATCACTCCATCAACAGGAACTCATACTGGTTTTAAAAGTTTTCTAGTGTTGCTGGTGAAGATGATATAATTCAAGCACATGGAGCTCTTACTGTTTCTGTGAGTGGGCAAACAAATGCTTCAGCAGGAATGAAATATGAATCAGTTACTCACAATTTTTTATTTGTTAGGCCCATAATAATCTCAACTTAAATTTTAGTTAAATGATAATATTGACATTTTACTCTAAAAATATTTATACATTATGTGAATATGTAACTTTTATCTTTAAATTTTAATATTTTTTAGTCCCTAAGTTATATCATAATTTTGACATTTTAGACATAAAATGTAATATTTTACTTTTATCTCTGAGCTTAATATTTTGGTCTTATAGTTTTTATACTTAATGTAAATATTTGACATTATTTTGACATTTTGCTTTTAAAGTTTGCTTCTCATGGTTGTGATGTATTGTTTGAATTTTGATGTTATAATCTCACAACTGTGACATTTTACTTTCATAATTTTGACATGACCTCATAGTTAATCTCATCTAATCATTTTTACTCTTAAATTACATTTTCAACATGTTTTTAAACTTTTATCTCAAAATATTTAACTTATGAAATTTTAATCTCACAATTTTAACATCCATCATTTATTTTATTTTTATTATTTAATCTTCAAAGTTAAACTGATCAAAATTGTACATCTGTTTGGTTATCTTCGTGTATTCACTTCTTGTAGTGTCCTAAAGCCTGCAGGTCAGGAATCGTGAGACAGAAGTCCAGGTCGGGTTTTTAAAGGAACTAAACCTTCAAAATAAAATACTTAGAGCACCTTTACATTGGCTGCTGTTTAGGGGAGCAACTCAATCTCGACATTTAAAAAATAAATCTCTTGAACATAATGTTTCTGAAATTCTTGTGTTTATTTATCTAATTAGTTAGTTTTTGTTTGTTGGGATTTTTGTTAAGTTTTGGCAGGAAATGATCTCCGTAGTGGTACGCCATCCCGCTGAAGCTTGACTCTTGGACAGGTGACCCCCTCCCCTTTAATGCTCTGAACTCACCACTTTGAGCTCGGGCACCGTCCGACTCAGCGTCCACTCCTGACTGTTTACAAACGCATCTGAAAGACACAAAGAAAGAAAAAACACACATTATTAAACTGTGAGGAACATGTGATGCCTTCAGGAAAAAAAATGGAATTAAAAATGCCTGATGGAGTAACGAGGCAGCCAATCAGCTCCTCCTCAGTGGTGTCAAGGGTGACAAAGAGGAAGACGAGGCTTGTTAAAGCTGACAGACGACCAACACCAGGCCAGAAGTCACAGCAGACTGAACACGATAACAGGACACAATCAGAAATACCGTCATGGTACAGAAGAACCATGAAGAACCACAGCTGAGAAAATACAAAGGTTAAAAGCAACCAAAAATAACACTATATAAAAACTTATAAGACAAAAAGTCCATTAAGAGGGGGATCAACTTACATTAATCTATATGTTCTTTAAGCACTTTAATCTTAGAATCAATCAATCAAATGTTAGAATCAGAAAATAAAGACAAAATCAGTAGATGAGAAAATATTTGTATTCTAAGTTCTTCTAAAGGTTCCCCACAAATTAACTCCTGCAACCATCTGAGGTGCCGAGTGTCAGAGGTCATGGGAAATGAGGAGGGCGGAGGCCAAACGATGTCAAAACACACACACACTTGCACTGTGTGTGTGTGTGTGTGTGTTATTGGAGTGTGATAATGTTGGTATTATCAGGGAGGTCGTTTCCACTCACACTGCACAGACGGCTCTCTAACAAAAACACTCTGTGGTTTTAAAAACACACACACACTTTAAACAGGACAAAACACCAGCAGTGAGAAAACACAGGCCCGTGGACCAAATCTGGGCCCTCCCACTGAAAGAATGCGGCCTCTTACAGAGAGCTGGGTTTGTTTGTTTTCTACAGTCAGCTAAAAACCGTACAGTAAAGGTACTCTAACACACCTTTAAAGTATTCAATATGGGGCTGTAGTTCTTTAAGTTCTGTTATCAAATAAATAGAAAACGTTTCAAAGCCTCAAACAAACTTTACTGGATAAAACACAACAAATAAAATCAAAATATTTAAAGTCACATTTAAACTTATGAGCGTTTCAATCCAATCAATTCCAGGTAATCTAGAACAAACTCAACATTTTGATTTTATTTCATAATTATGTCATTTTCATATATTGAAATTACAAAATTGGGACATTTTAATTTCATCTATATTTTCATCTATATTGAAACTAAGTCATAATTGGCATTTTAATCTAAAAATATTTCTACTTATACAACTTAATTTCAATACTTTGACATTATCATGTCTGTGGTCACATATGGGGACTTTAAATCTCTTCAGTCTGCATAGAGATGTGTGACCTTTAACCTCTGAGTTTATCATTAAAGAAGCTGTATTTCAGTAACTGCTGATGAACGCCTTTCCTAAAAAAGAAAACGTGAGACGTCCAGATGTTTTCTGTAGCCGTCATCCCACCGCAGGCTCCTTTAAAACTGCTGGACTCTGAGACACCTCGGGCTTGGTGTTAAGTAGGCCAGTGGGCCAAAGCCACTTAGAGCCTCCAGCCCCTCTTTACTAATTCATCTGCAGCAATCTGTGTCAGCCTGCAGACCCTCAGACTACACAGTACAGACAGGAAGTGCTAAAAGCCCCATGACACACTGGTTTTCTAACGGACTGATACCTGAGACTCACACTGACAGTTTTCATTACCTGGAGGATCATTTTTAGGCCGTGCAGAGTGTGTGATGCTCCCTATGGAGGAAAAAGACTGACAGAAAACTAATAAATATCTCAATAAATTTATTTTCTTTTGATTTAGCTGGTTTCTGATGTTTTAATGTAGTTTCTTTTTTACATTTTTGTCTCAATTCAGAATTTTAACCTCCTAGGGACCTGGCATCCACATATGTGGACAGCACGTTTTCGGTTGTCTAGACCAAAATACTTAATTTTTCTCTACAAGGGCCTGATGTCCACTAACGAGGACATCATACTGCCACTGTTCTTCTAACGCAATTTAAAACTAATGTCCTCACATGTGGATCTCATTTTTCTCAGAAACAAAAATTAGGTAAAAAGCAAAAATCTGGTAATTCTTTGTTTTTACATTCATCAGGTCCCAATCAACCCAAATAGCAAAGAAAAATTAAAAATGTATGCCATGATAGAGTTTGGGTCTTAGGAGGTTAATCTCCTCATTTTAGCTTAAAAACCACTGACTTTCCACCACACAGCATCCTGACTGCTCCTCTTTCCTCCCTTTAATGAGCCCAAACTGCTGCTGCCAACATCTCATCTGTCTGGAAACCATCCAGAGAGGAGCGTCTCGATTGGTTGGCGGGCACACAGAGGGGGACATTGTTAACCCACTCAACAAACGGCGGCCTGTGTCGGGGCCGACCCCTCCCTCCCTGCCAGGCAGGATGTTGACCCAGCTGCTTCCTGTTTTCCATCACAGCCCTCCAGTTCCCCTCTGCTGGTTCCCAGTATGATGCACCAGCAAAGCGAGGAGATGGTTAGCAGCTGATGAAGCATCAGCTGGTGGTTGAACTGGGAGGTGAGGTCGGGTTTAAAGGAAGAAATACGACAGCTTCAGGCTGCACTGATCTACCTTTGGAGCTGATTTGGGACTTTTATTTACGCCTGAGAAGACCACTGACTAACATCTGCACAGCGATGATGCTTTGTCGTGTTTTATGATGACCGCCCTTAGCTACGATCTGGTATTTTTAGTCTGCTTCCAGGCTGCCGAGGGGTCGTCACAGAAACAGAAACACAAATGTCGACTGAACGAATCTGCGCTGCAAGAAGAGGGAAAGTCCAGATGAGATGAAGCGAAAGCATCTGGGAGCGTGTGGGAGGAACACCTGAACTCAATCAATCCGTCAACGTGTCGTATTTATGAGGCCGAGAGGAAGAGGGAGACAGAGGGCCTCGCTGTGGGTGGATGATACGACTCCATCACGGCCCGACTACATGAAGGCGGAATCTCCAAAATTAGGTCATGAGTTAGAAACCCAACACACCTCCTTTGCTCCACTACAGCTTCACGCTCAATAAAAGCAAACATCCACTAAGTGATTTATTGTTCAGCCACTTAAGGGCAGAGTGAAAGGTTTATACCACCACAGGACACTTTTTTTTTTGTTCTTTTTCTGATGTAGCAAGTCGAAATTCTTGATTTCCAAGACTCTCAAGCTTTCTGAGATTAGAAAGTTAAAATGATCAGATAAAGGTAGAATCATGAGGTAAAGTAAAAAATCTGAGATTAAATTGTCAAAATTATGAGATGGGTTCATCACTTATTGTGATTACTGATTACAAAGTACTCCAGATTATGGAGTATGAAAGACCTCACTCACCACACTTTAAAAGGAAAGCCTTTTTAACATGTAATGGTAATGTAATGATGGTAATAGGCCTGGGCTATATCATACTGTTCACGATAATACCGGTGTAATGTTTGGCAACGATAAGAAAATGAAATATCGTGATAGAATATGGGGAAAGGGCGCATGCGCAGTGCCTTTGTTTACATACGCACATGGCGGCGACGCAGAATGAGAAGAGCGAAAGTGGATCGTTGAATGAAACAGATGAACCAGAACTGGTTTGTAAAAATGCTGCAACTGGTTTGGCTTTCATCCGTCAGATACACAACAAAGCACTATTTTTGGTAGAGCATGCTAGCGGGCCGTCGTTATTACCATGTTTTTTGGAAAATACGGCACACTTAAAATCAATCCTTTGATTTTTCTGAAACTCGAAAGCCGCACCGATTGATGGATTGTCGGAGCATTACGGCTATCGTAGGCAGGAGCCTCGCGGAGTGATACGTACTGTGCTTCAACATAATATTACCGTATTGTGTGTGTATAACCTCTTTTTAAGTTTTGTGGATATTCTACATGGTTATGCTGAGGATATGTCGGCCAATTTCCACTGGAAATGCCTTTTGGTTAAACTGTCAGCAAGAAATTTGCATTTGCACTGTAAATTTTTATATAACTTTAATGCACTTAAAAAAGCTGCTTGTTTAAGTGAAAATACATTGATGTTTTTTTTGCACTAATAAAGTTGTGGAGTTGTAAAGTATTTTGTCTAGTGTCAATTATATCGTCAGTTATATCGTTATCGCAAATTTTCAAATGCATATCGTGATAAATATTATGGTCATATCGCCCTGCTCTAGATGGTAATAATATGATGTAATAATGGTTAAGTTTTAAAAGCGTGTGTTTTGACCTTGGATTGGATTATGTGGAAATGCAACACAGGCAGACTTTGCTTTATTTTAAAGTGTCATGGCTTTTTTTTGTTAATGGGATAAAATATGACAAAGGAAGAGAAAGAAAGGGTGGACCAGATGACAAGGGGGAAATGATTAAATGCTAAATGCGCTGCATGTTTTAACCCAATCACATTTGAAGGATGATTAGAAAAACATGTTATTCTTCCACCTGAAACAAACGGAGGAGAAAAGAAGAGGACAACAGGTGAGATACGAAGGGGAAAAGACAACAGATGGAGTGAAACAGATGGACGAAGACCATGGGAAAAGGAAATGGAGAGCTCCTCTGCTTCGTCATCACTCAGGGAGGAAAAACTTGGAAATGAGAGCAAGTGTCGTGGGACTAAAACTCTCCTCCATCACTCCATCCCTCTGTGCAGAGAAAGAAAGGAAGGAGGCCTTCAAAGTGAGGCGTCAGGACTCCTGGCTCTCTCCAGAATAATCTCCTTCATTAATTCTCTTTCATTTCACTCGTTTGTCTCTATTTTTATGCTCCGCTCTCCCTCAGAAAGATGGGGAACATGTATGAGACGACACATCTTTGTTTCTCTTTATAAAGAGGAATTGTTTAACTTCAACATTTACCTTCAGTTCCGACCTTCAACATGAAGAAGCCAAGGTTGTTTAGCTTTCTAGTGATACACTTTCAACACAAAACTCTCAAGAAGCCACGTCTCTTCAATAATTCAAACATCTGAACTCTATTTGAACAACCCTAAGTATCAGAGTTTTAAGGAATAAAGCAAGAAAAATGATCTCTAAGAGATGGCTGTGCCTCAGGAACTCTAGAACTAAACCAGAACCAAAGATTTTAGATCCTGAATACAAAGAACTAAAGAGCTTTAAGCTATCATAAATACAAGCTACAGTCCCTTAAACATAAAATCTGCAGACTCCAACAGCTTTCACCTGAAAGAAACTAAACGAAACCATGAAACTGAATCCAAGATCTTTCCCTGGATTCAGATTGATGAAATGATTGGATTGAGTAACGTATTATTTTCTTCTTACTTACTCTAGATTGTATTTAACATCAAACTAAACACGCTGCAGACTTTCGTTTATGTCCATCCTACCAGTTAGTTTTAAAGTAATCTCTGTGAGGCTGATGTTTGAATGTAAAGGTCAAGGTGTTTGTAGTTCTAGTATTAAATCACATTTTGAGCATGATTGGGTTACATGCAGGCTAAAATGAGCTAGCCTAAAATCTTTCATCTAGGTTTTTGAATAATCTGGACTGGCAAACATTTTACCTGTAAATTTCCAAGGAAAATAATATGAGAATAAAGCAATAAATTAACAAAATTGAACCTTCAGAAACTGTTTATTACAACTGTACGACTGCCAACCTTTATGAAGTAGAAATAAAATCACACATTATTTGAATAAAGTGGTAAATCTATGAGGAAAAGCTCAAATATTTACAAGAATAAACTCCCAGATTCAGTTGCAAAGAAAAGGTTCTCACCACTTTACAAGATTATAAACTAAAAGATTTTTCCCAATTCTTGATTTTCTAAAGAAAATTTCTGAAAATTAGGTGTACATTTACAAGAATAAACTCACAAATGCACAAAATAAAACTTGTGCTGGTACTGATCCTGAATGTGGCAGTGATTTAGGAGCTACCTTTTAATTGCAAAAAGCTTATGTAAGGAGTAGTTTAAACTAAGTTATAAACAGTTGTTGAAACCAGGTCCCGAACCTTAACCTAATGAATAAAAAATCTTAACGCTGACTCTACTCTAACTTTACGGACTTTAAAGCAGCGGTCCCCAACCCCCGGGCCTCGGACCGGTACCGGTCCGTGAGTCGTTTGGTACCGGGCCGCGAGAGTTGAGGCTCAGGTGTGAAATGTATGGTTTTTCAGGGTTTTTTTATCGGTTTTCAGCGTTATTTTGTTATCGTTTTGATCGTTAACTCGGTTTTCCTGGGTCTTTTCACGTGTGTTATGAAAAAATCTTCTGTTTATCGGTACCGGTACTAGTTTTGTTTTGTTGTATTTATCCGCGACACCTTAAAGGCCGGTCCATGAAAATATTGTCGGGCATAAACCGGTCCGTGGCGCAAAAAAGGTTGGGGACCGCTGCTTTAAAGGCATTTTAACCTGATCCAGAACTCTTTTAATCAATGAAAAATGCAAACCTGAAGGCAAAAAGCAAACAAACTGCTAAACTCAGCCTAAATATTCCCTCAAACTGAGAGACATATTTGTGCTTTTCAAAGGCCACACCACGTCAGTGTGTTTAGATGAAGGCAGCTGGAAGACAGAAACATGGCGACAGAGACACAACAGCAGAAAACAAGATAACAAAGACAGGTCTCTAAGATCTGAAAACCTGCTCCAACAAGGTCTCCGAGTTGCAGCCGAGGTCAAACTGAGGGTTTCAGACATGCACAGTGAAAAATACAAAAAGGGAAATGTAGAGTTTTTAAAAAAAGACAAAATGAGGCAAATAAAAACAGCTGGACTTTATTTAATATTTAGACGTTTCGTCTTGGATTTTAACACCAACAGAAGTGCTACGATTACAGCTCAACTTTATCCAGAGAGACAGAGATTTTGTGCTTAAATGAACTCTAACAGGACAAACTGAGATCAGCCTGTTGTCAAAACATTGCGATTCCAGACTGAAGCTGACATGGACGAGTTACCTGGAACACAACTGAAACTGAGCGCGCTCCAAATGTCTATAAAAAGGCAGAGATCTGCTCAGAAGGGACAACAAAGCGAGACAGTCGGGGTATAAATGAGGTGCGCCTCGGATGGTAATCCATCTGGAATTGATGTTGGCTTCAGTCAACTAAACATTCAGAAGTTTGGACTCGATAAACCAGCAACACAAAAAGAGTCTGGGCCTCTACAAAGACTAAAACCAGCTCTCTGCTGGAGCACTGGACCGTTTTCCAGAAGCAGGTAATACTAATAAATATTACTTCATCCTAAATCACAGCACTGACACTCTGTCTTTGTTTTGTTCCAGAAACTCTTTGAGGACCTTCTTTTAACCCTGATCTCTTCCTTTTATTAGTTTGTGGAGAACAT
This sequence comes from Neolamprologus brichardi, assembly GCF_056152115.1. NCBI lineage: Eukaryota > Metazoa > Chordata > Actinopteri > Cichliformes > Cichlidae > Neolamprologus > Neolamprologus brichardi. The sequence continues at coordinate 19,496,687 of NC_142125.1, forward strand.
CAGCCAAAGATTTGGGGATTGGAGCCAGAAATATGCAGGCCAATGAGATTCAACCAGCAGATTAATTAGTAATTATTAGCTGCAGCTTAACTAAAGTGCTTAACTATATCTATAAAGTTTCAAAGAATAGTGAAAACAATCATTTTTAAAACTTCTCATATATCAAGCAGGCTGAAAACTACAAACAAGTGTAAAATTACAGGTAACACCAAAGCTCCAACCCCCAGGTCAAGGTGCCAATACCTGCAGTTCCTCTGATGTCCATTTGAGGTTGACTCTAAAAGTGAGTCAATCCCCACAGACCCCAGTGTTAAAAATATCCAATTATAGCAAAGCAGAAATAAACATGTTGTTGTGTGACTAATTGTACAAAAAGACTGTTTAAGTAGCCTGTGCTCCAGTTTTGAAGAGTGAAATTTCAGTATAGCAGAGTATTTATTTATGCTATTGTATAAGGAGGCTAAATAACAAAAATATGCAACTGATTCAATCAATTTTACATAATTAAGACAAAATCATTTCCTTTCAGTAAATTTCTTTTGTTTTAGGGTCTAAAAGTTCTAAAACTTAACCTTAAATGCAAAGCATCCAACGACTAAACCAAACCATGGATTTGGTGACTTCTGAGACTCCTACTTTACACTCTGTGTTGTTTGCTTTCATCTCAAACTAAATCAGCTTACATGATTTAGAAAAACAAGACAGCTGCTGCAGCACAGCTGGAAGCAGGCCAGAGGGATGGAGGGATAGAGGATGGATGGACAGACGGAGACATGAGAAGAGAGTGTAAATGAAGAGACAGATGATGTAACAACAGGAAAAATGCAGTGACTGATGAAGAGGAGGGCACAGAGGTTAGGGAGGGGGAGGCCGCTTCAAACAGATGAAGAATGCAAGAAGATGAGGGAGCATCAAGGAGGACGGATAAAAGAGCAAAGAGGCAATAAACAGCAGCTGGCAACCGGCCAACACACTTCTCTCTAACACACACAGCAGTTCTTTGTGTTGTGTTTCAACACGCGACGCCGCTACTTCAGGCCTGTCGTGTGCCGCCGCCACAATGATGACGCCTCACGGAGCAGGAAAACCTCACCCAGTATCATATCTGTCCCTGTGATGTTTTTGTTGTTACACAGATGCAGCTTGTTTCCTCATCAAGAATCAGAGGTGAAAAAAAACAAACAAAAACCCCCCAAAACAAATACTAAGTCAGACAATATGGAAACCCATCAGTGCCAATCATATAACAAAAAAAGGTTTAAAAAAAAAAGTACTCATACTGAGTCAACATTTTTATGTTTGAAATGATCATTTTTCTTAATGATCCACTTTTTTTCCATTTTAAATTATACATTTTAAATTTATTTGGCTGTTGGGATGGCTGTTTTCCCTTATTTATACCCAACTTCGTATTTATTTATTTTTTTATAACTGACACTTTATTTGCAGATGATACTTACAAATGTGGAGTTTTTAATTTGTATTCTGTAGGCTCTTTACCTAACAACCTATCAAATCACAAAAACCATATGTAACAAATTGATGCAATATACAAGTACCAAATCAGATATCCCAACAAAAAAAACATTAACATTATCTCATCTCTCAATTTTTCCTTTATGTCACATTAAATGTTTTTGCTCCTAATGCTGACAGTGAAATATGAAATGAAAAGTAAAACTATGATCTTAAACTACTATGGACCACTTTATCTCATTGTTATGGTTTCTTTTGACAGGCCTGAGCTTCCATGACTCACTGTCTTTAAGGCGAAGGACTTGGCTGGCTGGTTATTTGTTAATTTGTATATCTGTTAAATTGGCTGCTGCCCGACTTTGTGTTTATCATATAAATGTGAAACCAAACTGTCCAGCATGATGTCAGGACTGTAAAGAGTAGGAAGCGGTGGCCGGCGAAAGAGCTGGTCATAAAATCAGACTTCATTGTCTCTGCCAGCAGCCAGACTCGGACTCGACCTCTAAGTGACCGTCCGCCACTTGCTACCCGCACAAACTGGTCAGCCAAAACCTGGCCTCAGTTGGCTGGTAACTGCTGGTAATTACAGCGCACTGATGCCAAACACCCACTGACACCCGGCGGCTTTTGGCCCGGATTGATGCTGGCACCAAATTGCTGCAGCTGTGACACTTGAACACTCAAATTCTCTTTAAATAAGCTGTTTCTTCATCACATGTAGATTAGTTTGTTTCCATCAGAGACGATCAAGGTCAAGACCCAACATGTGTGAGGGCACATCGCCCGCAGGCTACTGAGCACGCCCAGCAGACCTCAGTTCAGGTTCAGAAGCAAATGAGACGTCAGTCAGCCTGGACTAGGTTTTAACAGGAAATCAAACCATTAAAGGTGGAGCACAGCAAAGTTCAACCCAATTTTCTTGGTTTTGGCTGCTGTTACTACACAGCAGTATAATCAATGGTTTTAAATCATATTTCTCTGGTGGTTTATTATAAGAAAAAACTCACTAGATAAATACTAATATTTTTAAAGTATAATGTGGTTTCCCCTCCCAAAAAAAGTAAAAACATTTATGAGTAAATGCCAAAAAAAAATTCTTTAAAACAAAGACAAATCTGTTTCAAAACATTTTAAATTTCATGTCCTCCAGGTTATAAAACTATTAGAACAACAACACTGATTTAATTCTTTAATCTCTGGAGGTGTTGTTCAATTCATTTCAGCTGAATGATTCAGAGAAGCTCAAACACTGAAGAAAATGTTTAAAAAGTAAGATTGTCAAACATTCTCTGAGCTCTGCAAGCCACTTTGCAACCCAGCTGTCTGATGTTTTTATAGAGGTTTATTTGCTTTCTTTATTATAGTCCACATGCTACGCTAGCCACAGTAAATACAGCTAATCCACCAAAATCAGGCTTTGCACATTTACTTAGGTGTGTTTGTCAGCCCACTATGACCAGTAAAGCCAGTTTGGTGCTGGCTTTTTGTATGTCGTAACCTGGTTTCACTGAGTAATCTCAAACCAATATCATGGTGACATCACAAGAAGCTCAAGCTTCATGTCAAACTAGTGGCGTGCGCCCTGGAGCATGCTTGGAATGTGAGCGTGTGAGGAAGCCGTCCAGAAAGTAGCTTCTGATGGCAAAAAGGTGACGTTGCTGTACTGTTCTTGCACGCTTCGCCGCACCTCATCATGCCTCAGCTACAAAATACAAACGCTCCTGCACGATGATATCTCACAAACGGGAATGTAACATGTTGTCAAGCCACCAAACAACCAACGTCAAAACACCGGCGTACACTGATTACTCTGATTCACGCTCTCGATAAGACCTGATGTATTCACAGTCAAATACACAACAGCCTCATTATTATTGTTTCTGTTACAAACTCAAAGGTCTTTTTATGCTTTAGAAAAAAATGACTGCAGTTAGGTTTTTTGAGTACAGAGTAAAAAGATGCCTAGACAAAAAATAGATAAATTACACCATATGAAATGTTTTCATTTAGAAAGCATATGCAAATGCCTACGTTTGCTTATGTTTTCTAATTAGGAGTCTTTCATTTTATTTTGCTACTGAATGTTTACTTTGGAAGGTTGGGTCCTCCATATACTGTTTTTTTTTAACTGGTTGTACAGGTTCAGCATTTCAGTCGTTTCTCTGATGAAGTCTGGCATGTTTGTTTGTTCAGCTTCTGCTTGTTTGCTTATTTTTTCTGACTGTGGAGTGAAACAAAACAAATATGGTTTAAATTGGTTTTAATAATTGATTATTTGGTTGATAAACTGATTAGCTTTGCATTCTTTTTTTTAAATTAACTGTTACATAAGTATAAGAAAAAGCAGCCGATCTAAGAGCCTGATACAGACGACTGAAAACTGATTTTCACTTCCACACGTGATGTCTTTGACGGTGGCGGTGTGTTAGTTATAGTTTTAACGTCAGCTGGGAGACACCCCGAGGTCAGCTCAGAATCCACTTACACAATAAAAAGCTTCTAAAGCTTTACAATGACAAACATGTCATCAATACCCAGGTAATCTCTCCTACGTACGGAGGGTCTAAGCTGCCAAAATACTGTGGGTGTGTGGGTGTGTGTGGGTGTGTGTGTGTGGGTGTGTGTGTGTGTGTGTGTGTGTGTGTGTGTGGGGGGGGGGGGGGGGGGGGGGGGGAGATAAGAGATAAAGCATTACATTACAAGCATTAGGAGAGGGCATCGATTCAAAGTGTGTACTTTTATTTACAGCTATAGTTTATAGGTAAACTATATAAATACATGGAACATTTTATAAAGTTAATAAATATATTTATGTCACTTTTTTGGGTGCATTTAATAGCACTTCATGCTAAAGCATGTAATTAAGTAAATAAAGAAAGAGAAAATAAAGAAAAATAAAAAATAATACAGAGCTGTTATAATTTTGGGCACATATTTCTTTTAATTTCACCATTCCTTTATTATACTTTTGATTCTGGCTGTGTTGGCCCTCCATACCACGCTCCTTCAGGTGGAAACGTTGCGTCTGCTGTAGTCTTAGGTCTCGTTTGTTTGACTTGGCGTCCCCCACGAGCCCACCAGCACTCGTAAACAAAACTCGTGTGTGGTTTGTTTACTCGACAGGACGCTGACAGGCTTTCATCACACAATATTTCCTCCTTCTGTGGAGTTTTACCAGCTTCATGTCAGATCAGAGTGAAGATTAAAAACCAGAAGTTTTTTTTCTATACTTATCAGGTTATTCTGTGTGAAAACTGATATTTCTGTTTATGTGTGGCTTGCTTGCTTGCTTGATTTTCGCGTTAGAATGAGACTCCTAAACTGAAACTTCTTCTAAGCCACACTGAAAACGGGTGAAACAGCCATGAATAGATGATCTTTGCTGCAAATACACTAATGACACCATTGTCTTAACATGCACACACCGCGGGGATCATGGGTGGAGCGCTGTTTGTAGCCTGAGGGCAGGGTGTACATGTCTATAGGAGTGTGTATGTGTGTGTTTGTTGGGGGTTAAACCGTCGTCTGACTGTGACAAATCAGAGTAGCGCCGGCTCATCAGTCACACACAACATCAGATTATCGCAGCGTTCGCCCTTCATGCCATTTTTCTTCTCCTCCTCCTGCTGCTGTCTGCACCATCATCTTTGTCTTTCTGACTTCATCTGGAGTTCAGCCGTCAGATTCAACAAAGAACTGCAGCCAAAAATTTTAATGTTTGGACTACACAAAGCCTAAAATGAGCTCTCTGTTGTAGCACTGCCCTGTTTAAACCCAATAAATCTAAATACATCATAAATTACAGCACCGGCTCCATTATATTTCTTGCCCAGATTGTTCTATATACACAGTTGTGTCTCAGAAACCCTTTTTTTGTATTTTAGCTTTGGTTTGACATGACTTTAGGGAAAGATTGTGGGAAAATCTAGCCATAAATAAAAACCAAACAACCACAAAACTAAACTCAGAATGGGTTTTTAACCAACTTACGGATTAATTAAGAAAACAACCAGAAGACTCACTGATAATTATTAGCTCAACAGAGTTCAATTTTTCTGGTGTCAGGGAAATACTATTTTAAAATCAGGTATCCAGAGAGGCAGTTGAATGAAAGGAAGGACTCAGGGTACCTGGTTAGCAGCGACTGGGCTTTCACTATAAGAGCAAGAAGATCGGGGGCGCTAGTGAGCAGCGGTATGATGTAGACGTGCTTTTCAGAGCTCTCCACCAAAACTCAGATTTTTTACTCAACACCACCATACATTCTTACACAGGCGGATATTTTCTGCGGGTGAATGTTTCCAGGCTGATCTACGCTGTCCATTTTTGCGCAATGAGACCGAAAACGAACCCTCCGAGCAAGAATAAAACCATCGAGGGCTATGTTAGCAACACCGCTAGCGGGGCTAATGCTAGCACCAGTAGCCCTACCGCACCAGAGGCTGGCCCCCACGAAGACAGAACCTACACCCTATGCAAGGAGATGTGTTGGGAAATGGCCACGTCTATAATGGGGAAGACTGATGAGCGGTTTGATACTTTTGAGGCTAGATTTCAGTCGCTCCTTTCGGAGCAGAAAGAGATGAAAAACCGCATGGAAATTCAAGAACAAGCAACGTGTGCCTTGGACGAGCGCGTAGAAGCGCTAGAAGCCAAATGTTCGGACCTAACTCAGCACGCCAACCAACTCAAAATCAAACTCCAGGACTTAGAGGCCCGCTCCCGCAGACACAATATCAAAATTGTCGGCATACCTGAGGACGAGGAAAAAGGTATGCCCACTGACTTTGTTTCTAGGCTTATCCCTGAGTTGCTGGGAAAGGAGCACTTTCCACATCTGATAAAAGTTGATCGTGCACACCGCGCACTGCAAGCGAAACCAACTGCTGGTGCTAAACCACGCACTATTCTGGCCCGCATTCATCATTTTCAGGAGAAGGAGCTGATCCTGCGTCGCTGTAGGATGCAAAAAGGCTGCGAGTATAAAGGAAACAAGGTGATGATATTTCCGGACTACACCAACGAAGTGATGAACCAGCGTCGCGCTTTTAATGGTGTGATGCAAACCCTGCGCAGTGATGGAATCAAGCACACACTACGTTACCCGGCAAGGCTCTATGTATACTGGCGTGACGGACAAGCACCGTCAATCTTCAATGACGCAGATGAGGCGGCACGCTGCATTAAAGGACATGGGTCGACTATGAGAAATTAAGGTCTCAGTGTAAGGTAACTGTAGTGGTTCTGGCTGCAGGAATGCCTGACTAATATTAAGACTTCCAACTTTAAAAGACACCATGCTGAGAACTGGCTTTGGACTTTCAAGTACAACATTATACCAACAACTTTAGATGAGACATCCTTACTGGTGTAACATTTTCTCAGTGAATGATGTTTGCTTTTTCTATTACATGGTGGTGGTAATTCACAGCACTTTTATGTTTTTATTCTGAGTGGTGGGCGTGAAGATATCTTGCCATTTGCCCGGCAGCTCCCTTCGAAGTGAAGAGGGGGTGTTATGCGTCAGGTTCCGGGGGACGCGTTTTTGGGGGAAAGGGTGGGTTATGTTTTGATTTGTTCTTGTTCTACAGCTCATGTGCACTAGTTCCATTACTGCCAGTTTATGACTTTCTGTCATTTTGTATGAACAATGTCACTCCTTATCATTTTTCTTTTTTTCATTTTTCCCCACTGTAATGGCTAGGTCACAGGCTAATATACAAATGGGAAACAGGGATTTGCAGCTTGTATCATGGAATGTTAGAGGACTTGGTTCAGTTGTCAAAAGGGGTAAAGTATTTAAACATTTGAAATCTCTATGTGCAGATGTAATTTTTCTGCAAGAAACCCATATAAAATCTACAATGCGGCATGTTTTAAAATGTAACTGGATATCTCAAATATATCAGTCACCCTTTACATCACATCCCAGGGGGGTAGCCATACTATTTAAGAAAAATGTCCCATTCCAACTAAAATCTGTAATCAATGATCCTCAGGGACGATACATAATGGTTTCAGGGATGATAGCTTCTCTCCCATTAACCCTACTAAATATTTACGGTCCAAATACAGATGAGCCTATGTTTTTCAGAAAGATGTTTGACTTGCTACCGGATGATACTGACTCAAATATAGTAATAGCAGGAGATTGGAACTGCTACTTAGACCCTTACCTTGATCGGCTGTCAACTCGCCCTCCCCCAGAGATTGCCTCTGTGCGGCTTCTGAATAATCTTTCTAAAGCTAGAAACTTAGTGGACATTTGGAGACTTCAACATCCCACTGATAAAGATTACTCCTTTTACTCTGGCGTCCACAAATCCTACAGTCGAATTGATTATTTTTTGGTCAGTTCAAGCCTTATTTCTCAAATTTCAAATTCCAGATATCATAATATTTTGATTTCTGATCACAGTCCCACAGCTATATCACTGAGTCTAAGTTTGCCTAAAGTGAACTATTCCTGGCGTTTCAATCCAACCCTTCTCAGTGACGAAAAGTTTATTAAATATATTACGCCCAAACTCAAGGACTTTCTTGACTCAAATGACAACGGAGAGGTCTCTGATTCAACACTGTGGGAAACATTAAAAGTCGTAATGCGTGGCGAAATTATTTCCTATAGCTCAGGCCTCAAAAAGGAAAAGACGAAGCGACTTTCTGAAATTAATAGTGCCATTCCTCGTCTAGAAAGGGCTTACCAGAATTCTAAATCACCTGAGGATTACAGAGAAATATTAAAACTCAAATACGAATACAATGCAATTATGAGTGACCAGGTTACCAATCTACTACTGAAGCTGAAACATAAACATTTTGAGATAGGAGACAAACCCAGGAAATTGCTAGCGCAACAACTAAAAGGAACACAAGCTTCGAGAGCAATTCACAAAATAAGATCTAAATCTGGTGCTTTTCTAACAAACCCTATAGAAATTAATAAGCGCTTCAGAGAGTTCTATCAGGAGTTGTACTCTTCCCAGCTGAATGTAACACAGTCTGCCTTGAATGATTTTTTTGATTCTCTCAGTCTGCCTAGGCTAAATGAAGCTGCCAGAGATCAACTCGATTCGGACTTTACATTGCAAGAAGTGGTAGCTGCTATTAAGTCATTTGCATCTGGGAAGGCTTCAGGCCCTGACGGTTTTGGCGTAGAATTTTATAAGAAATTTTGTGATGGTCTTGCTCCATTCTTGCTTAGGATGATGCGTGATTCTAAAAACAGGGGCGTACTACCCCAAACTCTGTATGAAGCAAATATTTCGTTAATCTTGAAGAAAGGCAGAGATGACTCCGATCCTGCTAACTTTAGGCCAATTGCTCTTCAAAATTTTGATCGAAAGGTGATAACCAAAATTTTAGCAACTAGACTGAACAAGTACCTGACCTCCATTATTCACCCTGATCAAACAGGATTTATCCCTGGCAGACTTTCTTTCTTCAACGTTAGGCGTCTTCTGAACACCATCTATTCTGACCATGGTAGTTCGGGAGGAGCAGCAATTTTGGCTCTTGATGCACATAAAGCCTTTGATCAGGTTGAGTGGTTTTATATGTTCGAGTCATTACGGAAGTTTGGGTTTGGTGAAATATTTATATCTTGGGTAAAATTAGTATACGCAAATCCAATCTGTTCAGTTCTCACAAATGGAGAGAGGTCGGCGCCATTTCCTTTGCAGCGCTCTGTTCAGCAGGGCTGCCCCCTGTCTCCTGCTCTATTTGCTCTGGCATTAGAGCCCCTTGCGATTAAGATAAGAGCACATCCAAAAATACAAGGGCTCTTGGTCGGGGGTGTTGAAACTGTTATTAGTTTGTACGCAGACGACATACTATTATACCTGCGTAATGCAGAAGAATCTGTACCATCCCTTCTTAATCTGGTCACCTCATTTGGCAAAATTTCAGGATATACAATTAACTGGGTTAAGAGTGAACTTATGCCTTTATCTAAAACCGGTTCGCCGAGTTTTCTTTGTAATGTTCCCTTCAAAATAGTTAACGACCATCTCACATACCTTGGATTAACTGTTCCTAAAGATCTCAAATTAATTTTTAGCTTGAACTTTGCTGAATTCTTATCAACATTAAAGCATAACATCGAGTCATGGAAAATTCTTCCCCTATCTATGGTCGGTCGTATAAATTCCATAAAAATGGTCTCTCTTCCTAGATTTCTGTATCTTTGCCAAAATCTTCCTATTTATCTCACTTCCTCTTTCTTTAAGGAGTTGGACTCAATTATTACTTCTTACATATGGAACAACAAGAATCCTAGGATTTCAAAACTACATCTACAAAAATCCAAATTGGAGGGAGGTCTGAGTTTACCAATATTTAAACATTATTACTGGGCTGCAAATCTAAGAGCCTTGACCTTCTGGCAATAGACATCCTCAGATCTTGGTGATTTCAACATCCCCCTTTGGGTTAAAATGGAGGCTGGCATTGTAAGGGACTCCTCTCTAGAGGCCCTGCTTTTCTCAAAAGTAGGGAGGGCTGAGAGTCTTAAGAAACTGGGGTTTGTTCCGAAACAATCTGTGCGGATTTTAAACCAAGTTAGAGGTTTTTTTGAACTGCCAAACTCCTCTGTGGAGGCACCAATATGTGATAACCATGCCTTTTTGCCTCCTTGGGATGATAAATCCTACTATGTTTGGAAGGGGAAGGGCTTGATCAAATTCAAAGATCTTTATATAGATGGAAAATTTGCATCATTTAATCAGCTTAAGCAAAAATTTGATTTACCGCACTCACATTTTTACCGTTACCTACAAGTCAGGCATTTTATGCAATCCAGTATGAAGAATTACCAAGATGTTCCACATGAACATAACCTTTTTAAGGTGTTCCTGAGCCCTCCTTACTCCAAACACTTGATTTCTACAACTGTACATTTGTTTGATGACAGCATTGAAGTGCAGACTACGAGGATAAGAGACGCTTGGAGGGAGGAATTGGGCATAGAAATATCAGAATCATTGTGGGACAAATGCCTATCAAAAATTCATTCCTGCTCTGTTAACAGCAGACATCAATTAATACAATTTAAAATTGTCCATCGGCTACATTATTCCAAAGTTCGGCTACACAAAATTTATCCTTCAACTTCCCCCATATGTGACAGATGTAAAACATCAGAGAGCACATTGGCTCACGCTTTCTGGCATTGCCCCTCATTGACCAATTTTTGGTCCAAAATATTTGATTGGTACTCTAAAGCTTATGGGATTTTCATCTCACCCAATCCAGAAATTGCAGTTTTTGGCTGTGTACGTTCCAGAACTATCCCTGCGACTGTGCGGGTGCCAATCGACCTCGGAATGATGATTGCGAAAAGACTTATTCTAAAGGAATGGAAGTCCGCTGCTCCTCCCTCCTTCAGTGTCTGGCTCAATGACATGTTATCAGTCATTCAACTGGAGAAAGTTCGATACCTGCAAACACCTGCAGCAAATGTTTTCTCAAAATCCTGGACTCCGTTTTGTACTCACCTTGAGAAAGCTCACGTTGTATAAACATGTACCATGGCACTGTAATTTCCCTGTTTATTACATATTCATGACATTTAATTCATTATGGATACTGGTAGTTTCTAATTTTAATGTTTTCTTTCTTTTGTCTTTCCCTATTGATTATTATTATTGTGCTATTTCTTGTCCTATTATCTCAGCGCCTGAGCTGTATTTGTTTGTTGAGGGGTTTTCTATGCTGAAAAAATTAAAATAAAATATTGAAAAAAAAGAGCAAGAAGATCAATAACAGGTAAGTTCATTTCCTTGGACAGGGTGAAATAACGTCTATGTTTACAGCTACTTGCCTTGTTCAGTTTTTCTATGGGATCAATCACGATCCCGGATGAACCCCCAATTAATGTAACACCCTTCTTCTGCAGAGGTGAAGAGAAGCAGTCAAGTTGCACTTGAGTTTATCTACTTAACTTTTTTTAGCTTCCCAGATCAACCCCCAATTAATGGTAAATGACAATGGACAACTTATTTTTAAATGCCTTTCTACTCTACCTGAGCACTTAAAGTGCTTTATACAATATGCCTCATTCATATAATAACTTTTTTTCCTATGCTTAAATGTTTTCTATCCGACATTCACGCATATTCACACTCATCAGAGAACAACCTGGGGTTTAGTATCTTGCCCAAGGTATATTTGGTATTCTGACTGGAGCAGTAATAAGGGATTGAACCACCAACCTTCTGATGAGTAAACAACCTTCTCTACCTCCTGAGTTACACCCACCCTAAATATGTACCACCCCAGCTTTGCAGGGGTGAAGAGAAGCAAGATAACCAGATTTATCAAGCTCATTTTCTGCTCAATAAAAAGCTAAACTACAAAACAAAACTTCCTATAGAGCAAAAAAAGGGAAAAGAAAGCTAAATTAAAGAAATAAGGCTCACTAAATGTAACAAACTTGAGTGAACACAGATGGATATCATGTTATTACAATCTGGTTAAAACCAAAACGGTTTTAAGTAATTAAGATGTGGTTAATTCCACTAACAGACCTTCCAAGAAGTCTGTGGACAGCTTATCCAAAAAAATGGTCACAAAACCCCAACAATATCACAACCACCAAAACACTAATACAGAGTCTTTGCAAACCAATAGGTTGCATCACAGTGGCTACTTCCATTTTTATACACAGGTCTGTGGCATTTCCTGATATTTATTTGTTTTATTTGATCATAAACCCTTTAGAAAGTAGCTTTAAACCAAGCAGGAAAATACTTTCCACTGTTTTCAAGCATTGTTACAGAGACCAAACAATTAATCCAGGAACTATAACTGGCAGTAAATACTCCTTATTTGCAGGAGACCCACTAAAAGCCTGTTTCTTGTGACAAATGAAGCCACATGTGGAAGAAATTACGTTAAAAAAGAGAACTATTTACAGCCCCTTTAACGTCTCTAAAAACTGGCTTTATGAGCCTTTAAAGTAGCTGGGAAATAAGGGGATGCAAGGTCATATATTTTCAAATTATGTCAAGAAAAAGCAATATTTTGGAAATATTTCTAGTGTTTTGTTGGCTGTATTTTAACTCAATTGTTGGTTTAAATGCTGTTTTTAATATCTTTTCCGATATTTGCTGCTGTGTGTTAAATTTAAACCTTTAAAGTTGTGCTAAAGCTCCTGTATGTATAAAGTTTGGATTGATATCTGCTGATGGATTCCTGCACGTGCTTCTGTTTCCGTTTGTTTTTCCAGCTGTGGTGAGCTACATTATTCAAAAGTGTCAGAGTAGTAAAGCTGCTTTTCAATTTAAACCCTCACTCGTAAGTTTGGTGAGGACAGCTGTGTGTTTGCATGTGTCACCGCTAATTAAACCTGTCTGACTGGTAAGGACACACCTGCTCACACGCAGACACACACACACACACACACACACACACCTTGTTTCTGTCCTTCGATGAACAACTACATTTATTTTCCAAAACAAACAGTTATTCCTCGTGTTTGCAGGACGTGTCCACCCTTAAAGGGACACGCCACTGAATTTTCTAATAAAAACCGAGCAGATTCAGATAAATTCTTCTTCATTAGTCAGCAGAGTCGACAGCTTTCATAAGAGGTGCTTTAGGGTTTCCACATTTTTCATTTGAGCTCAAAATCCCCCGAGTTTGACTGCTCAAGTTTCGGGCCTGCAGGCTGCTGCTGCCGCCATCCCAAAGAGATCATTAGAGGGGGGAAGGATGGAGGCAGGGGAGGAGCGTGGGAGCAGGGAAGATAGAGGGAGGTGGGAGAGGAAGCAAAGAAAGGATGAGAAGGTGGTGATGAAGGAACAGGAGGGATGTAGGAAGAAGAGAGGTAACAGAGTCTTTGCCATAAGTATATGCGGAGCAGTTGCGGTCATCCCCAAAGCCTGTTCTGAGCTGGATAAAACCCCAGGATGGTGGTGGGGAAGGAAAGGAGGAAGGATAGGAGGTGTTCCCACACTGGATCCTGAGCCAGTAAATCAGAGTTTCACAGGAAAAGCCATCCATACTGGAGGATACCTAAATATATAACACACAGAAGCATTCCCTGCAAACACATTACATCACTCGGTCATAAATTGCTAAGTTGCAGAATCACCCGCTTGTGGCACTGTGACAACATCGCTGTGTGGTCACAAAATGACCACAGTTATTTTGTGGCTTATATTTTAGGGCTTGGTTTTAGACTGGGTTTGAACTGGTTTTAGACTGGTTTCTGACATGGTTTTGAACTCTTTTTTAAAAAAGTGGTTTAAACTGTTTCCTGGGCTTGGTTTGCACCAGTTTAGCCTGGCTTCTGATGTTTTGTGAAGTTCTTTTAATCTGGTTTTGTTCTGTTTTCTGACTTGATTTGCACTGGTTTTGGTTGGTTGGTTAGCTTGGTGTCTGACAAGTGGCCCCATAGTGTAGTGGGTTACACATTCACCTAACAAGCAAAAGATCCTCCTGTTTGAATCCAGGAGAAGACAAAAAGGCCTCTGTGCACTCCTAAAAAAAGTTGAGGAACATTTAGGAATTGCCAAATAAAACATGTGGAGTTACCCGTTGTGAAGTTGTTTTAGCCTGACTCCTGATCTTATTCTGAAGTTGTTTTAAACTGGGTACAGACTGGTTTTGTTCCGATTTTTGACGTTATTTTGTTTTGGGGCAACTGCTTTTTGAGTGTTTTCTGAATTCTGCAATTGCTTGGTCTAAGACTGCTTTTTTGGACTTGACTTTAGGCTGGCATCTTGAATTGTTTTGTTTTTACTTTAATTTTGGTCTTCTGTCTCTACATGTAATCCAGTCTGACTGAATGAGGTTGAGATCAGGAGCTTTTACATTGTTGGTTTTGGCCTAAACAGCCTTCAGTTACAGAAAAAAATGTGTTTGATTACAATAAAGAAAACAGTTCTCCTGAGATCCAAAGCAGGATAAAAATAGATAAGCAATATCCAGAGAATGTGATGAAGGAAAAGGAGGAAAGATAGGGGGAAATGAAGGAGAAAACAACTTTAAAGCACCACTGAAAACAATAAAGTCTGATACAAACACGCACAGAGAGAGAGAGAGCGAATGTGTGTGTGCGTTTAACCTTCATACCTGAGATTAATGACTGTGGGGTTTTTATTAAAAAAACAAATCTCCTGGTATTGTGAGTATTTCCTCCAGATGTGTGTGTTCATTTCGCTCTCTCTCTCTCTCTCCCTCTCACACACACACACACACACACACACACACACACACGATCTGATTAAAGCTGCCTGAGGGAAAACCAGGAAGTGGCGGCAGGAAGAGGATGGCAGGCGACCAACCATGGACGAGTCGAGACAAAGAGGCCGTGTTGTGATTGGACAGAGCTGATGAGATTGTAAACAAAGACAAGTTAAGCTTCCAGGCGTCGTCGAGCCAAATGTTTGAGGGGAAACCTGAAACTGTTTGATCAGACGTGGTTGAACAGACCAGGGGTGTTTCAATATGTCGACGTGTAGCTTTATGGCCGACCTATCAACGTTTCAGATGCTGACACTTAAATCACTTCAGCCCCTTTCAGTACATTATCTGTAACTGATCCTGATTAGAGGAAGTGATCCGAGCTGGAAGCATCTGTAACTCTTCACTAAAACTAAAACTTCCAACTTCCTTCAGTAATCCTACAAAACTTCAGCAACACTTGCAGTTCCTTCACTGCTAACAACTAAACACAGCTTTTAATTAATTTTATTAATATAGAAATCAGCCCTAAAACTCTTTCATCACATTCATTTGACCTGCCACTTCAACTTCCTTTAGCAATGATCTTCCTTTCAAACAACACTTTGCTAGTCTCATATATAAACAGGGACCAGCATTGGCTCCAGACTCACAAGCTTCAGAGATTCAGATTCAATTGATGCTTCAGCTGCTTTCGGTTCTCAATCTCTAACTTTATCCTGATATTTTACTTCACCTGAAACTTCAAATTACTCTTTAAAGCACTTTCATTACAACTTTTTTCACTGCTGACACTTCAACCTCAACAGACCCTACAGCTCTTTTTAAAACGTTCAGTTTAATCACCTCTTTACTGAGAGTCTTTATCACGATCATTTAAACTGCCCCTTCACATACCTTCAATAATCGTCGTAAAGCTGTGATCTTGACTTCCTTCAAACACTTCGACTCACATTAAATATTTTCTTCATGCTGACTTTCAAGTTTCAGCTTCAACTCTTCTGCTCCTTCTGATGTGAATCAGTTTGCCCTGAAACTCTTTTATATTAAATTCATTTGAACCACTTCTCCTTCTTTCAGTAATCACCATCACCAAAACTAGACTAAACTGAGGGACACATTTGGTTGAGACTCAAAGATTTATCTTCAACTGACTCTTCAATACCTTCACTTAGATCTACACTTTCAGCTCACTTTATATTGCAACCATAACTTAGCCAAAAAAGTTATACTCTATATGGGAACTTTTATAGCAAGAAATCTGTTGATCTGCCTTGCTTATGGACACTTCTTTAGCCTCTGACATATGTAAAATCATCCTTTTGGTGCCAAGAATTGAACCAGCAACTAGAGCAGGGTGATATGACCAAAAATATTTATCACGATATACATTTGAAAATTTGCAATAACGATATAACTGACGATATAATTGAAACTAGACAAAATACTTTACAACTCCACAACTTTATTAGTGCAAAAAAACCCATCAATGTATTTTCACTTAAACAAGCAGCTGTTTTTTTATGTGCATTAAAGTTATATAAAAAATGAACAGTGCAAACGCAAATTCCTTGCTGACAGTTTAACCAAAAAGGCATTTCCAGTGGAAACTGGCCTACATATCCTCAGCATAACCATGTATAATATCCACAAAACTTAAAAAGAGGTTATACACACACACAATACGGTAATATTATGTTGAAGCACAGTACGTATCACTCCGCGAGGCTCCTGCCTACGATAGCCGTAATGCTCCGACAATCCATCAAGCGGTGCGGGTTCGTAGCTTAGCAAAGTCGTACTAAAACATTTGACAGATTTTCGAGCACCGTGTACCACATAAAATCATTTCGAGGTCAGTAAACACAACCAGAATTCATACATAAGGCACATGGGATTATAAGGGGCACTGTCGATTTTCAGAAAAATCAAAGGATTGATTTCAAGTGTGCCATATTTTCCAAAAAACACGGTAATAACGTCAACCCGCTAGCATGCGCTACCAAAAATAGTGCTTTGTTGTGTATCTGACGGACGAAAGGTAAACCAGTTCCCCACCACTGAGGTTCCAGCATTTTTACAAACCAATTCTGGTTCATCCGTTTCATTCAACGATCCACTTTCGCCCTTCTCATTCTCCGTCGCCGCCATGCTTTTTCCGTCATGTGCGTATGAAAACAAAGGCATTGCGCATGCGAATTTTACCCAGGTTCTATCGCAATATTTCATTTTCTTATCGTTGCCCAACATTATACCGGTATTACCGTGAACGGTATGATATGGCCCAGCCCTACCAGCAACCGCTATGATTGAAGTGCAGTCACCACGCAGTTTTCCATCTTTACAGCTCAGCAGCTCAACGCTTTTACTGCAAACGGTTTAAGTTCTACATTTCTATTCACTTCATGAGAGCAACGGGGGTTAGATGGAGCTGACCTCCAACCCCGACGGCCTTCTGGTGCGAGTAGTATTCATGTCAGCACCCAGGTCTCATGTCGCACACATTTTCGAGTTGAATAGAGAAGCACACACGTGCATTCAGAGGGTATAAAAGGCGGAGGTCAGCACACGACGAGCTTTAGCAGGACGGGAAAACCCGAGAGGACGGAGCGGGAACAGAGGCCGGGTCTGGTTTTATAAAACGCCCACATGCTTTCTGTCACATGCTGACGCTGACAAAACTTCTACAAATGTACAAAAACATGCAAGACGCAAAGCAAACGGCAGGCCCAACTTTGCTGCTGAATGATTTACATGATCGTGCACGGGGGGAAGAAATGCCGTTGGCTTCTCCCTGCAGAGACGAAACCGGTTAAAGTCCTGAAAATAATAAAGCCAGCATTCAGGAATGACTGGTATCATGAATCATTGAAGGAGAATGTAAGCATGTAAGGAGCCCAGTTAACCTTAGACTGCAGCTGTGCTAACTCTGAAACTCAGAGTGTTTTCTCTCTATGTTCAGATAAACGCTGAAAATATATTCCATTAGTATAGGGAGCTTAGCTCGAGTAAAAAGCTTCAGTTTACCCACTGATCTAAACTTCCACGCTCACCAATGGCCACGAGCTGTCAAGAGTGACCGAAAGTGTGAGATCGAGGACATAAGGGATGAGATTCGCACGTTGAGCACTGCTGTGCAGCTGATGGTTGGAGTCCAGTGCACGTTCAGCATTTTTTTGATTTCCATTATTTGTATATCAACAAATCGTTAGTTGAGAAAAGTTTAATTTGGGAACCTCCCAACATTCTGGTTGTCTCTACAAGTCGCCGAATTTTACCAACAGTCCAAAATTTGTGGGTGCTACATCACTGAGACACCAGCACTGATGAAGTTCACTCCAGACGAGGCTTCAACAAAATCCACATTTTAGAAAAGACCCAGAGCAACTCTTTGATTTCTGGAAACAGCACTGGGTCTATTTTTGACACAAGCTAACCTCAAAATAACCCGGTGCCTGAAGCCTGGAGTACAGTCTGATGCGGACACAGCCACAAACAGCTAGAGACTCGATGACCAAGTACTCGTTCCTGGTGTGTTCCCAGGGAGAGGCTGAGGAGCTCGGAGAAGCTCAGGATACCAAGGGATGATAGCAAAGGTGTGATCTGATCCTTCGGTCCAGATCGATGCTAAAATATCCTCAAACTGCTGCTGAAATAACTAGAAGTCATCCTGCTGCCTCAAACTTTCTCTCTCAGTGATCACTTTACATGGAAATGTGTTTGTGTTGCCCCGGCTGGGAAAATCCGATTATTCAAACATTAAAATGTAAATCAGTTTAAGAGTATATTGTGTTGTTACACTGCAGTGTATTCAACATTTCACACCAATAAAAGCTTAAAGTTTCATATCTAAGAAACAGAATCGGATCTTTCGCCTTATCCTGTTGTGTGTCTGCAGCTGAATCTGTGTGATGATGTGTCACTGCTTTAGTTTTGTTTAATAATTTGTAAAAAGACGAGAAAGAAAACTGAGCCCGCCTAGGGCAACGCTGCTGCGCTGCTTTAAATACACTGAATGTGCCTTCATCAGCACTGTAAAGCAGGAAATATGCTGACATACGAGCAGTTTGTCCTCCAACATCATCATTATCATCTACACTTACAGCCCGGCCCCCTCCGCTGACCTCAGACTTGTCAAAGCTGCTCAGTTCTGTGTACCAATGCTGCATTGGGGGTGTTATTAGTGGGTTTGAGATGGCGGGGATGGGGAGGGGGCGGGGGGTCTGCAGATCCATCGCAGAGAAGCTGCGTTTAAAACACCGAGGTTTCCACTCGGGGCACGGAAACCTGCAGAGCCTCGGACAACAGAGAGCTTTGTGTGTTACCACTCGCTCAGCTGTTCCCCCAGGCCACAGGAGGGCAAAGAGGAAGTTGCCACGGCGATAGCGGAGCTGCTGGCACGGGGACCCAACGGCAAGGCTTTGGAGTGAAACAAGTCTCAGAGATGCAGCGCCTGCAGGTGCGTTTCTTTCTGACAGGGCAGCTGTGTTCACGCCTGAGAAATGGAGACGCAGAGCGAGCTAATCATCGGAGTCGCTCCTGCAGGAGCACAGCGACACTGTGAAGGGTCTCCTCTGACCTGCGCTCAAAGGAGGCAGCAGGGAAATTATGCAAAACTGTCCAACGGACTCTTTGTGGTTTAATCACATGCTTACGAACCTTTGCATGTGAGTCACATACACACAGATGTTCACCTGCTGCACTTCCTTCACTGTTAGAGCAAAGATACTCGGACAACCTGGACCCTCAGCTTAGACACCATGAAGGAGTTCATTGGCCTCCAAATGTGAACTTTTCACCCTCTAAACTGGAAGAACTTCAGTTCATTGATAAAAAGTGTTGCTCATGCAAACAAATAAGGGGAAAAGGTGTTTTAGTTGCTCTGTTCTCACTTCCACGTCCTCTGAATACCTCCCTAAAATACAGTGTGTAAACACAGCCTGGTGCACAGAAAATTCACAGATTTGTTGTCATGTGACAGTTGGTCTTGGCTGTAAATGGACTGATTCTTATATAGCGCTTTTCTACTCTCCCGGAGTACTCAAAGCGCTCTATACAACATGCCTCATTCACCCAATCACACCCATTCTCACAAGCACTTTATCTATACTTAGTGCTTTCTAACGACATTCATACACATTCATACTCCGATGGATGCATCGGAGAGCAAGTTGGGGTTAGTATCTTGCCCAAGGATACTTGACATGCAGACTGGAGGAGCCAGAGATCGAACCACCGACCTTCCGATCAGTAGGTGACCTGCTCTACCTCCTGAGCTACAGCCAGCTGTGTCAGTCATGACTTCTCAGCTGCACCGAAATCCACAAAATTCTTTCTTTTTTGCAGGATCTTTTTACAGCTGATGGTTTATTTATGGCAGATTTTTAAATAAGATGTGTCGAGCAATTTTATTTTGATTAAAAGGTTAAATCTGATCGCTGCACGTCACACATAAGGTTTGTGCAAGTTGGAAAGCTTGTGGCTATAAAACAAAATGTGCCTCTAGCTCCTGCTGGTGGGTCCTGGGATTCAGGTGTGAGAGAAAAAGAAACTTCTGTGTATAAATTTAGACTTCATGCTTTAAACCTGGAAAATCTTCCATTTCTAGTAGATATGAGACCAGACTGATGGAAATTGCTGATAAAAGAGGGGAGGGGTGTCACGTCCAGGAATATAAGTATAAATCTTGGGATCTTGTGCTGACAAACATTTGTACCACTCCTAGTTTCTCTGAACTTTCACGACAGAGGTTTTGCATTCCAGTTTATACTAGTTACTGGGAGAAACACAAGGTTGAAATCAACTGAAATGATGTGAAACAATGAAACGTCAGTAATTACAAGTACAAATGTGGCTTCTCTCCAATCTGACCTTCAGCTGCCCAGATTATTTCCAAAATAAGGTCTTGGAACGTCTCGTTGGACAAAACATTATTTAAAGGAGAGAAGCCTCCAGCAGCTGTTTTCAGGGCTGACTGATGACAGTTTTAAAGCTTTCTGGTGCTATAAATGCAGTTTTTATGTCTCAGTGACCACTGAAATGAAGGTTAGGCTCTCTCGCCATTCATTTAGATCAGACAGGATATGGAAGTATTGTATGTTGGTTGATTTTAATATAAATGTCAGTTTGGACCTCAAAAATCTTAAGATGTCCAACATGAAACCTCGGAAATCACCAAGAGACCCACTGTAGAGAATTATTACATGAATATGAGTAAATTAATTATTTAAAAAGCAACTTTACACAGTGAGAGTGAGCTGTGAGGCGGAGCTGCGTCATCGGTGAGCCGATCAACGGTGAAATAAAGTCCTAATCGATGAACAGAGTCCATTAATAGACTCAATATCAATAAGCAGTGTTCGTCAGACTCACTGTCACCGGCTTAACACAAACACACACTGACCCAAATATCAGCCTTTTAATCAGTCCAACACAACCATCCCCCATCACACACACACACACACAGTGCTGGTTGGCTGGCAGCACGCCGGCCGCTCTCATCCTCATTTCAAATCAAATAAAGCCGCCGTCACACCGCCGGCTACAAACTGCTGCACACACACTCTGAAACACACTCATGGTCAGGAGTTCATTTAATCAGAGCAACGATGCTGCGTCTCTGCATTTAGACCCAAAAACAGAAACAAACACGTCTGAGAGGCTGTAAAAGGCTCCGAGTGTTCTTTCATTAACAAAAGCTGCTCATTAATTAAGGGGAGTAGCAGTTTGAGCTTACACACTACAGTAGCTTCAGTTTACCTGAATAAGCTTTACATAAGGACTGGAAAGACGTAACTCGAGCCTATTAACACACCACATGTTTGTCTAATAGTCGAGGATTACAGCAGGTATTAAACCGCTGAAGTGCATCAGTATTCTCATTGTAATGAAATGCTCTCTACAATGAAACAGCTCTTTAACTGAAGCACTGTCAGAGCAAACATAATACCTTCACCCCCATCAGCCAGACTGCAGGCAGAGGCTGCAGAATAAAGACAGAAGTGTGGGCGGGAAGGAACTCCACCTGGAAACAAAGCCTTAAACTGCGCTCCAGCCTTCATCTAACGCTCACTCTGACACACTTTGACAAGTTCTTACACTCAGATTTTTCCCACTGCCTCCTCATGTCCTCCTCCTTCACCTCTATCTCCTCAAGTAATCTAGGCCAAGGTCAGGCCGTTTGGATGTACAGGAATGCAGACTCTAGGAGACGCAGTCATGATCTTGTTCATGTTTTCATCATCAGTGACTACATATATGTCCACAAAATATTTAGACTATCAACTCATACTGTGTTTAGAGAAAATGCGTCTCAACTGTTCCTATACTCCTGACACATACGGGATCACTACAGGTTTTTGCTTAGGCAGCAGTTGTCCTTTCTTTAGGCGCCTTCCCAGCTTTGACAAAAGTCCAGCTGGGATAACCACATTTACTCAGGGCCTTCTTGATGTAATCTTCTGCTTCCCTGGCTGCTCTGTCTGTGGGGATGGTGTTCGCTCTATGTTGTAGCATCCTGATGACATCCAGTTTGTGCTTCAGTGGATGATGAGAGTCAAACCTTAAATCTGTATGCATTGGCTTACAGTACACATGAACTTTTAAATGTCCCCATTACTGATGGAAATCTCACAGTCTTAGGTTTTTGCTTAGGCAACAGTTGTCCTTCTCTCCTGGATCTGTCACAAAAATGAAAAGCCAAAGGATGAAACACACAAATAACCATCAGCAATCATCCACAGCAACAATCAGTGAAATCCACGTGCAGGAGTCACTCTGTACAGAGGTCAAAACACTCTGCACTCTGCCAAAAAAGCCACGTTTCCATCTTTATGTGTGAATCTGCTTCCCTCTCGACATCCACTTGTCTGTCTACAAAATGACTCATCTTTAGGCTTTTCTTATTTTTAGCTACTGAAAACTACACACCCAACACACTCCTGATGCTATCAACCAAGGGGAGGCAACAATCAGTTACAGACACTAAACTTGACGTGAGGGTTCAGACTGCAGAATAAAAATCTGTTTGCTTATTAATGTTTGACAAGAATCCTTTCAGAAACCACTTCAGTTTGTTAAGGCTGTAATGAATTTAGGAAACAACATTTTTGGGTGTGTTCTGACAGGAAGATAGAAGACTAATGAAAAGGAACACAAACGGTTTTATTTACTTTCTTCGTTTCAGTGCCAAGAATAAAAAATGTCCCAATTTAACTCAAGACAAAAAGCATTGGAGGGAGAGGTGAAGTAAAGAGCTGGTCTGAGTCATAGATCAGTCTGCAAACTGATTCCAGGTTTATTAGCATCTTTAGCTCATCAGTTCGGCTGCTCTGCTCCCTTTGTTCTCTAAAGAACGGAGGAGGAGGAGGCGTTTGTTTCAGCGTGGTTACATCAGGCGTTACCGCCGTCCCGGATGCATCTCAACTTTGGCTCGCTCTGCTGCTGATGCTGCGTATCAGAGGGGTGATTCAGAGCATAACAGCGAGTGTCCTCGGATGGATTTGAGCCTTATGTAAGAGCTGTAAGCTGCAGGGAGGGGAGGGGTGGGACTCCAACCGGCACGCCAACGTCACTGGGCCAGTCGTGGACTACAGGACACAAACAAGCTAAGCTCAGCCAGCCAGTAACTGATATGAAGAAGCCTGAGGAGTGTGCAGTCTAACACAAAATGATCATCTATTAAATACAAGAGAGCCAAAATATTAGGAACACACCAAGCACCACGACATTTGGATTTTGGTCCATTTGAAAACCGTTACTGATCTTTTATTAACCATTTAGGCTCTAGGCGTTTATTATATTGACCATTAAAGTGACGAAGGCCACATTAAATTTAGTGAGAAATAAATCGAGATTTTATAAAGACTGCAGTGTGACCGGGCCCAGGACCATTTGAGGCTTTATATGCTTAAGTTAGGGATGCAAAGCTCCAACGTTTTCCATCTCTAACACCTCAGCTTTTGGTATCTGCTGATCCCATGCCGATAATAAGTTAATAGGTCATATTGCTCAGTGAGGAAAAGACCAGGCTGATATTGACCCAGGCAAACGTGGTGAACATCAGCAGGACCTTCAGGTCACGTCTGGTTTAAACTAACACGATCAATGACTTGAACAGCAAATCAGCTGTCAGCTCTAATCAATGGTTTTCATTGCACACAGGTGGACCGTGCTGCTTCACGGCTCTGTTCACAGAGGCCACAAAGCCTCGCCACACAGGCCGACTTGGCTCTGAAGAGGAAGTGAGGAGGAGGACAAGCAGGAGGAGGCACACACACTGACCTCCCACACATGCTCTTTGACCCCTGAACAACCTCCAGCACTGAGACGACACAGCAGCCAGCTAATACAGTGCCAGCGAGGAGGGAGCGGCAAAAGGCCAAGGCGTCGCTGCTCTAACACTGAAGGTTAGCAATGAAAACTCTGGTGTTACAACATCGACGCGTCTCCGAGCTCTTTAATGAGCGAACAGCTCTGTCACATGCTTATGCAGTTATTTAAAAACACTGCAGAGAAAAGAGGGAAGAGCTCGTCTCTGCAACTGTGAAACACAGAGAGTCCTGTCTGTTAAATTCACAGTTTTCCTCACAGACTCTGGTGCGAGTGCTGTTAAAAATAAAGAAGGCTGATGGTTTCCAGGCCGCGGCCTGAAGTCACACTCAGGTCCGGTTATTTTAACACACCACACTCCGCCGGCCTGACCCGCCTGCAGTAATGATACAGCCAGAGTCCCCGCCGGAGACCCAGAACCAGGACAGCATCTGGCCCACTTCTGCTTCCTCGGCTCTGCAGAACAAACTCAAATTAAACCTGCTCTGTGTAGCTGTATCATGGACTATAATGGTCTTTATTGGACCTGAGTGAGAAGAAACTAAGCCAGCTTTAAAGACTGAATGGCCTGCGAACTGACCTCAGCATGGACAAATGAAGTAAATGGAGCTTTCAAGATCAAATCTAACATCTTCTTTCTGTCTGGAGTTCACTAAACTCATCAAGGAGAGGAACATAAGGAAGGAAGCAAGGAAAGAAAATAAAGCAAGGACACAATAAATAGAAGAAAGGAAAGAGGAGCAGATGAAGGAAATTAGGCAGTGAGAAGGAAACAAGCAGACCAGAGGATGGAGAAAAAAAGGACATGAAAAAAAAAGTTGAGGAAAGAAATTAAAAGAAAAAAGGAAAAACTGGGCAAACGAAGAAAGAAAGCTAGGTGGGAAAAGGAGTCAAGGAAAGACAAATGGAGGGATAAAGGAATGAAAAACAAAGCAAAAAGAGAAGGAAATAAGGACCCAATGAAGGGAAGATTGATAAAAGGGAAACAAGAAATAAGAGTTAAGGAAAGGAAGAAAAAAGAAAAAAATTCAAGGAGGAGTTAAGGAAACAAGAAAGAATTAAATTAGAAGGACACAAGACTAACAAGCAAGGACAGAAGGAAACAAGGAAGGATGGAAAGGTGAGGGAATGAAGAAAGAAAAGAAGGATGAAATGAAGGGATGAAGGAGGAGAAAATTTAGCAAGGAGAAAAGGAAACAAGAAAAGAAAAACAGGCAAGGAAAAGTAGGAAAGGAGAAAAAGTCGAGTTACAGAAAGAGAAGAAATGAAGAACAAACGAGGCAAAGTTAGGATAGCGGACAGGTGACACTTTAAGGAAGGAAACAGAAAATGATGTCAAATAAAGAGAAGGAGATGAGCAAGGAAAAAAAGAAAAATAAAAGGAGAAATGAGGAGAAGGAAGTAAGGAAGGAGAAGAGTCATCTCTCCATCATCCCTCCATCTCTGCTCCCTGCTGCAGCATTTCCTCTAATAGGATTTTCTCCCTATTATACCCATTGTAGTGAGTGTGTGTGTGTGTGTGTGTGTGTGAGGTTTATGTATGGAGGCAAAGCAGAGAGGAGGATCAAAGCTATAACTGAGAAACAGCTCGACTCATCTGGAGGAGCTTCAGCTGCTGAAGAATCACGAGTGTGTCTGTATGTGTGCAGCCGTGTGTGTGTGTCTGTATGTGTGCTGCCGTGTGTGTGTGTCTGTATGTGTGCTGCCGTGTGTGTGTGTTGGGAAAGAGAAGAAGAGTCTTTGAGAAAAAGCAGATAAATTGATGCAAACGTAGACGCAGTAATTGGCATCCAAGACTGTGTGTGTGCATTTTTACAGCCCATATTACTTCTGCATGGCTGCGGATGTAGGTCAAACACACACACACACACACACACATACGCACGCACACACACATTCCCCTACATTTACTCCCAACAGACACACACACCAGTCGAGTCCATTAAGACAGCGAGGTCAGTGGCTGTCTTTATCCGACAACAATCCCTCGCCTCGGACAGAAAAAAAGATACAAAATAAAAAAGTCCCCCTCTACACACTGATGAGTAGGTGCTCTGAAATCACCCAATCAGGACGCAGCAGCAGGATGAAGTAAGAGCATACAGGTGTCGAGTCAAATGACAAGCAAAACTGATCGACAGAGATTAGAGTGGCACGTCAGAGCAAGACGAGGAAGCTGTCGCTCACAGCGTCCAAACACATAATTTCCTAACTATTAAACACTAATTACAGTTATTATTCTTATTAAAATTATTACTACGGAGAACATGGAATCTTAAAAAAAGGTAACATGAGCTTGTGAAGTCAACATTACACCACATTTCATACCTCAAAACAGACCGAAACATGGACCAAAAGAGCGCAGAGCCCAACAACATTTTCTAAATCATTTACAGCATTTCTGGTTATTATGATTAATGTGGAGCTAATGAAGCCAAACACCCAACGACAAGCATGTATGTCGATGCTAGAAGCTCATTTAGACCTAAGAGTCTAGCCAAATTAAACAACACGGATTATTTTCTTTAAATGCGCCGTTCCTGGTTATTATTATTAGTATCATCATCATCATCATCATCATCATCATCCAGCCACTCCCTGAGGCTGCTTCTGCTGGAGGTTTCTTCCTGTTAAAAGGGAGTTTTTTCCTTCCTACAGTTGCCAAAGCACTTACTCACAAGTGGTTATATGATTGTTGGAGTTTTCTCCGTTATTATTGAATGGTCTTTACCTACAATATAAAGTGCCTTGAGGCAACTGTTGTTGTGATTTGGTGCTATATAAATAAAATTAAATTGTTGATATTACTGTGTAGCACGGCATGCTAAACAACCAATATGAGCACCAGAGCGCGCCGGTGTTTCTGATAGGAAAACTGAGCCCTTTTTTTTTTAAACTTCAAAACTGACAGAACGCTGGCCTGAAAGCCGCGTGCAGCATGTTAAACACAAGCCGTAAGAGTGTGTGCGCTCTGCGGTGAGGAGCCGTTGTTAAAATGCACCGCAGCATTTTAAACGCGATGCTTTGTGCCTTCAAACTAGGAGTTAAAAGCCTGGCTTGCCTTCGTCTTGCGGAGGCGTAAACCTTTGAACACGCTGCCAGAAGAGAGAATCAAGTCATTCAAAAACCAAAAGAAACAGAAGTTGAACGTTGAACTTCAAAATAAAGGCCTCCCTGCTGAGGTTTTCTTGGTCAGTGTGAACATGAAAGAGAAAAAGTAACCAAGTAAGAAATCGGGCTGACAGATATTTTCTTGATTAATCTGCAAAATGTGAGGGAACAATGAGAAAAGCAGCATTTAATTGTTCTGCTGCCTTTAGATATTTTAATTTGAAAGGTTTTCCCACACTGCTGAAGGTGTGAACAGCCACACTTTAGCCCCCAGTTTCATGACTTCTCTCAGGACAAACAGGTTGTCTGCAGAAACAACAGCTTACCTGCCAGGCGCCGTCATCTGGCAGCTCGCTGGGTTGGGGGGGTTAACACCTCAGGAATCTCAAACATGTGAAGCCATGCCCTGCACCACCACAACCATCCACCCACCCCCACCTCCTCTGTGTGATCAGACTCTAAACCTGTTAGTCCACCTCTGAGAGACATGCAGAACCCAACGCCTGTGGAAAGGTCACAGAGACCCTAAGAACAGGACAAAACAGAGCTCCTTCAGAATAAAAGCCTCTAAACAAACCTTGCATCAGCCGAGACAGCTACAAATGATTTCTCCTTTGTTTGTTTCTGTGTTTAGTCTTTGTGGTCCTGCACGGACTCATTTATGGAGCCTTTAAGGTTCCTCTGCAGAGGACAGAGGCTGATGGAGAAAACATCCATCTGTGAGAACAACAACTAATGCACTTCCTCTCATCTGTCATGTTTTCCACTCGTCCCCTCTCCATGGAAAGAGGATGCTGCAGATAAAAGTCAAACTGCTCCCTGTTCCTACTTCCTGTCTGACATTTTTAACCCTTCATTGGCTTTTGTCTCACCATCCTTTGGATGGAGGTGATGGCGCTCTGTCTCGTGTTGAATTTGCTGAGCTCCGAGTAATGAAAGACAAACAGCAGCAGAGTCTCAACCAAACACCACCCTGCTGTTTAAAACAAACACACACTTCACACTCAAACATCCACACACTCAAACCCTTGTGGTCACGTGTTTACCGTCAGCGCTTCCTCCGTTCATGCTCTCTGTGCTGGACTGCGACAGCGCCGTCCTCCGGCTGCGGCGCAGCGACCTGTTGGTGCTAGGGCTCCCCACCGGCGTGGATGTGGAAGCACCGTCCCTCCTGGAGAAGATCCCGCTGAAGAAGCGAACCAGGCGCCGCTCGCTGGAGCGTCCCCCACCTCCCCGCAGCAGGAAGCCTCCACCTCCTGCCCCGGCAGCGTCCTTCTCTTCCGCCAGCCGCAGCAGGTCGCTGTTGTCCAGTGTGCGGTTCTTGCTGCCTTGCGCCCTCTCCCAGCGGCTCAGCTCGGACATGGAGTCCGTCTTGTTGAGGACGGCGCCGACCTCCAGTGTCCTGCTCTTCTCTCTGGTGGGGTCGAGGAGGCGGGCTGTGGGGAGCGGCGCAGCCGGCTCGTCATTCTTTGCGGCGTCCTGACCGATGCAGCCGGAGCTGCTGTGGTGTTTGTCTTTGGAGAGCGCCCGCAGGCGCAGCAGCTCACCACCGCTCCAGTGCCTGAAGCTGAAGCTGCGGCGCAGCAGACCGGGTGGGCGCTTCAGAGGAGGTGGAGTCTCCGGGGGGCCTTCTATGGACGGCGCCCCATTACTTTTAGAGTGGGTCAGCTTCCCGACACCGCTCACGGGCTCCGAGCTCTGCTCCTCCACGCTCTTCGCCTTCAGGAGCTTCTTCTTCTTCTCGCCAACACCACCGTTCTCCACCAGCACCTGTGGTGCTTCCTCCACCTCCCGCTCGCCGCTGTCCTCCTGCCTGGGCTCCGCCAGCGGACTGGTGGCCTTGGCGCCCCGCTGCAGCAGCTGCTTCCTGCAGATCTTCAGCCTGCCGAGCTCCAGCTGGCCCGTGCTGAACGTCCTAAAGTTTCGCATGTAGCCGTGGGAAGAAGAGAACTCCTCCGACTCGTCCTCCACCTCCTTCAGCTGCTCCAGCAGACCTCCCCGCTGCACCTCTGCCGACCCCTCACGCCTGAAGGCGCCCACCTTTGGGTTCTCTGCCCGCCGGGGCACCGAGCCCTCATCCTCTAAGCTCTCCCTCTTCACCAGCGTGAGGGAGATCCGGTACACAGTCTTTCTCTGAGGAGCTCCTCTCTCCATCCTCTCAGAGCTGCTACTGTCCAGCAGGTACATCGCCTCCTTCAAAGCTCATGTGAGAAACTGTGAACTGCTCCTTTACTTTAAAATATTCGGATTCAAAGAGAAACTGTGAACTGCTCCTTTAGTTTTATCCTCTGAGCACTAACCTCAGCAGGCTGCTGATGGGTCTGCGGGTAAATCCAGTAAACTAACATGCATTAACTCCATAAACCAGCTCCAAACCCAGGCTTTCCTCTTCATCCAGATGTGTAAACAGCGGTTTGGAACGCAGGAGACACTCGGGGTTCATCCCAGCGGGATTCACGACACACAGGCGCGTCCTCCGCGGCTCCCACGGGGCTCACAGCTGAGCTCCTCCCGGTGTCTTAGGCGTCCTGCCCGGTCAGAGGAGGTCCTCACTCCACGCTGAGTCCCGGCTCCAGCTCCAGTGTCTTTACAAACCAAACCGGGCGGGGAGACGCTGTTCGAGTCCCGGACCGTCTCCCATTGTGTGCGCACATCCCCCGCAGCGCCGCGCAGCAGCCAACCGGGCCTCTCGCTCCTCAAACCCGCTTCACTTGTGCTCCAAATACCGCTGAATTTCCAGCTGAAGATCCGGACCCGGACCTCCGCTCACACTTTAACCCGCTGACAGTAAACACCGGACCGGACAGCCACCGCACCGTCCTCCGCTGCACTCTGAGCGATCTCCGCTCCACACACACAGAGACACACTCAACACCGGCCAGCGGCAGCAGCAAAGGATGATGGGGAAACACGGTGCGGAGACCTCACAGGAGCCGGAGTGTTAAACCACGTGTTTATTATTTACTCTTACAGCAGAGCCTGGGCTATTTTAGAGGATCTGTTAGCGGTACCAACACAGAGAAGGACGATTTTCTCCTTACTATGGCTAAATGTATGGAGGCCTGAAGCTGCCAAAATAAAAACAAACCCAAAAATTTTTAATTAAATTAAATTCCAATTTAAAGAAAAACTAAGTGCAAACAGTTTATTTATTCACTCATTCAGACACATTTAAGGAGGACTGAAAATCCCAAATTAGAAAGAAAGAATGAAGTAATAAAATATATATATATATGCAACAGCTTATTCATAAAAAATATACTAATTGACATCTTAGGCGTTAATTCACTTATTCACTATTTTACTTATGTGTTTATTTTATTGGTTTGTCCATTGAAGGTTGTTTATCTCTATTTTTGTAATACAATTCTTTTGTCCGGCAATATGAAAAACAAACAGGATGGCATTAAGATTTTCTTATGAAGGACCAAAAGTACTAAAATAAAAAATAAATGTGTTAATCATTATATAAATATATATATATATACATATATATTAGGGGTGCAACGATACACAAAATTCACGGTTCGGTTCGGTTCGGTTCGATACTTTGGTGTCACGGTTCGATATTTTTTCGATACAAAAAATAGTTTATGCCTTTTTAATTTGTCATTTATTAAAATTATAAATATATATTTTAACTCAAAAGTACAGTTTTTAAATTTAATGTTGCTAAAACAACAAAGGGATAAAGTAATAAATCTATCTGATCAAGAAATCACTCATCTGTGGAAAAGAGAGTTTATTACAGAGAAATGGCTCTTTCCAAAATAAAAGCTATACTATACGCTTCTTCTGAGCTATATTCTCAGCAGCATATTAAACATATCAGGTCCCCATAAGGAGAATCATGTGCTAACGGCTGTCTAAATGACTCGGGTAAAGTTTGTATGCGTGCTTGTTGTTTTTGTCTGCTTCCACTTGTCTTTGCACTAGGATGATGTCGGTGTAAATGTGCAGTCATATTCGTTGTGTTCCCACTACTGCTGTCAGCGTTAATCTGAAATGACATTAACGCCACAACACAGCAAATCTCCGTTAATGAGCTACCGCGGATCTCCCCGTGCGTGGGGCTGGACGGCCAACACATTAACGAGCTAACTGCGCTAACGCACTAGTTCCCACCCATGTAATTGAGCATTGCATGGTACAGCCAACATACTGTTTTACTTTTGTCCATGATGCGCTTACCTTCAGGGTCATACGTCACATGAAAACCAAAATAGTTCCAAACGCCACATTTGAATTAGGGTGGGGGAGGTTCAATTTGCCATGTTGCAAGGAGAGCTTAACTTCTGTCTCGCTAGCTTGCCCTGTGCTCAGTGAATCTGCGTTCGACTACTCCGCCTAGGCTGCACTGTCGAGTGCAGATCCACTGAGCGCTCAACACAGACAGCACCGTCAGAAGGAAAGTTGATCAAATAAATTAAAAATGTTGTATTGTTCGATACATATGCGTACAGAACTGAAAGCACTGTATCGAACGGTTCAATATCGATACGAATATCGTTGCACCCCTAATATATACATATACACACATATATATACATATACATATATAATATATATACACTTGCAATTATTTTGTTTTTTAATTATCTATTTTTATTAAGCAATATTATTATTTTGATAATTTTTTTCCCTTTTCTGGCAGTTTCAGTCTTCCATACTTTGGATGCTGAAGCATGGATTTTATATTCTGGAGCAGGTTTCTGTCAAGTTCTCCCTGCAGCAGGCTGGAAACTTTCCTAAAATAAATGCTGAGGACCTGATGACCCTAAGCTGTGGCTTTACTTCCTGCTCTGATCTACATGTAAGTCAGCAGGGCAGTAGCGAGGTCACGCGAGAGCAAACTCCAGCTCTGGTTTTACCGTCTGCACCGCCTCCTCTAAAGCAGGGGTGGAGCCTCCTCTTTCTCCTCTCTGTCTGTCAAGCTCTTTGAAGCCTTGCGGGCAGCCATGGAGGCAAAAGCTGCACCCAGAGGGGCACAAAATCAAATTTGAGGTGGAAGAAGCAGCAGAAAGAGGAGCTGAGGAGCTTCTGACGGTGGAACACACACAAACATTTAAGTGATGTTTAACTGAACCTGAGTGTGCACTGATTTAATCCAAAACAGTAAGCAAGAAACATAAAAATAAAGACGCAGAAACTGAAAAGTCTGAAAGAGGTCTCCATCTCCAGAGGAACTACTAAATTCCAACATAGATCTGAGTTTCTCCCTCCTGTTTTACAGTCCCTGAAACACCGGGCTCATGTTGATGATCGCAGTAATAACACACTAAGGAGTTCAGCCTTAGTGAAGTTGAGGAAGTGATTCTGCCTTTAGGCTGGATATCTCCCCAACCTATGAAGTTATGACGAAACAAAAAAGATGGAAAAGTGGCTTCCTTAGATCTGGACACTGGAACAATATGAAGCTGCGGGCTTCTGGGCTGTTAAAGAGCAGATTAAAAGAATAAATCCACCTTAAAAACATTGTTAAACCTTCAGGTACCCCACAGCAAAGATTACACATATGCTGTGTTTAGGGGGGTCCTCTTGTGTTTAGACCCAGTGTCACTATGAGCATGTGCAGCTTCATCACCGCTCCAACTTTGAAATATTTAAGGTGGAAGTGAGAAGTGGGTCTGCGGTTGCTGTTTGTCACGTGACCTGCGCCTCTTTGATCAGTTTCTAAATTAAAGCGAAATCCTGAGTGGAAACTTGTTTTCTCAGCGCTTTCTTTCATCACGACTTCTCATCTCTGAAGTGCCTCCCTTCATCTCCGAGGAGGAGGAGTGCGGGGGAGGATTAACTCACCCTCCTCTTCCTCACCGTCAGGCCTCGGCCTCTGACGCTGGGTGGATGATTAGTGGGATTAATCGAGATTAGACGAGCAGCTGAGGGCAACTTTCTCCTTCCACTTTTTGGTTGGGAAGCACATAAAGTTGGTTAATGTGCTCCCCCCCCTCTAACGAGACACCGAACATCAAACGCACCTCCACCTGACGACAGATGGACGGAGAGGGTCGCCGCCACTCGAGCACAGGTGGAAACAGCTGGACGGAGATGGGTAAAGGCTGCCGTTGTCACACGAAGCTAGAAACATCGTGCATCAAGGTGAGGAGGGGGAAAGTGGAAGCAAACTCCACGCCGAGATGGCAAATTACACGCCAACGCATGCTGCACCTCCGTGACATCAATCACACCTCGCAGCCTTTCATCCCGCAGCAGCCTCGGACTCAGACGTGAGATAACTCAAGTGATGTCACAGCCACCAATGCAGCTCCTGACTCCGGCGGGGGAGTCTGTCACGGTAGGTGGAGACATGAAAACCGTCTTCTGCATGTTTGTCACAGAGCAGGCGGAAGTTGGATGCCACACCGCCACAAACATCACGACACAGACTAATCTGTTAACCTGTCGCAATGGACATGTGGGTCAAGATGGTCAGCACCTCCATCAGTCCAACAACCAGCGAGTCCTTGTGTTTCTGAAGGTTTGGTTCTCAAACCCGAAAAAAAAACAGCGACCTGTCCTGAAGGACAGTCTGTGTTCTGAGTCTGTGTACGGCTCAGCTCAACACCTGCAATCAATTTATTCGTCCAATCGGGCAACCATGAGGTCAGACCTTGGTCTGGACACGAGAGCTTCAGTTCATGGACACAAAACGTCACGTTTTTTGGGTCCATGAGCACAAATGTGTAAGTAGTGTATTTCAACAGTAAGTATATTAGTGTAGTAATCTGTTGTGGTGAAGATGGAGCTGAATCTGTCGACTTATTGGTCGATCCACCGTCCTTCCCTCACCCATCAGGTCGTGGATACAAGCAGCAGAATTGAGCTTCTCCATTAGACTGATGCTTCACAACCTTAATCTACATATTCAGATATTTTGTGCGCAGAATATAACGTCTTTGGAGGGTCCTCATGGCAACCAACCTTTAAAAGACATGGCAACCGATGCATTTTAACCCAAACCTAACTCACCAGTTTTTCTTCCATAATATATCTTTTTCTAACCCGAGAACACTAACGTGAGCTTCTAAGACTTTAATGAGGAAGAAAATCAAGTCCAGAAACTAATGCAGCTTTCAAATTAATAGGTTTTGAAGGCTTTAGGTTGCTGGCTAAATAACTGGTACAAACACAGTGAGGCGCTCTCCCTGTGAGGGCGCCCTCCCTCTTAAAAGGTAAAATCTGCAGCAGAAAGCAAACAAAGACTGAAATTATGTCTTTTTCTACCCTCTGCAGGTAAAAGAGTGCTCAAGGGCACTTAGATGGTGGGTGTTTTTGGTCAGGAAAATGACAAGGTCTCGTCAAAGTCAGCGCTGTGTTAATTCCATTCGATCAGCTCGATCAGAGCTGTCTGCGGTAAGAGGCTGCTTTATCTCGACGTCCTCCAAAATGAGCTGTTAGTTTTTGTGTGTGTGAGGATTTGTTTTCTCTTTCCTCTCGTTAATCATCTCATGACCTCCCAGATTTATCTGGTGACCCCATGTGGGGTTCTGACCTCTGACAGATACCAGTGAGAGGGATTTATAGCCGGCGCACTTTCAGGAAGGTTATTTCTCATTTTCCTGTGAGTTTAAGCTTCCTGGTGCAGGCTGTTTGCAGTAAAGTTGGAATCTGAGCGTCCGCAGAGGTCTGCAGAGCTTTAATCTGTCCTTGGCTCTCTGGGGACCCTGCCGCCGCCACTACCCTTATCGGGCCCTGCAGCACCCAACCCCGGCAAGAGCGTGGACAAACACCGCCACATCAGAGAGGGTCACTGCGGCGAGGTTTATAGAAGGAGACACAAAGCAGCTGGATATTTGAAATGGTGATCTGCGAGCACAGCGGGATTAACCGGGGGTCAACTGCAGCCGGCAGGTGGAGACTGAAAACCGATTGAGGAAAAGATGGAGACATGGCTGTTAAATGGGATTACCAAGAAGTGTCTGGAAACAGCTCTGCTGCTGCATTTAAGGCAAAGGAAAAGCCTTAAAATAACATTTGAAGCCTTGAATGAATAGAAATCACCTCTTCAGAAACACTTTACTGCTCCTAAGATACTATACACGTGTCTTTTTCCTGGGTTTTCAACAGATCTTGAATTCACATCTTCCTTATGGTTTGGGAGCAACATTGGGGAAACAAGCCTCTTTCTTCAAGGCAAATTTCACTTTATCTTCTTTATTTTAGTGGCTTAGAAACAGGATGACAGCTATAGGTTATCTTTAATATAGACTCAACACATGTTTAGTTTTCTCTGAGGCCTTTGGAGATATATTAGTTTTAGATTTACTTACATTTAGATGTTTCAATTCTAAATGCATGCAGACGCCCTTTAATAGAGACGATTAAGCAACACTGAAAAGGTTTGAATTAATCTTTCTGTGGATCATATTTCCAGCTCTTGATTCTGAAATGACATAAACACCCACAGATGCAAAATAAGGCCATTTATTTTATGGGTTTTACATAAACACACTAGAGTCTAGTGTGAAGAAGTCTTAATAATATACTTTATAACTAATAGCAGTCATTTGAATGTACTATGAAGAGACTGATCTGTTTACAGGCCAGTCACTTCAGTCACTTTGGGTCTCAGCGATCGTTACATGAGTACAGATGCATAAATCATAAAGTTATAAAACAAGACTCATTTTAAAGCACTGATACTGATCAATACATCAGGAACAGGCGAGCTCAGAGGTAAACTAAGAGAGAGAGAGGTGGTGTGTATCTGCTGACTGACCATCCCAGCATCCATCTGCTGTGTCGGCACGCTCTGGCTGCATCACATGAAATATGTATGCAGCTCTGCAGACACTGCCAAAGCGTGTCTGACACGCCGCACCACCACGAGGGAGAAACACACACCTCTGTATCTCAAGTCGAGTCGGGCGTTTCTGGGATTAACTGCTCTGCCCTTAAAACGTGTTAAAATGACCGAAACAGCCGGAGACGTTTACTCGATACGCAACGCTAGACAGATCTCATCAAACTGCAAATATATGTTGAACTGTGGTGGAGGATTTCAGCTTGACGAATCATTTTAAGCTGTCAGAGAAGAGCTGATGAAGCAGAGGCGGCGTATAAAAACTGTTTACCATGGATAAAAATCAATAACATAGCTGTTTAAATTAAACCTGCATTCAATCAGTTTTAATATTTCCGTCATTCTATTTTTGTCACCAAGGAAACATCTCGCATTCATAAAAGGCTGATGAACATCTTTGAACACTCACAACTAATATTCAGAGCTGCTCGGCCCACCCCCAAAGTTTCTGTACGTAGAATTTAATTTACACCAGGGTGCCTTCAGCCCCCCAAAACCTACAGAGTGAAAATTTGAACAAAAATAGGCACAGTGTCAAAAGTTTTAAACAATAACTCTTGAGTATTCTTTATAACAATAATAATAATAATAATAATAACTAGGAGTTTGTAGGTACACATAGGTTCCAGTCGGATGGAAACCTGTTAAAGTTACAGTCTGTAGACGATCGCTTGCAGTTTTGTTTTCTTACTCTTACTGTCGCTGTGGGACAAAACATCACCCCAAAACATTAAATTTAGACTGTACACCATAACTTTTCCCTTCTCAGTAGAAGACTGTAAGCCTGCTGTTTACCTCAGCTGTCAATACTGGGTGAAGAGCCTCCACCTGTATTTAGTCTGAAAGAGGGAGTACAACTTTGTAAAAGAAGTCTGACACAGGTCAATTAGTCAGAGAAGATCATCTGACTAATGACAGCCATTAGTCAAATCACCATTAGTCACGTTAGTGAGGACATCCTGAACTTTTCTGTCAGTAAGGCTGCTGTTGTTACCACTGAGTACAGTATCCTTTTTTTCTTCCTGTTAAATAACCTTAAAATATATTTGACTATACCTTTAACGCAAACTATCAGGTCTGCAATGATGGGGAAAATCACTGGTGTATTTGTATTTGTGTGAAAAAGCCAGTACAAGAACATTAGTTTTACACTTCCTGACAACAGGTTAAAGACGAGCTCCTGTGACAATCATGTTTAGCAAACACCCAGCGGGGAGCACTCTAATCAAACATGACACACACACACACACACACACACACACACACACGCTCATCTTCCTCATCCGGCAGGAGTTCAGGGTTTTTCTTCTGCATCAAAGACTTAGGGAGCAGTGGGAGGTACAACACCCTCCCTTCCACCTACTGCCTCACGTTCTCCCTCAACCCCTGGAGACGGGGGAAAATGGGTCAGTTACCAGAGGGGGGCGGAGGAGGGAGAGAAAGGGGGGAGCAGGCAGGGAGTGTCCCCCTCTGGTAGGAGGAAGGAGGAGAAAAAGGAGGTGCTGCACATCTGCACACTCATAAACATGCTTCACTTAAAGAAGCTAACTCAGCTTCAACAGCTAAAATCTAATGACTCAACAGCCCAGAGGTCAAAGGTCAAACAGCAAATAAAGGAGACATTGTCCTGTTTTAGGCTACAGAGGCGACCAACAACTAAACGCAGCGTTACTTCTCTTACCTGTGATTGGAGGAGGTGGACAGGTGAGCCAACATCAGGAGGACATGAGGAGAGAGAGGAGAAGAGAAACAGTCACAACATGCGTCTGCAAACAGGGATAAACTGCATTAGTCAGACAAATTACAATGAAGCTTTGCACATGTGGAGACATCTGGAGAAATAAATCAGGTCAGCGTGTTGTGTTGCAGATTTCAGTTTTCTTTCATTAAGTTTGAATGTTAATAATAACAATAGGTTTGAATAATAAGAACAACTGTGGAGGTACATGCTAAGCTACACACAAGTTCACACAAATAACACAACGAGAATTTAAAAAAAAAAAAATTACGCTATTCATACCTACCAGACTTCATTCACAAAAACTGATTTTTCCTCACAGAAAACAGGAGCTGCTGTTTTTGTTGTTTTGTTTTTGTTTTTGACCCATTTATTCAGATCCAAACTAACTCCTTATAACCCCAAGTTTATATAATTTAACCAACTAAACAATCAAGGCAAAAGTAGGCAAACAAATTCTGTTGTGAGGTAAAATTCCTGTTTTTGTGAATGGAGTCTGGTGGAGAGGAGCGGCTTCACTTTCTTGTCAGAAAGAGCAAAGAAATTGGTGAAAATGATCAAAATAGAACATCCACTTAAGCCATGTTGATTTTTTTTATTGATGCCAGACCAGTGCTCCTTGGAGGCTTACTCTAGTGCCACCTACTGCACATAACACACAGACAGTGGCTCAGATTCTGATACAACCTCACTACAAAGAAACGGGGGCGTCCCCAGCTGACAGGAAACAGTTATGACTCTGAAACAAAATGATTCTGAACACTAAATGCTTTTAAATATGATGTATGACATTATCAGGCACTCGTGTGTAGACCCTGCCCTCTCGGCTTTAATGATGTGTGGGGATTTCCTTTCTTTGGTTCCCACATCATTAGGAAACCAAACACACATAGACTCCCATCGCACAGGTGACCTTGAACAGATTTATGCAAATCAAAAATGGAGATGAGTGAATGTGGAGATAAGGAGAGGGAAGAGAAACCTGCCCCACCCCACGCTCCAGACGCCCAGTCTGTTGCCATGGAGATGCAAATGGAGGGGCAATGAGAGGGGATGGGAGGGGGCCGGGCGATGCACGGCTGGCTTGGCACCTGAAGGGTCTGTGTGTGTGTGTGTGTGTGTGTGTGTGTGTGTGTGTGTGTGTGTTTGCTCACTGAGCATGTGCAGACACATAGGGCAGCTTCTCTCCAAGAGACATGAGGATCATGTGGTTACCAACCTCAAACCATTAAAAAGCTACGCTGGTCTTTGACGTCAAATCGTATACACGAGCATTCTTTATCCCTGTGCTTTTACTCATAAACGCTTTCTCATTAAAAAGACAAAAACTGCAGTTCCTCTAATGTCCACTAGAGACTGGCTCCAATGGTGAGTGTGTCCCCGCAGAAATTAAAATGTCCAACAAACTTTCAAATTTTCCCCTTCATAACAACTATATAGAGAGTGAAGGTTTTTATAACTGTATTAAGGTTAACAGTTTCTATTATTGGGGGCGTGGCCTCCTTGACTTACAGAAATAGACCTGGACCACGTTTGAACCGATTTGTGGGATTTGGTAATAAGCTGAATCATGTCATCAGCGTAACGTCAAAGTGTATGTTTGGTCTGTCCTTTCTGGAGCACTTTTGAATCCAGTTGTCTGACAAGTAATTTGGCTTATTGTGCGGTTCATTATACTAACAGACAGTCCAATAAGTCTGTGCTCCGGATGCAGCATCCTAAATAGGCTAGTTTAAGTTACGTGACAATTCAGTCCTACACATATATGATCACTTGTGGCTCCACAAAGGAAAAATGGTGGTGGCTATAAAGCTACAGAAGGTTCAAAACTGGACTTAACAATATATTTGGTGAAGTCCATGTTAAGCTCCAACTTTGGTGGGATACAAAGACGACAACAAGGAACATTATAATAACAGAAAGTAGTGCTGTAAAATTCATTAATCTGAATTTACAAAATGGGGTGAAATTGACTACTTAATCACTTTTAAGTTAAAATATAGCCTTTTTTTGTTTTGACAAGAGGCTATAGAATAACGACAGACCAATACTTTGGTTTAACAGTATTTTAAAACTTAAAAAATAACTCACAATTTAAAAAAAAGAAGAAAAACTGGCTTAATTATGGTTTGTTTTTGAGGGATTTTCCAACTTCTTATAAACAAAAGAGCAAAATGAGGATTAAAGAGACGGAAAACAATGAGAAAAATGCATCCGATATGACCAGCAGATGTTTAAGGAAAAACAAAACAATAAACGGCATAAAACTGAAGGCGAAACGGGATGCTGCTGCAGCACAGATGGAGCCCAGCTGATTATGAATTCATGAATATCTGAAAACAACTAAAAATCACAACTGAAACACACACCTTCAAGTGTGTGTAAGTGTGAGGGAGTGATCAGGGGCTGCAAACAGCTGATGTCCAATAATCCCACGAGAGGTTTGAGTGCACACAAGCTACTGCACATAATGTGTTTTAATCTGGTTACAATAGCTGCTCGACCAGACACTGGTCTGAAGTTATGCTGCATTACAACGAGGCCGGTGATTGGTTCATGGCCAGGAAGCAAAGAGTAGGAGGAGGAGGAGGCAGACCAGGAAAGAGGGCGGCGAGGAGGAGGAGAAGGGGGCAGCTGGGGGTGAAGTGATAACAGCACTAATCCCAGATAAAGAGAAGAGGAGCAGGTGGAAACTGGCATAAGAAGTGGAAAATATCTTCAGCTATTAAGAAAAGCTGTAACCACTATTTATTGATGATCCATTGGTCCACAACAATAACTCAAAATGACAAAAAAGAACCAAAGTGATGTCCTCTGAATCATTTTCTTAGATTAAAGACATGAATTACAAATGAATACAAAAACCAATAAAATATAATAAAATATCACCAGATGTCTCTACATGATATGCTCAGTCCTGCTAATTGACAATCTTGCAATTATTTTGATATTCTTTTTTAAGTTAAAATGTGAAAAAGTTCCCAAAGAATAAGATTTGGTGGTTTCTTTCTTTATGTTGAGGTTTGGGATGGGAATGAAGAACTGGTTTGAGTTAAGAGTCTGCAGAAATCCATGTCCGATCCATCAAAAGTGTTTTATTTTTATCAATGATGACATATTTACATGAACATCAAAACATTTCGGAGAGAAAAATGTAATTATTTTGGGGAAAAAGCTTAAATATCATAAAAGAAATGCCCTCACTTTTCACGAGGTAAAGGTTTAAATATTTTGACTTGAAAATGTTGAAATGTTAAAAAAGGAAAAATTTAAAGTGGGAAGTCCGATATTTGAAATGTAAGTTAAAGGTTTTGAGACTGAAAGTAAGGCTACAATTAGAAAGCTGAACTATTTAAACAGTGAAAAAGTTGTTTCTGTTGATTGTTGCCCCTTTCAAACACTTAACGACATTTAACTCCTGATTGATCTGATAAGTTATAAGAGAAGGGATAATTTCTTCATCACGCCGCGAGTGTGTGCTGCAGAAATTCAGCAGAGACTCTGGAGACGTGCTCAGGATTCTCTGAGAAAATGTCACACAGGAAGTGTGTGCGTGTGAGTGTGTGCTGTGCATCATGAGGCACATACATAACATGCACACATGCACATACATATGTAATAAATGCCCTAGAGGCATCATTAGAAAGTAGAGAGGGGGACCCATTAATTATTCAGAGCCTGTGAATAGTCCCGTGTGTGTGTGTGTTTGTGTGTGTTAGTGACAGGGATCACAGGCAGCTAATTGGTTCCCACCAATCACAGAGCACCATGCATCAGAAAACCGTGATCCAGTCAGATTAACAGCAGCAGCAGAACAGTTGATTAATTCAGCAACTTTTAGGGCAACATTTCTGCCTGGTGACAACATTTTTACATAATTAGACAGTCAGATAGTTTTCCTGCAGACATCAAATACACACAGGGCTCTTCACAGTTAGTATTTTTTACTCTTGTGTTTAAAGAGTTACAAAAATACATACACATAAAATACTAATAAGTACACAGGGATAATTTACAAAAGGCAGTGAACTATGTTGCAAATTTAAAGAATCCAATCTCTTTAATGGGATCTTCCTCCACCTTTCCACCAAATTTCACAAAATTCTGCTCAGAAGTGTCAAAAGATCACAACACCAATGACCTAAACATCAAAGTATTCATACATGAATTTACCCTATTTGCCCTGAAAAGTTGATCCATGAGCATTATAAGAAAACTACTAGAAAAATATTACAGGATTATTTAATGCACATTTTAACTTTTTTTTTTCTTTAAACTTTAGGATCCCCAAAGCTCGGTGTAGATTCTAGGAGTGAAAATGTAAAACCAAGTTCATAAAAGCAACGACTGAACAAAGACAACTATTAATTAGGGACTGGTTTGTTTCTCCAGCTGAACATTAAAGCAAACAGGTCCTTGACAGCATGTGTTCGGGGTAGGCTAACCCACTGGAACTTTGCATTCAAACATGGACATTTTCAGAGGTCTGGACCATTGTTTAGGATTGCAGTGAACTGATTCCCATTCAATGTTTGAAAAACTGTCTGTACAAAATTTACCATGCTTCATAAGCACTGCACTCACATTTGGTACATCTGGTCTAAGCATCCAGGCCACCTTATTTTCCGATTTGCACTGCAATGTCTGACAAAGTAACAGGGAAAGTCCTACTTCCCTTTTATTTAAAAACAACAAATGCCCTTTTGCCCATAAGTCTTTTGTACAGGAACCCTGACACAATTAAACATAAATATAAGCAAAAACAATTCATCAAACTTTTATCTTTACAGGTTTTCAGATATGAAATGTTTACGTTTTTATTAGTTTTACACAAAAGAAATTGAGAATTAAAGCATTTTGGATATGGGACAAAACAAGACATCTAATCAGGTCTTGCTGGATTATTGTTGGTGTTTATAGAGCCCAACATTAATTGACTAGCAAATCAAAATAACCCTTAGATCTTTATTAAAGTATCCCTGTAGGAAAATATCCCAAATCTGTTAAGTACAGCAAAACTAAAACGTGCTTTCTTTGAGTATAGTGACATATTTTTCAGTAATAAAATACTTTAAATACCAGAAATATAAGATTACTTGAGTACTTGAACCTTTGATTTCTGGGTGTCTGTTAAACTCTCAGTATCTACACATTCTGTGCCCACACACATCCACCCAAACACACACACACACACAGAAAATTCCCAGCATTCCTCCCATACCGGACGCACCGCAGCTCACTGCTGCCACCTGCTGTCCAGCTTTCAGCTGACTGATCTTTCATCAGAGTCTGTTTATCAGCACAGATCTCAGGTCACTCTGCCAGGGTCCATTCAAAAGTGGTTGTATGTGGATGTAAACAGAGGCTGCTGAGCTGTTTTAATGTCTTTATCATTTTATTGGTCCATAAAGCTCCACTTTCTGCTCCTGTGTCAGATTCTGCTCTAATAAACTCGGCCAGCGTGTCAATAAAACTCTGTCGTGACTCTGCGGTCGCTCACTGAAACTTGTTGTGGTGAAACATTGCGGTTGTCACGGCAATTGTAGTTTATTATCATGGTAACAGACACCACTTCCCTGAATGAAGCACAGAGAGGAAGTGAGGAAATCTCGACTTCCTTTGATTCTCTGCCGAACTTCATTCACGACATGTGACAAGTTGATTCCTGGTGGTCTTGCCGCTGGACGATGCATGCCATCTGCAGATGATGGTGTGTCAGATGTTGTGTAGATGTTTAAGCCCAGCTCTCAGGCTCTTCAGGTCTTACAGTTTGCCCATAAAAGAATATGAGGTGGTACCTTAATGAAGTAAGATTTGTAGTTCATCAGAGCTGAAAAACCAGGGTGAGACATATTTCTTACGTTTTTGCATTACAGCTAATCACCCGTTACATATTTAAATGTTTGTGTCTGTTGCCTGGTTTCAAATGTCATTTTCAGGAAGTGATCCCTCCTGAAAACCTCCCTTAACCTTTAAGTGACCGAGCCGCTGTGGTATTTTTTAATCGTAAACATGAATTTTTCATGAAAGCTACTTCTCCTGCTGCGTTTCATCAGTTTCACAGGAACTGGTCGATTGGTGTGTTGGAGAGAATAGAAAGTAGTGCGCTGTAATCACATAGTTTTTAACACTACAGGCTTGGTGTTGACTTCAAGGTGTAGGCAATATATGTAGTTTCAGACACTTCAGTAATCTAAATAATTTGGATGCTTCAGCACAAAGTATGTGAAAGATCAAACATCTACACATCAGATTTAACCTGAAACAGCAGCTAGGAAGAAAAAAATAAAGGATCAAAAACTGTTTGACTGTCAGGACTTAATTGTAAATTCGTGTCGATCGGTTTCTTAGTTACACCATCAACTCGTTAATCCAATTATGCCATCAGCCAATTACATGGCAGCAACTCAATATATTTGAGCATGTAGACAATCAAGGAGAACTGCTAAAGTTCTAACTGAGCATCGAAACTATAAAGAAAGGTGATTTAGGCGACTCTGAAAGTGGCACGGTTGAAATTGCAGATCTGATGGGATTTTCCCACACAACCATCTCAGTGTTGTGACAGTTCTCTGAGTGAAAATGGCTCGTTGATCCCAGATAACAGTCAAGTAACTCTTTGTTACAATACCATATGCAGAAGAGCATCTAACC
Organism: Neolamprologus brichardi; assembly: GCF_056152115.1. Taxonomy (NCBI): domain Eukaryota; kingdom Metazoa; phylum Chordata; class Actinopteri; order Cichliformes; family Cichlidae; genus Neolamprologus; species Neolamprologus brichardi. The sequence goes on from NC_142125.1 coordinate 19,540,987, forward strand.
TTGATGCAGACGAGCTACAGCCGCAGAAGACCACAATGTGCGCCACTCCTTTTAAAGGAAACTGAGGCTACAATTCACAGACTCAACATTGGAGTGGACAAACATTACTTGATCTTGATGTGCGATACTCAACATGAAAGCATGGATCCATCGTGCCCTGTATGAAAGGTTTAGCATCAACTGGGCGTCGTTTAACCTCAGCCTGCGTGAGTATTGTGCCTGACGATGTCCATTCGTTCATGCTCACAGTATCCATCTGCTTAAAGCTTCTTCCAGCAGGACAGCACACCTAAGCCTCTCAAACTGGTTTCTTGAACTTGACAATTAGTTGTCTGTATTCAAATCTCAACCCAGCAGAGCATCTTTGGGATGTGCAGCAGCTGTGCGACACTATGCCATGAAGTATTAAAGCAGGCCTAAAGTCAAAAGAGGCCCACCTTGGTGTAGTAGCATGTGTACCTAATAAAGTGGCTGGTGTGAATAAGTCATATACATGGCTAGTAGGGGTGTAACGATACACAAAATTCACGGTTCGGTTCGATACTTTGGTGTCACGGTTCAATATTTTTTCGATACAAAAAAAATGTTCATGCCTTTTTATTAATTTGTCATTTATTAAATTTTCACGGCACATTCTGCACCACATCTCTGTGCGTTCATCATTTGTTTGAAGCCAGCTCACCTCCTGCAACCACTTTTCCGAGAATACGTGCTTCTTTTGTGGTTCGGACTCCTTCTGACATTTCTTTGGAGGTGGAGGAACACCAAAGTAATTGCTTAAAGGAGCTTCTTCGACATCTTTAAGAGTTCTAAACAAATGTCTGTCCTCCTCCAGAAAATCTTATGTATGCAAACACGCGTTGCAACTTCTTATCTTGTGCGCGTTTCTTATTTTGACAGCGAATGCGCACCTGCGGACCACTTATGTGCAGCCCTGGTTATTTAGCTCGTCATACTGCAGCCACAGAAATTTTTTTGTCCATGAAACCATAAAGCTGCACTTTCTTTTTGCCTTATAGTCTGATTTGTCATAACATTTCCATTTTGTGGTAAGCTTTTCTTTGGCTGTCACTTCTTCACGCTGACCTGTCTTATTTGGCTCAGCAGAACTAAAATATATATCCTGCTGCTTTTACACACACACTCACATAACGCTCAGCGATTCTCTGCGCGATCAACCTCTCACATGTTTAAGCTGCGGGAGATTTCCCTTGTCATGTTTGCATAGTAAGCTAATGATTGATAAGACGATGTCAGAGGAATTGGTGCGCAAATTATCATCACTCACCAATCAGTGCTGTCGCTCTCTATACACAGTTCGCGCGATTGCAAAGTGAAAGCAAAAAACAAGTGCAAATTCAAACGCGATTTCAATATGTCACATATTGACAGTGGCTCACCGATGCCAATGACATAATTACCCAGCTACATTTCTAAAGAATGCAAAAGCATTGACATATATTTTTCCTTCCTATGATAGGCCGACGGGCAGGGCAGAGATAGATTTTGGTAGCCCGACTGGAAAAATCGCTAGCCCCAGGACGTCGGGCTAGCGATTTTGTGAGCCCTGTATCTGATTGAGGAATCACTCATCTTTGGAAAAGAGAGTTTATTACAGAGAAATGTCTCTTTCCAAAATAAAAGCTATACTATACGCTTCTTCTGGGCTATATTCTCAGCAGCATATTAAACATATCAGGTCCCCATAAGGAGAATCATGTGCTAACGGCTGTCTAAATGACTCGGGTAAAGTTTGTAGCATGCGTGCTTGTTGTTTTTGTCTGCTTCCACTTGTCTTTGCACTAGGATGATGTCGAAGTAAATGTGCAGTCATATTCGTTGTGTTCCCACTAGTGCTGTCAGCATTAATCTGAAATGAGGTTAACGCCACAACACGGCAAATCTAGCTACCGCGGATCTCCCCGTGCATGGGGCTGGACGGCCAACTCGTTAACGAGCTAACTGCGCTAACACACTAGTTCCCACCCATGTAACTGAGCATTGCTGGCACATCCAACATACTGTTTTACTTTAGTCCATGACGTGCTTACCTTCAGGGTCATACGTCACATGAAAACCAAAATAGTTCCAAACGCCAGATCTGAATGAGGGTGGGGGAGGTTCAATTTGCCATGTTGCAAGGAGAGCTTAACTTCTGTCTGCTAGCTTGCCCTGCGCTCAGTGAATCTGTGTTCGACTACTCCGCCTAGGCTGCACTGTCGAGCGCAGATCCACTGACCGCTCAACACAGACAGCACCATCAGAAGGAAAGCTGATAAAATAAATTAAAAATGTTGTATTGTTCGATACATATGCGTACCGAACCGAAAGCACTGTATCAAACGGTTCAATATCGATACGAGTATCGTTGCACCCCTAATGGCTAGCTTTCTTTTCTTTTTCGAACTTTTCCCCTTCTTGTGATTTATTTGAAAAACAAAGAAAAGAAAGCAATTCTCGGGCGTGCTCAGTGAGCTCTCCTCATCTAACATTCGGTCGTGGCCTTTTTGGAAACTCTTCATTCAGTTGTTCAGTGAGTGTATTTGTGTTAAAATCATGCTCGTGTTTTGGAAGAAGTAACAGACAGGGACTGTGTAAATAAAAGTCATTTTGTTCACATCATCTTTTTTTTTACTTGTTTTTGCATGGAAATATTTGAAAACGTTCCTTAATGTCATCCGAACATTTAAGAACATCTGCACAGATAAAGGATAGTCTGTAAGTATGACAAAAAAAAAATTCCTATATAAAATATACTGAACCAACTTCATCACTTTAGTCTCTAACATTGCTTGGTTGTTATATTTCTCTGCCCTCGGCTGTGCTGTGTGTGCGGCTCCTCTTTCAGGCCTCTCAGACCTTCTTTTCATCATCAGAGACGCTCTGAGAACCTCTCACATCAGACCGCCTCCAGCTCCAGCTTTCTTTTCTAACTTCTTTCCCTTTTCTTGTGACTTACTTAAAAATAAATTAAGCAAATCCTGGGCATGCTCAGTAAGGGCTCTCCTCCTCAAAAACGCAGCCGTGCCCTCTTTGGAAACTCTTTATCGTCTTTCAGGGCTGACAAAAGCTGTGAGTGACGGCGAGAAAAACACGAGCCGACAGCCGTGACGCCAAAGAAATCCACAGAAGAAGACAGAGCCTGAAATCTGCTGTGAGAGGAAGAAGACGTGAGCTTTTTCACCAGCAGGGGGCGTTGCTGCACTGTGAAAACACTACACTGTGTATCCTGTAGTTTAAATATGATTAAAGCTGTTTTTTCTCACAAGAAGGATGAAATTATTGTGAAATATGAAAAAAAAAACCACATCTTAAAGTCTCAAAATAAGGAAATAGGTAAAGAAGTGAGATTAGGGCATTAATAGTCACAATAACTTAATTTATTAAAAATACTGGCTGTAAAAAGCCCCCACAAGAATCACATTCAATAAGGACTTTGCTAAAATAACTCCAGATTTTGGATTGAAAGTTATTAACAATATGAAACTAATTAAGTCAAATATGAAAAATAGGATGTTTAGATTCTGAAGCAGCCCAAAACCTACACCCAGACAGAAAATGTGGATGTTTTAAATATATTTACAGCACATTTTACACTATTTCAGGGTGAAAACACCACAAAAATGCAGATAAACTGTCAATATCGGCGGTAAACCATAAAATGTCTACTCAATACTGTAATCAATGATTTTAAAGTGAAACCACACGGTCAAGCATGAGACTTTTTTTTCCATAAGACAAAGCTGTAAGGTGAAAATTGGATGCTGTGGCCTGCAGAGGGCGCCGTGGCTCCGCTCTGATTTACTGGGTCAGGCTCCTCTGTGCTGGTTAATCATTAAAAGCATGTGGTGGGAAAGAAGATGTAGGAATATTTATCCTGCACCGGGTCAAAGTGTCCTCCAGCACTCAGCACCAGCATGTGTCTCATTAAACAGGCACTGACGGTTTCACGAGGCTGTAAAGCTTTAAAATGTGCCCGCTTTATGTGCCTGTTAACACCAGCTGACCTCCTACAGCTCCCAGAATTCCACTCAACAGCTCAATGAATGCTGTAGTCTAGTTACAGCATCTTCTCTTAGACCATGGAGGCTTTTGAGCTGGATTTTGTTTGAAATCGGCCCACTTATTGAATCATGCATGAACAAAGGAGAAACTGACAGGTACAATTATCTACAAACCTCCCATAACCTCCTACATGTCCCAGAATTCCACAGAATGACCTAAATAATAGTATGTGTAACCATGACATCATTTCAAAGGCTAAAATGAAGAGTAGTTGTATCAGTGAGTTAAAACAGCAGATTTCCAATGGAGCTTTTGAATGGGATTTTGTGTGAAATCAGTTCATTCATCATCTGTCCTAAACCATGTATGAATTCAATTTAATGTTAGCTATATAGTGCCAATTCACAGCAACAGACACCTCTCAAAGGAGAAAAACAATGAGGTGTATCATTCCTTTGCCTCGCCTAGTGAATGCCTACAACTCCCAGAATTTCCTTTATTAACCCAAAGAATAGTGTGCTCTGGTTATAAATTCTTCTCCTCTTCCAAAATGAACAATATTTGTATTTGTTTGTAAAACCAGCAGATTACCAAAGGAGGTTTTGAACCATCCAAGGCATAACTGCATAATACTGAATCAAGTATGAACAATCCTATCATTGTGCCAAATCACTTGGTCACTGCCTACAACTCCTAGAATTCCACAGAACAACCCAAAGATTACTCTAGCCTATTTACATAATTTTTTAGTCCAAACTGGGCAACACTTCCATATGACAGTTAAAAGGACCGATGGTGTTGGTGGAGGTGTTAAAATAGATTCCGTATGATCACCCCATCAAGCAGAACTCAGCAGATATATTTACCTTCAAACCTTTCATCTGGTGACCTCCTACATCTCCCAGAAGTCCACTCAACAACTCAAAGAATATATAGTTGTAGATATCCCGTCATTTTGTAGTCCAAACTAAGCAATACTTCCTATGTGTTAAATGACAGATTTCTAGTGAAACCAGCCCACTCATTACAATCACCGAATCATGCATGAACAAAGCAGACAGGCACCACTATTTACAAACCTCCCATGACCTCATGCATGTCCCATGATTCCATTGAATGACTCCAAATAATAGTATGTTTAGCTATGACATCATCTCACAGGCCAAACTGGACAGGACATCTGTGAGTTAAAACTGTAGATTTTCAGTGGAGGTTTTGAATGGGATTTTGGTGTAACTTAGGACAGGTCCACAACAGTCCAAACCTGATTATAGCCTTATTATTTAGTTCAACAGGATAATGTGAAATAATCAGAGCGAGTCATCTGTACCCAAAGAGTGTTCTTTTTTTAAGGTGGAATTTTTTGTTGTTGTCGTGAATGTTGTTGTCGTGAAAACACGACAACAACATTTGCTATTAAAAGGGAAAAAAGGGTGAAGCAGGATGAGGCTTGTTCTGTAAAGAGTGAATCACAAGTGACAGAGAAAAGAACAAGGATATGCATACACACACGCACACACACACACACGCACACGCACACACACACACACACACAGAGAAAGGAATAAGTGCAAATGCAGAGCGACAGATACAGAATCACAGTAACAGCCTTGAGCCAAACACACAAACACACACACAATGAAACAAATAGAAAGACTCAAACATGAAAGGCCAACCTCACACGCACACTCTCATGAATCACAAATGCACACCTGTTTCTCCTCGTCCACTCGATACTTGAGCAAACAGGTGATCAGAAAGCGTTTACAGTTTTCCCTAGAAATTTTTAGCCTTAACTCAGAGTTAAGACTCGCATTTTTATTCACAAGTTTACAACTATAAAAATATTCTTTTTTTCATAGAAAATATTACTTTTTTGTAATTTAGGACATTAATTTTGTTGAATATTCAAATTTGTTCTAATAAATTTGCAACTCTAATCTCAGAGAATCGTGAGGATGCTTTCCCCCCAAATTGAGGCCTTAATATTCAAGTGTTTTTCTGTTAAATTTACGACTTTAATCTCATAAACACATGATTTATTCCCACAAGCTTTCTCTGTGCTCTGTATTTATTGTCATTTTAATTCTGCCTCAGTACGCCACTGTAGCACCCATTCCAGGCGACCTGTTGCTCCCTCACAGGTTCAAAGTGTCATCCGTCGTGGTGGAAATATTGGTCACCGAGTCATAAAAATCTACAAGGCACTGCCCCCAAAAAACATGTCGATAACAGAGTAATCCTGGTCCCTCTCTAAGGATATTCTGGAAGCTTACGCCCTTTTCATTAATTATGAATTCTGTATTTTGGAATGTTATTGGGAACATTCAGATGCCGGAGGGCTCCTCTGACTCAACATTCAGTCTTTTCTTCGTTCGTGGTGTGAAAAAGGTTTTTGGAAAGATTCTTGCAGCTCTGCTCATCATTCCTGAAATGACTCCGCAGAGAAGAATCGAGGGTCTGTTTGGCTCAAACGTTCGAGGCACAAACTCAACTGGCTGATGTCTGCCGAGGTCAAAAGTCACTCTCGCTTCTTTGCAGTGTTATGAAACTATAATGATGAAAAGTTTTCAGCCTAAAGCAGCAATAAACTCTGCGTGCTAGTTATAATTACTGCTAATTTTGACAGATAAATCTGTAAGGTTACATTTGGATATTTTTAAACATATTTAATGCATAAAACTGAACTTTCAGTGACATTTAAGCTCATATCAGCACAGAGGCTCACATTTTTAGGGATGATAGTGATGGGTCACTGTTGATAAAACCTTCATGTAGAAGTATGTGCTCCTATATTCTTACATGTACAAGGGTGAGACCCTGAGGGCGACTTAGAAGGCAACTACGCCAATTTTCTCAGATATAGCACCAATACTACGTCTAGTAAGAAAGCACCTTGAGAGCTCAAATTGAGTAGACAAGAACTATATGTACCAAACCATTGACCATCCAAGAAGAGACAAGCAGTTTCATATTAAAGCCAATCATAGAGGAAATAATCTACAGTGGGACTTCTTACTATAAGTAGTTGTTTTCTACTTGTAGTAAGAAAGTACTTTGAGTGCTCAAACGGAGTAGAAAAGCACTGTATAAGTTACTAAACCATTGACCATCTATTGCCTTTTCCACTAGCACCTACTCGACTTGACTCGACTCACTTTTTAGGTTTTCTATTACGTGGTACCAGACATCGTTAGGCCCTACTCGCATGGAGTTCCAAGCAAGCGAGTTGCACCAAAAACCTGACATCAACAGACTGTAGAAATCTGACTGGGCAGGGAGTGATGTCACTGGATGAGTCATGAGAGCGACTCCTTCACGAGAATCAAACCTGCCATTTTTGAAATCCCACAATGAGGAAAATGACTGCACACACAAACCAACACTGTGGTCGAGCGACAAGGTGGCTTCTGTGACAGGTACAGCATCGGCTCGATGTCCTCCATTGTTGTGTTGTTTTTGTGTCGTTTAAAAATGATGTCACAGGACTTTCGGGCTGCCTTCCTATAACAATCACACCCACGTTGAGAAGCAAAACCAAGTAGATGCTGGTAGAAACGAGGAGTAAGAAGAGACGAGCAGGGATGAGGCTGTCCGGGGATTAGAAAGTGGGCATGTACTTCTCTCAGCTTTGGTGTAAGTGACTGAAGTGACCCTGGCCTGTTAGTGTGGCCCCAGTTTGATGTTTTCTGACAGTTTCTTGTTTGTTTTTTTCTCTATAGTCTCCAACTATTAGAGATTAATCCACCCATTGGTTTACATGGTACTATAATTATTCTCTATTGTGAAACGGTAAACTCGCCCAGCAGGTCAGTGTGGGATTCCTTTGTGTTGGTCATATTTTTTCTGCAGTTCAAACAGAACCGCTGGATAAGCGTTTCCTGTCTGCGGTTGTTTCCGTGGGTTTTTTTTTTATCAAGTCTGTCGCTGTTAAATCAGCTGTTTAGTTTGGCTTCTCCCATCAGAAAGTCTGAGCTGCGAACAGAGTTTCCTTCCAACGCTCGCTGGCAGGTGGATGTTCCTCTAAGGCAGCTGCTGTTTTCTGATCAAAACATCTGTCCCTGAATATTTTATGGACTGGCTCTGACAGACTCTACTCTTCTCACAATGCCTCGAGTCCTATGGAGTCTGTGTAGCCGTCTTCAGTTGCTGGTTTTCCTCCTCTCGAGTCAACTTAGGAATTCGGGGCTTCCCACACAAGCTGCCTTTCACACAAGGCCTATTTTCTCCCAGAATGCCTTGTTGTTTCACGTCCTCCTCATCCCCTCTTCATGTCAGACCTTTGCTCCTCTTCAGCAGAAGCAAACATCGGGAAGCTTTCAGCTTTCTGTCACAGAAATCTCTCTGAGTTTCAGGCGATGGCTGATTCGTTCCCATGCTCACACAAACACCATTCGTCAATATTTAATTCCTAACTCTAGACGATTATGAAGAAATTTTTTTTACAGCCTTTCATAGCCACTTAAAAGAAGCTAAACCTGGCAAGGAGGAAACCAGAAAACAGCAGAGGAACTTAAAAGAGACGAAGAAACAAGAAGAGGAAACTACAAAGGAGAGAGGAATCAAGAAAATAAAATAAGAATATAAGGATATAAGAAGACGAAACAAACAGAGGAAAAAATGAAGGAAATAAAGAAAAGAGATGAAATTGAGTAAGAAGAGAAATGAAGGAGAGGAAAGTGAGGAAAGAAAAAAACAAAGGAAAGAAAGTGAGGAAAAGAAACAGCAAAGGACGCAAGAAGAACTAAAATGAAAGGAAACAATTTAAACGACGAGGAGAGAAGAGGAAACAGCAAAAGAAACAAAACGAGGAGAGGAAACAACATAGGAAACAAGAACAGGAAAAGGAAATAATAAAGGAAAGAAGATGAGTAGAAAGTCAGGGATAGGAAATGACAAGTAAAAACAAATAGGAAAGGAAATAAGGAAAGCAATTAACTAAGGATCCATGAAGAGGAAACAACAAAGGAAAAATGAGAGGAAATGGAAACAGAAAGAAAGCAGAGGAACAACTTAGGATACAGTCAAAGGATATGACAAAGCAAATAAAGGAATGAAGTAAGACACACAAGAAAAGGTGAGGACACAAACAAGAGTAAAAAACAAAGAAACAAAAGAAGAGGAGAGAAAGTAAATTAAGGGAATGAGGAAAGGATACATATATGGAGACATGAAGAAGAAACAACAACGAAATATGGCAAGGTGTTTCTTTTACTTCCTGTCAGATGAAGGAGATGAAAAGTCAGGTTGAATTCAGATTTCCTGCAGTCGTTTGATCTCATAAATCTTTTTTCTTTTTTTGGTTCCTGTGCAGAAACATTTTGGGGGGGGCGGTGTGACGCAGCAGGAATTTCTGCTGAAAAACTGCTTCATCCATAAAAGACTGACAGAGAGCCAGAGGCTGAGTCATCATAAAATCACAGAGGAGAGCGATGAAGAGCAAGGACAGGAAATCAGGAAGCATCCTTTCAGCATCCTCAAATGTTTCCTCAAGGACAGAGGAGGCTCCTGGAGGAGCTCAGAGAGGAAACAGCTCTTATGGAGTGACACAGCTCCATGTCATCAATAAAACCACAAAACCACAAAACAAGACGTGTTCTACTGACAGCTTTAACTCCTCATCCTCATATTTCTTTGTCACAACCCTACACTGTCTCCAAAATGAAGGAAACAGGAGATGAGGAAATAAGGGCAGAGGAAAGGAGAAAGAAAACAAATAAGGAAAGCAAGGAGAAGGAACAAAGAGAGAAAACAAGAGAACACAAAAAGGGGACACAAAAGAGAGCAAATAACAAAGGATGCTAAAAAGAAAGAAAAAGGAGGAAAAGACAAGAATAGTCCTGAATATTCGTCAAGAATATGAGGAAATAGGGAAGAGGAAACAGCAAAGAGAACAAGGAGAAAAAATATCGAGGAAATATTAAGACGACAAGAAAAGGTGTAATAATGAAGGGAAGGGGAAAGAGGAAATAAAGGAAATGAGCTGAGGAAGAGAATGAAGGAAATAAGGGCACAAGAAAAAGAAACAAGAAAACAAATGAAAAAGGATATAAAAGGAAATAAAAATTATGAAGGAAACAACTAAAGGAAATAAAGAAAAATATGAATATAAAAGGAAATAATTAATGAAAGGAGGAGAGGAAACAAAGGAAACAAGGAGAGGGATAAGGGAGAGGAAATATTGGAGGAAAATTGGAGGAAATGGCAAAATGAAGAGAAACGATTAGAGGAAGCAATGAAGGACACAAGGAGAGACAAGGGAAGGGGAGGAAGTAAAGACGAGTGCATCGGTGCTCTGATGGCTGAAGAAACTCTCTCTCTCTCTGCTCATTGAAGCTCAGCCGCCCTGCAGCTCTCAGGATGACTCACACTTTGTCAAACCTTCAGCTGCAGGCATTATGATCACTGCCAGTTATTTTTATCCAGAGACGCCACACACATCATCCAAACAGCAACACAGATCAAGGGTGAAAGTATCAGAGGTCAGCAGTACATTTTGCAGTGCCTCAAACTGAGTTGTGAGGGGTTTAAAGTCATCCATATGCCTCACTTTGGTCTTTTTTGGTCTCTGCCTCTGTCCAAACCTCGATCAATGACTGCATGTAAACCAGCTTACAGCATTAACAGCCTCAGTGAGCCAGAAGCTCTGTGACACTGCCAAAAACCGAGGCCCTGTGGTGCTGCAGGGGTCAGAGCTCTTGTCCAGCTACAGTAGAAGCACATTCATAATCCCTCACTTAAAATGAAACTATTCATGTGGCTCGCATGCTGAATGTGATGAGAAGTCTGCAGTTTCAAACAGGCATGCAACTGCAGCATCAGGGCCAAGAACGACTGTGAGACCTACCATCTCTCCATCTTCATGTATGTGGAAACAACAAAGCAAAATCTGCTCACTTATAGCACTTAAGGCATATTTAGCTTCTTGAATAAATAAAGCTGCGGTCTAAGGTTACGTAAAGCTAATTAAACTGTGTTGTCACAATGAATTAGACCATGATACAGTGGCATTTAAAAGTGCTGCAGGATGCTGACACCATATTCTGGGTTAGGAGTCCAGAATATGCCCACACATGCTGCTTTACATCCCGAATGCTCTCATAAAAAACAAGGTTATTGTGGTGGGTAAACAGCTGACCCAGGTTTATAACATCCATCTGCAAACATGACAGACATTAGCATCAAGTATGAAAAATTGGAATACAGTATGTTCAAAACCTCACAGTTGGATACTATATTCTGCAATGTTGCAATTAATGAAATTATAGCTTACTGAAAAGTATAAGGCTAATAATAAAAACAGAAACCTTAATAAATACACAATAATTTCCGAATAGTATTGTTTACCTGAGTTTTAGCATCACATTCTGAGCCCAATATGAACTACTGTCCTGATTCTGCAATGACTTTGGCTCTGAACGATGCATTGGATAAGAACAGTAACACTGTGCTGGTTTTTTTTGTGGATTTCTTTAAAAAAAACTCACAAAATTTAAATACATTTTAATTCAAACGTTATCAGTGAATTATTCATTCAAATACTTAACTGATAACTACTCGTCTTCCACAAGGTTCTGTTTTAGGACATTTCTTTTTACCATTTATATTAATTACACAGTTTCATTGTAAACTACTTGTTACATACGTTTATATGCAGATCAGGGGTTGGCAAGTCCTGCAGGTTTTAGATATCACCCTGGGTCAACACACCTGAATCAAATGATTAGTTCATTACCAGGCCTCTAGTGAACTTCAAGACATGTTGAGGAAGTAATTTAACCATTTAAATCAGCTGTGAAGGGATAAAGGACACATCTAGAACCTGCAGGACACCAGCTCTCAAGGCCTGGAGTTGCCTACCCCTGATGTAGATGATACACTACTATACTGTGCTGAAGAGTCTCATCTACTGGTCATGTAAAACCTGGAACATTTGATTTAAACTTGTACTCGATCTAAGTTTAACCTGTTTTAGGGCAACAGACAATCACATAATTTAAATATTTCTGCTGTTTATGGATCAAATATGATGATTTAGAGTATACCTCCAAATACTGATGGATGACAATCTTCAAAATTCAGATATTTTGAACAGTGCAATAGCAACTGATTTGTGAAGGTTTTCTTGCTGAAACAAACAAACTAAAAGAGATATTTTTGGTGCTAATCCATAAATCCATGATTTCCGCTGGGTTTTTTATTGATTTTAACCTACATGCTAGTCAATTAAAAAAAACGACAACAACAACAACATCGCTGTGGCAATCTATAAATATTCTTCTTCTAAAACAATGATAAAAGTTGATTTACTTCTACAGAAATGTCAAAAATGTCTCTTTTTTATTATTATTAAAGAGATTCTTTTGGTTGCTGTTCTAAGTGATTTACATCTCATATCTGGATATCCTTGATTAACTGTATTTAAAGTTTGTTTTGTTTTCGCGAGTTCTCTTGCTTCATATCTTTACTTTGATTCCCTTTACACTATTACGCACCACTGTTACTGACTATTCAGATTTAAATACAATACAATAAAAACAATGTACCCGTCTGCGTCTACATGAATAAGTGCAGTCGTAAATACTGGTACAAGAGGAACAACAGTTTCCTGATGAGATTGTTATTGATCAGTGATGGCACATATGCTTCCTCAGCAGCACAGGGAGGTCAGAGGTCAGTGACAGGATATCTTCGGCTGATGGCATGTTTACTCTCACAGGCTTTTAGGGTAAAAGAGTAAAACCGGCACTGAAAAGGCAAACTCGGCACACAGGAAGTACCAAACTGGATCCACCTGTTCTATGAAGGTTTTACGATCCACTCAGCCTCTCAGAGCAGAGAAGCCACTCCTGCCAGATGGTGACCTCGCACAAAGGCAGCGTGCTCTGAAGACACTGAGGGAACGATTGATTTTTCTGGATGAAGGACAGATGGGGAAGACTCTGTAAAAATCACTTTCTGTTCTTTGTGTCAGGTTTACATCCCTTTAAGGACACCATGACCCACCCTTAGAAAAGATGATTCAGGCATGCTCAGCTTCAAAGTCACCACTGTGCTGCAGGTCTGATCATCATGCTGACTATATCCTATTTTTACATAATATGAGCAATCAGAGGGGACTGTAAAACCTATTGTGCTGTCTGAGCTAATCTTCAGCGTGCATTGTTCTGCCATTTTTCCTAACAAAAGCAATCAGAAAACAGAACCCTCGTTCAATGCGCATATGGTAATGAAGCTTTGCAGAGTCGATGGCAATCCCATTTTATAGTGACAGTTTTAGTAAAAATTTCTAGAAATTGAAAGCAGAACGCTCGATTTTTTCATTAACTGACTAAGAATACAGTAGAGATGAAGTCTTAAGGTTGATACGCTCCCATCAAAATAAGTTCTCATTCGCTGGCTGAGTCAGCGAGTCAAGGTCAAAACCATTTCCACAGCTTTCAACTCCTTCAACTTAACTACAACAGCTATGTCTAGCTGTTATTAGCGATAGAGTGGACTCCAAACTAATTAATGCCATGTCAAAGACTTGTTGTTGTGGCTGAATTTGGTTTGAACAGATAGCCAGGTTAAATAGACAGATTAAAATGTCCATTTTTGAAACCTTGAGTTGAGCGCTTTGGTCACCATCAGCTTAACATTTTCAAACCAGACATAACAAGTCTGGACTAACAAAATGAAAATCAACTTTAGCCAAAAAGACTTGAAACTTGAAACTGAGAGTGTTTACTGTGCGATCAAGTCCAAATTAGTATTATTTCCTTATACACTTCAGTATAATCAGATGAGGTCACTTTACAAACAAACATTAACCCTGCCAGCCACTGGAAGGTACATCTATATTTTATATTGGCCTGAGATAATACCCAGCTTTTTAAATCAACAATAAAAAGCCAGATTTAGAGAAATGTAAACATAGTGTTCTTATTTTTAACGTTTCTTTTTAGATATTAAAAACATCGACAGGTTTTGACTTAGCTTGATGTCTAAAACATATTACATAATTTTCATTTATGTAATGTTGCAAAAATGTCATGAAATACTTGGGCTCCGGTTTATACATTTTTAAGCAAAACTAGTAGAAAATATTGGAATTTAATAAAAAAAAAATGGGTACATTAAGATAAATATGATGCTATTCAAATAAAGGTAATTAGGAAGGTCTTATCAGCACCTCTTGGATACCTTCAGCCTTCATGGGGACAGTACAAGGGTCTAATTAGGCTGGATGATAGCAGTGGTGGAGGAGTCAGATTAATTAGGCAATAAATCATTTATCGGTGAACATGGCAAGGCCCCGAGGGTCTCCCAAGCATCTGCTGCATGCCTCAGAATCATGCAGGACCAAAAAAAAAATCAAAGCCTCACGCCGACACTCTGTCTCCAGAGCGCTGCGCCTTACCAGAAGAGATCGATGTAGCAGGAAGTGACATCACCCACCCCTGGGAATTGGGTAGAGATGGATTGCTGTGTCCGCTCATCCACATCTTCCTCGACTACTTGCTCTGATTCGGTCTGTAACTCAATATTCTCCGATTTTAATGAGCTGTACTGAGTTTTTTTCTCGCGGGGCACAGTTTATAATGTCAAGAGTCTCATTTTAAAGTCACTGCTTCATGCCAACAAGGCATAAAAATGTGCAGAGTATTGTTAAGCAGAGGACAGGAAGCCCATGAACAGGCAGCCTATTTTTATACCTGGCCTCGGCTCGGCCATTGTTTTGGTCAGGTCAGTGTCTGTAGCTTCCTTCATAGTATAGAGGCCCGCTGCAGCTGGACGCCACAGCTGCACAGATACAAGTTGCTGCTTCCGCATCATAGACGTACAGAAAGCTAGACGGTTATTGTTCACACCGCACAAAGACAAACACTAACTCTGCCAGCCACAGATTCAGTGTTCGACCTACTTTCCTGCATTCGTCAGTAACCAGTTATTAAACAAACAATATAGACTTGAGACAGCGTTGTAACCACAAAGGAACTCATCAAGAATCCATAAAATGACAAGTCAAGGACAGATTCACCACCAAAGACGGCCCCAAGGCAATCAACGTTAATTAACTAACTTTATATCTGGGAATAAATATGGATTCAGAGTAGCATCACAACCGAAAACAAGCTTAAACAATAAATGTGCAACAACAAGTTGGAATATTCTCTAAAGAAGGCCCAGAGTAAAAAGATGTTAACACTGATTTTGCTTTATTATTTCCACAGGTAACTAAAAACTAACCTCGACTGACTTTAACAGAACCTTCCCAAACATGATCCACAACCTCATCCCTTATTTTAAGTAGTTTGTGCATTACTTTTGTTTTTTTTTGTTGCTTTTGAGGCTTTTAATTCAGGTGGTTTTAATTATATTCAGAGCAACAAGCCTAACTCACCCTAACCAGTAGAAATCCTGTTATAAGTCTCTAAGCTTTCCTTCAAAAAGAAAAACTTCATCAGATTTTAGGACACTTCTGAACTTACTGTGTGATCACATTTTTTCTAGGCTAAATCTTTATAACCTAGGAGACTGTTAGTGTTGCTTTAAGAACTTTTAGGCCAAGATTTTATTTTCCAGATCTTAAAAGTCTTTCTAATGGCCAGCACGGGGTTACTCAGCATCTTACTTCAACTCTTACCTTAATAAGCACTTTACTGGTGAGTTTACGCTTTCAGTTGCTAGTTTTCATCCCCAACCAGCCACAGCAGATGGCCGCCCCTCCCTGAGCCTGGTTCTGCTGGAGGTTTCTTCCTGTTAAAAGGTAGTTTTTTCTTCCCACTGTCGCCAAAGCGCTTGCTCATATGGGCTCAGATGATTGTTGGGATTTCCCCTGATTTCTTTCTTGAGGAAACTGTTGTTGCAAATTAGCACTATATAAATAAAATTGCACTGACTTGAATTTTTAGTCTTCCTGAACAATATCTGATGTGTATTGTGTAATTTCTTGTCCCACGAGAGTCAAAAAAGACAAAAAGCATTTAACTATGGCTCTTTAGCTCTAAATTTCAAAACACCAAAATGGCACCGACCAAGGACACTGTGATTACATCCATCTTTTATTCCTTCATTCAATTTCTTCATTCAGTTCTTTTCAATTTCCTGGTTTTGTTCAATTAAAACACAAACACTGTACTGTTTATCAAATTAAATCAGCACAATGACAAGATTTCCAAGATATCCATGTAAAAGTCACATTGAGATTAAAAATCTATTTTCCATGACAGACATGGCTCAAAGCTGATGGTACCTTCACAAATGACATATTTCTGCTGCTACTAATACATAAATACATACAAGCATACATTTCCAATTGTAAAAGTATTGCTTAGCCAGCATACATTTGTTTGTAGGCCTTCAAAATAAACAATCAGTGCCAGTGTAAAATCAGTGTTTGGTTTTACACATGAAATCCATCTTTAGGACATTGTGGCGACATTTAAGACCTATTGGAGGATATGAGTGATTTCAGATGTCATCATATCAGTCTGAGCCAATGGTTTCATGCAGGGACTTCCTGTCTGATTTGTGGTAAGTTTGGATCATAATGAGGAAGCTCCGTGAGACGAGCCGTAAACCTTGTCTTTTTTTTTTTTATGAACTGTTAGAGAAGTGAGCAGTTCCTCATGGGAATGATGGGGGATGAAAAAAAAATCAGACTGAGGCTCTGGTTTTATGGGGTTGGTAACAGAAGCTGCTTTTAGTTCAGCGGGATAAATCAATCAAACCATGTTCTCCTGCACTCATCTAACTGATTTCAGAGTTTCTCTTTTATTTTTATTTCTGCAGAAAGAAATTCCGGCCTTACCTTTTGCCCAGCAGATAGGTTTCAAACGAGTTCAAATAGGCCTTAAAATGATAGATCGGATGCAGGTGAGAAGGGAATTAGAAGAAGCAGCTACAAATTTGAAGCATTCATCTGTTCATAAAAGCAAAACACTCATGCATTTGCCTCTCACCTGCAAATTCTTCAGTCTGTTATTGAGACAGCCTGCCTGACTTAATGTTAGATTTCTAACACACTTTCTCTGTGAATCACCTAGTTCATGAACCCAAAGATCCTAAGCAACCAATCAGAACACATGACACACCTTCTGTGGTTCCCTAAAGATGTGCCAACAAGCAACTCCAAGTGTGCATTAGGATTTTATGGCTACCGTAAATGAACACTACAATATAAAACGACACAAAACGTTATTAATGACTTGGTGACTTGTTCATGAAGCTTGTTTAAACAGTTGATGGCAGGAATTATGAGAACCAAACACATTTGAGGCAGATTGTCAGCAAATAGGACAACAAGCAGGACAAAGCCTGGACTTGATTGCATCATCTGATGGGAGGAGATGAAATCAAACATCCCTTCTAGAACAAACCAGAGGCAGCGAGGCCCTTTTGTTGAACTGTGTGAGGTGTCAGCGTAGCTCTGAATGCCATAAATGGGCTGCCCAAAGTGTGACAGCTAAATGAGAAAAGAAATGGGGACACTTCACAAGGCATGACGGCTATTTTGTCCATGTCCCTTAATAAAAAAGTTCGGGCCTGCTCTCTGGTAAGTCTTTAATGCTGCTGAACATGACGTTTGATTACCATGAAAAGAAAATCTTCCTCTAGTACCTGTTCAAACTGACCTGTGAGGGTCACACGGAGATTAGGCACGGTTTCATTAGCACAACTCCAGAGGGAGGAAAGGAGCAGGATGGACAGGTCAGACACCTTTATACAACCTAATGCAGGTCAGACGGAGAGCTCCTTCTCCTCCGGTTACAATTTGTGTCCGAGTCATCAGTGCAACACATGCAAATTTCCAAACCCTCTGAGCAGTGCAGAGACGAGTGGGTTTGTGTTGAACTCATTGTTATGCAGCTCTGCAGGCACAGATCATCTCCCAACCACAGAAAAAGCAGCTCTGCACAGATAAACGCATCCAAATCTCAACTTTAATGTCTGAACATGGAGGATTTCTCCAGGCGGTGACACCCGGCCTCTGATGTTTGCTCGCTCAGTGACTGAGCCGTGACTCAGAGCAACCTCTGACCTCACACTGAGCAGAGCAGGAAGCATTTTTGGAGGACAAAATGTAAAGAAAAAAAAAAAACACTGAAGGAGGGGTAATGGATTTTTTTTTAAAGAAAAAAAGACGAAAGTCATTGGGAGATATAGATCAGCCTATCACAGAGGAGATGCTGAACCAAATTTAGCAGCAAAGCCCCGAGCTCTGCATTATTCAGACACAATGACCCATTAAAACTGTTTCTGTGAGTGAAGAGGAGGGAGACCGACTGACAGAGGAGCACAGATACTAGTATATGCTATTAGATAAATGGCTATAAAGGTAAACACTCCATAGGCACACCTGTAAGACTCTGCGTGCAGCTGATTTATGTGCAGAAAACTGACAGAAAAACCTGTTTATCATAATCCTAGA
The DNA here is from genome assembly GCF_056152115.1 of Neolamprologus brichardi. NCBI lineage: Eukaryota > Metazoa > Chordata > Actinopteri > Cichliformes > Cichlidae > Neolamprologus > Neolamprologus brichardi. The sequence continues at coordinate 19,559,408 of NC_142125.1, forward strand.
GAAAGAAATTAATAACCTTTTTACATGCTTAAAGGCTGTAAACAGAAATCTTCAGAAACAGCAATGTGCTGCAGCTCTGCTTGGTTTAACCCTTCATCCCCTGCACTGTTTGGTTTGGACAAAAGGGGGGTCAGAGGGGGAAAGTCTGTGGACGGAGGCTCTGATTCGACCAAGGAGAAGGATTAATGGGAAACAAACAGTGGCGTCTCAGTGGGGGGTCCCCATGAGACAACACAGATTAGACAAATAGAAGGGACAACAAGCCGACAGTGATCAGCCAAAACATCTCCAATAGGAAACAAACAAACGATCACCAGGTTTGAAAAGCTCTGCACAGACAAAAAGGTGGAACCAGTGAGTCACAGCTCAGCCTCATCTCAAATTTTAACAGATATCTGCACATTTTTAGCAGCTCTGAAGCGTCGTACTTAGATTTCCACCTGAAAACATCGAGTAACCAGCCACGGCTCGGCGTGTTCGCTGTGCTTTGTGGCTGAGCAGAGAGGCTGTGATTAAAGGCAGAGAAAAGGTCAAGACTCAAAGTGATGAAGGGACTCACAGAGAAGAGTCTGTCCCTGAACCCTCATCTCTCTGCTTCCTGTTTCTTTCTGTGTGTTCCCCGCGAGCTCGGCTGAAAATAAAAACTGTATTTGTTCCCATCTGAAAAGAATCAACTCGAGTGTTTTCACTGTAAAGAAGCAGCTCAGTGTTTTGAAGGGGAAATCCTCCTGTGCAGTTTCATGTTTGTCAGAAAGCTCCCACACCAGTCACCACCACAGATTTAATGTGCCATTAAAGTTCTCGTATATCAGCTATGAACAATCACCAGCTTGCACGCCACAGGGTTACAGGTTTTTATTACTGCACCAAAAATATGGAAAAAATTAAATAAATCAATAAATAAAATACAATAAACACCATGTTAAAATGGCTCCACCACAAAGCACACACAGCAAACGTCAGATAACATTAAAGTGTTTCAGCATTACAAACAGAGCGTTAGGTCTTATTTCTGAGTGTTTGTTTAAATATACAGACATTTTTCTTCATGTTTTATGCCTGTGATGAACTTTGAACCTTCACGCTACAGTCACACAATCTCGCTGACTTTGACATGGTTGCTCGAAGATGAGGACATGGTCTGCAACCATTTGCAGTCAGCTGGCATCTTCAGAGCAACTCTGGTAAAACAGCAACAACACAAAGTCCATCTGCAATCAGTCTGTAACTAAATGAGGTCAGGTTGGCAATTACATGCAATCTGTTTGTGTCAACTTTGACAAATCATTGGAAACTGCATACACAGAAATTCACACTGACTGCTTATATTCAGAATCCAGCCTGATCAATCTGAAAGAGAAGTTCAGATTCCTACACAAATAATCATGCAGTCACAGCGGGACAACAATTTAACTGAAAAAATGACACAACTAGCCGGCAAACAGCAGAGATGAGACCTCTGTTGCAGACAAATTATGATCATCACTGCAAATTGACTCAGACTGACCACATCATATTGGCAATCTGTCTGCTTTTATCAATTAGACGGCAGTTATTTGCAAACATTTGCCAATCTGTCTGAGAGTGATTCAACCTGAATCTAGCTGCAGTTGTCTAGAGACCGGTTGGCTCACTTGAGGTGACCTGCACAATCGCCTTGCTATTAGAAGTGGTTGAGGGTGGTGCACACTCAACCTCTGGGCAACCAGTTGGTCAGTGCAGCTACTTTCAATCTGTCACTAGATGCAAAAAACAAAAAATGAATGCAATCACCATGACAGCACAGGTTTTTCCTAGATGCAAGGAGGTAGCCGTCCTGTTTTCACTCTAGCTCTAACATGTGATGTTGACCTTTATAGATAAAACACACTTGACACTTTTAGGTTGAAATAAACTGCTAACATGAGAGAACAGATGTTTCTCTGCTGGACAGATGTGTTGGGTTGTACAGAGTTTTTGCATAAGTTATGAAATGATTCTAATTTGTTATTATAAAAAGCCACAACACTGAAATGTAAAACTTCTTCTTTTTGTTATCATCTGTTTATTTTTTAGGCTTGAACAGTCAAAATCTGCTCGCCTGGGCAACCTTAAGTACAAAGCTGGAATCAGATAGTCAGCGTCGCTTAGCATAAAGACTGGAAGTGATGGTAAGCAGCTAGCCTGGGATTTCTGGGATTAACCCATCCATCTTTCTGGTTTGGGATTTTCTCTCCCTGGGTGTAACCAGTCTTATTCTGGGGCCATATACAAGCAAGAGAGAGTCATCTTTAGCAGTCTACAATTACGCATGTACAGACAGCTAGCATTTAAGTGCTGTAATACAGGAAGATTCTGAACTAACTGTTTTATATGTCAGTGTTCTATTACAGTAAAAACAAGCATTATACAAATCAGATCTGTTAGAATACAGAGCAAGCACAATTTTAATGAAACCTTTATAATGAGGTTTATATCTAATAAACAGTCAATATTGGCCTGAAGTTGCAAAACAGATCTAAGATAATATCAGGAAGGTTTTTCTCTGATTTCTCTGGAGGTTTCCTTTAAAACTGTGAGTCAAACTGAAGCTAAGAATGTGTGTTTCATGTGTTTGTGTTCAGATCTGACTGATTTATAACTGCACAAACCTCTAATTTGACTTTCCTTTTTATAGAGCAAATGTTCAATCAAATATTCTCAAACTTTATCTTTAAGTCGGTTCTCCTGAACCTAAATCTGTCCTGTTGTATAATAAAAGGCTGTAGCTCCTCGGGGCTCTCTCATTACACGACTTAGAGCCTCTCCTGCCTTTAAAACACAACAACAGTGGCGGACAATCGTACAGCTGACGTAAAGCACCGCTGCATTCGAGTGCAGTCATGTGTTTGGATATCACACACACACTGAGGGATGGATGATAAGCACATCACCCTAATGGGGCCCTGCAGGCAGGCAGGCAGAACGACAGTGGGGGTATTTTTAGCATCGCTAACAGGTGACCCTCCCTCAGCTGAGCCCAATTACAGCAAACGAGGAGAGACGCCACCGTCTGGATGTTTAACCTGTTACTGTCCAACAGTTTTTATTGGATTTTCATCTAAATGGAAACACTTGGAACAGAAAAACTGGCCTTTTTTGCCCCCATCTGCATTTGAGCCGCAATAACTTGAATATGATTTACAGCAGACCAGTGAATAATCTCCACGCATGTTTTCCATCCTGTCGTCCAAAGCTGTGCAAAGTTTCAGACATCAACAGCCAACTTTACATGAGACAGACAGGCATGAGTACAGCCAGCACAAATAATTAAGTCTTCAAACATGGAGGAGATGAAGTGGGAAAAATAAACAAACAATGATAAAGATGTGAGAATCTAAATCATCAGAATAAGCGAGTGTCTCAGGCAGAATATTTACAGCCTTAAATTCAATCAGTGAGACCATCTGCTGAAGATTTACTTCAAACTGAGGAGGAGGAAGCTGCACAATTTAACGCCCTTTCTCCAAATCCAGCGTAAGCTTTCAGGACAGACAGAAGGAACAAATCTTGACACAGAAGAAAATAACTTCACACACTTTTCAGACAGATGGAGGTCAGGAAAATGTGGGGACATGGTAACAATGGCCCTGTAAATAATAATAATACAAGCCGAGCACACGATGTGCAGCGGCAGGTAAGTGCTTTAAGGTCTGTCATGAATCTTAGTGCTGCAAATTTAGTGATGTCATCATATAAACTTTACGCTAATGTCACCATAATCCAGAGAAAAGCAGCTTCCGTTTAACTGTGATACTGAAAAGCAAACTGAAACACTGTGAAGGCTATAAAACCTCCACAGTAAAAAAAAACAAGGGAATCCCCTGTGTACGCATTCAAACAGCTCGGCTAAATCCAGCCGAACTACCCACAATTCCTGCAGGGGGAATCATCGGCTGTAACGACACTGAAGTTTTCATAACCCCAAAACTGAACCATTTATTCTTCATAAAGACATTAAAAATGACTCAAAACAAGATGAAATTGCATCTTCAAAGCCAGATTAATCAGCTGCAACACGAGCTTCCCTCGTAATTTATCTTGTTTATCTTTGCAGAGGCTTCAAATCAGAGCAGGCCAGCTACAGGGAGGTCTGGACTCAGCTGGACTGGCAGCTCATTTGAACTGGTATTTATCTTCCTAATGCATGTTAATCCATCTCTGACAGTAGGATGCAGACCACGGCACGTCTCTGACATTTTCTCCCGAGTCGATATCCCCCCCCTCCACTCCCCGCCTCCCTGAGATGCTTCCTCTGCAGACCGATCAATAAGAGTATCCTCTGGGCTTAATGACCATGAGGACCTGCTCGGGGATCCTGGTTAACTTGTTTATCTTAAAACACAGCGCGAATCGGTGCGGGATAAATATTTGTGTTTGTTCCAGCATTTCAGTGTCAACCGCCTATTTATACCTGGCTTCATTTAAAGATAAAGTGGATATAGCACAGATGACGACAATGGTCCCTGTTTTTGGAAATCAGGTCAGCAAAAGTGAGAGGAAATAATTTTAAATGACTTATTGCAGCTTACATGTTGCACATTTGGTGAAACTGGCCTAGGGCTGTGCGATATGACCAAAATCTCATATCCCGATATAGGAATTCTATCGTCTGATAACAATATAAATCACAAAAATGTAACATTTTCTGTAAATTACATGAATCTCGGGCAGCTCGACTTGCGGGAAGTGTTTCCAGCTGCGCGTCATGTAGCTGGAGTCCAGTGTTTTAACCGATGCATGAAACGATACATTTTTAGACATAAGTTGTAATGGCCGCCGTTTTCTTTGTGAGCATTTATTACACGGCGTGCTGTGGGGAAAAGCCTGTTCTAACATTTGAGTCTAAGGTTTATTTTTTAGCACCTGGCGGCTCTTTTTTACTTCTCATCTGTAAATAATCTGCTCTTTCACGTGATTCAGTTTATTTTGAAAAGTCTCAACAGGATCTTGAGCTTTATTGTGAAAGGTTTATGTGCAACATAAACAAGCGGACACGCGATGGTGTTACCGTCGTTGTTGCTAACGACAACGCATAAAAACAGGCGCTTGTCCGTCCGTAGTGTGGTTATATAAAATATAAGAGAATGAGAGAACTTCAAGAAATTAATATAGCCACTACAGTGACCATCAAAAGGATGAAAAAATATTGCCGTAAACAGTTTATTTTGCGACACCACGAAACAAACGATAGCGTAAAATGAACCGATAGACGTTTTTATATCGTCAGCCGATATATATCGTTATATCGAACAGCTCTAAACTGGCCCCTAAAAAAAACAACATCTTCAAGACAAAATGTTCAAAAGAGTTAAAGTTATCAAAAAGATAAAGTTAATAGGCACATTTTCTGATGTTTATTGGCATACTCTTATGCTACACAGGTGAATTCAGGAAGCCTTGCCAACAACTAAATCCATGTTAGATTATCAGGACTTTAAATACATACAAAATAATGTGAAATTGGTTTTGTATTTGGATATCGTTAGCTTTAAGTCAGCAAACAGGCCACTGGAGTTCTAACAAAGCATTTACTCCCCAAATTAGGTGTGGAACAAAAAAAGACATCCCCCCAAAAGAGGGTGGAGCCTAAACAAATTATTCTCTATAAAAATTTAAAAAGTAAAAAAAAAATAGGATACAGGATACAAACAAATCTCCAGAAAAAAGGAAAAATGAGGTTGGGGTAGCCCTAAATAAAAGCACATTGGTGAAAGTTTTATTATTTTGCTTTTATTTTGGTGTAGGAAACTTTGGCCGAGGTAGGAAAGTTCTATATTCTGTGGTAAGCCTAGTGTTGAACAACCATATTTGGGTGGGTCTAAAAGCTGAACAGCTAAAAAGGAAGTGTACAAAAGTTAGTTGAGGTCATAAAAGGGAAAAAAAACACCATAAAGTGGGACCTAGAAAAGCAAAACACCCTAACCCAAAATAAGGTGGTATACCCTAAACAAAGCCAAAACTGAGTGGAGTAAAAAAAGAAAACAAAAAAGAAAACAAAAAAGAAAACAAGCAACATCCAAAAGAAGGCGGGTCCGTAATGGACCAGGGGGAAACAAAGTAACAAAACAAACAAAACAAATTAATAAATCTGTGAATCTTGTCACTAATAAAAACTATACTGTAGACAAAGAATTAGAAAATTAGAGGAATCCAAAAATAAGATGTTTACTAAAAGAAGGAAATTTATATAACTACGTCTTTAAAAAAAACAACAACAACAACCATTTTAATGGTAAGGTTGGGTAACTGACACTGTGCATTAAAACTGAAACTATCTGAACAGGTATGTTTTTCAGGCAAGAGTACTATATTTGAGGTGGATGACCTGCTTTGGAGAGTGGGTGTAAGAGCCAGTATGAGTGGGACTGAGCAGTAATGTTGGAGCTGGTTTTGGCTGCATTGAGATAAAACCACAGCTAAACCGCAGAACCAAAGCAGGACAATGTTAGACATCTGTTGTTCTACAGTCAAATAAATCTTTTACATGATGTCCAGTTTTATTTATCTGGCTGGGAGTTTAAATCTGCAGCTCCACCTGTCAGAGTCTGAATCTGCAGCTGGATTTTTTTTGCTGTTGTTGTTTTTACATAACACAATACAGATGTCTGTGTGATTGTTGGAGGAGGGTGGGCAAAGCTTCTATCCTCAGGTTGGATTGAGTTTGATCTCAGCAGACAGAGGCTCGAGAGTAAAAATAAACCCCCACAACTGTTGAGATAATCCTTTATGATCGCTCCACGTATGAAAGGGGGTGATCAAACCTTTAAAAGTCTTTCCTCAGGTGTCGTATCGATCGCTTTACATGCTCCCAATGGCTGCACATTATCAGTTTGTGCTGCCTGAGTGCCCGCCCACCTCCACCGAGAGCGCTTGCTCCACTCCACTGATGATGACTCACCTCAAGCATTAATTGTAATGAAAAGCAGGAAAACAAATGAATGTGGGTAAAAAAAGAAACAAGAACATAATGTCAGCAGTTGGCCCTAATCTGGTGGAGTCAGCAGGGGTGGAGGCGGAGCTATGAGGGGGGGACAAAAGGTGCAGAGATCTGAGGCGTAATATCTCAGGACAGACTTTAGCGGCGGTCAGCGGGCGCAGTTATGCAATGGCTAAAAGCCTCGTTTAAAAGCATCCCGTGACTCTTTATTACAGTTATTAGCGGCTGTCAATCAGCCGCAGTGTTACATCACAATCAACGCCACTCTGTGATCGACCATCTGCCAGAGTAACGCTCACTGAGCCTTACAGAAAAGTGCTACCGTCAACAAACAAGGAAACAACCGACGCACATACCCTCACTTTGGAGATTACTTTACAATCAGTCACCTAACAGATAATTTCTCTTGAAAATGTAAGAAAACACAGAAGAGAAGTTTGATATAGCATTAATCATCAAATCTTTACAGGACAGACTCTAAAAACTCTTCTCCATTTTATCTTAAAAACAACTACTTAATCATCTAAATGGTTCCCTGTTAAAATTCAGGAAATAAACTAATTATAAAATTATAAATCAAATAAAAAATTCTGCCATCAGTATCATACAAAAATACCTTAGTAAGTCGTCTGAAGGTGAAGATCCATCATTTAATTTTTTTATGAGCATATGGTGGCTTAAAACAGCCCTGTATTATTGTCAAGTGTTCTTGTATGTATTTAAGGTGTTGCTTCACCTTGTTTTTAATCCAAGAATAAGAATAAAAAGGGCGGAATTCTTCAAAAAGGAGGAGTAGCCCAAAAAGAATGTGTGGTCATAAAAGAAAAACAAACATCGTAAGAAAGTGGGACACCAGGACAACAGAAGAAGCCAGAAAATAAGAGGTCCAATTGTAATATAAGAAGAAATAGACCCAAAACTGGGCGGGATCAAGACAAAGGCCAACCCCCAAAAGAAGGCGGGACCATAAACATCCTTAAATAAGGCAGGGTTGCAAAAATGACTTCTTTGTATTTAACAGGGGTGGGGTTCTTTAAAACCTACCAATGAAGAAGCACACCAAAAAAATAACATGAGAGAAAAACTTTTGACCTTTTTTTTACTCAAATATCATCAATTATTTGATTTTCATAATGATTAACCATTAATATTCTGCCAGCAAACTAATTTATCAACTACTAGTTGCACTGGTTGTCATTATCATCAACCAAAAGCACCCTATAACACAGGTGGTCAAATCATTTTCCAAATGGTCCCTATAAGAAGCTGGGACCGGTGTGGCCCTCTACAATAGTTCCAGCTTCTCACATGGCCCGTTTGACAAAATGAATTGCCCAGTCATTGTCTAAAAGGTGATCTGAAGCTGTATTTATATAATTTTCCTTTCTACAACAGTTTGAGATAAATAAGGATTATTTTGGACTGTAAATCATGCCAAGTGAAGCTAATAGAGTCCAAAAGGGATCTATTCTGCTAATTTTGAAGTGTTGCAGTGTTTCCCATGAAAAGATCTAAATATATTTTACAAATTAGCTTTATTTTTTCATCTATCAAAGAGAATGAGGAAACTGATTCAACTAGTGTACAAGCCCTTTGCTCTTATTTTGAAAGGCTGAACCCTTTCCATCTCTGACAAATTTGCTGTTATTTTAAGCTAACACTAGAGAGGAAGATTTTTTCTTTTTTTGGTTGGGGGGGGGGGGGGGGGCTGTCTAAACCCTCTTTGAGGGGCACCAAAAAAATTCCACATGCAGTAAAGAAAAGAAAAAAAACCCTGAAAGTGTCTCTCAGACCTTGTGCTGATATTTGGAAGTTTTCCAGCTACTCTACCGCTTTGATTTCCTGCTGCAGTCTGTTTTATAGCTTTAAACCGTGATTTATTTACATTACAGAACATGTGATTCACATTTCTTTCTTCATCTCCCTCTGGTTTTAGCATACAGTGTCCTTGCTGGCATATTACTGTTCTGCCATTTTAGCCTAAAGTGATTTTAATGTTTTAATAAAAAGGTCAAATTAAGCTAAACTATGCTAAAAGCTAAACTGTAGGAAAATGTTCTCAGCTTGATGACAGACAAAGACCAAAATGACCATCATCATCTGCAGCCATCCTGGCAGCAGGTGACTAAAAACAATGCTTAGGTTCAGGTTGGTGTCAGTTTCACCCCCTGGCAGCCCTGCGAGATTTCTTTTAGCTGAGTCCCAAACCCTGCTCGCCTCTTTATCTCCGCTCGTCCCTGAGCGGGATGGGCATTGCGTCACAGTCAGTCCTAATGGCTGAAACATGAGAATGAGTGCTGCGTGGGCACAATCATAATAACTGAAGAGAGAAAACACAGAGCAAACACACCGTGGTGAGGCTAACTGGGTCACATGGTGCGTTCGCTGACCACAGGCTGGTGGAGTGAGACAAAAGCCCGAGGCAGAAAGTAGACGCCGGTGTTACTGGAGAAGTACTCGGACAAAGGAGCAGGAGTGATTAAATAAAAGGCTTGTTGCACTCCACCACGCAACTGTTCAGCTCACCTCCAACAGGTAAATTCCACAATATATGAATCACTATTTGAATGTGATGCAGTACTTTAACCTGCACAATTTCACGTAAACACTCAAAGATTACAAAGAAATCTTTATTCGTTTCTTTGTTGTAGTTTCTGTGTCTCTCTGCTCTTAATTAGCTCTTTTACAGCCTTTAAGTGGGACTCTGTAGCCTCTGATGCTGGTTAACCTCCACTCCACGCTGGTTCTCCAGCTGTGGGAGGATGAAGTGAAGGATGTTCACAGCGTGGGTTTGGTTTCATTTCATGCATCCACAGCTGTGAGGCCAAACACAGAGAAAGTGGGTCAGTGTCACCTGGCTGGCAGGGCATTGCCCATCCATCCTCGCACACACCTCAAATGCAAATGAGCCCCCACACAGGCGTGCAGTCAGAGCGCCGTAACTGGGCCGAGTCACGGCTCACGGGAGCAGTGAGGACGGCAGCCTCCGGAGCCGAGCGCTTATGTAACCCGACGTGAATCTGAGCGACACGTCCAGATGTGCACCGAGAGACAGAGACAGAGGATGACAGTGCTGCTGCTGTTTTGGGTTATTTCCAGCATGAGTCACCATGTGAATTCAGGCAAAATGGAAGTGAACAGAGCAGGAGCGAGTCAGTGCTTGGACTACTCAGCTGACAGCTGCGAGGCCACTGAATGCCTCCACCCCCAGCCCTGTGCTGCCGACTGTAAGGACTGCAGCTGGTCCAGATGTCAAATGATTCAATTAAGACTCAAATCTGACTCAAAATCCTCTAAAAACACACCAAACCCAATTCATTTTACGCCAAATTTAACAAAAGCAACTATACCCAGGAAGAAATAAGGCATAATTACGACACTTTTATTTCAACAACAATACTAATTTGACTTGCTGAACTATTAGCATCCCCAAACCGCCCATGCTGTTGACTATAAAGACCGCAGCAGATGTTAAATGATTCAATTCAGACTCAAATCTGACTCAAAATCCTCCAAAATACACAAGAAATGCAAAAACTAAACCCCATTTATTTTAGGCCAGGTTTATGAGAAATAACAAGCCTAAGAAAGAAATAAGACACAATTACTGCACTTTTCTGTAAGTGACAATATTGATTTGACACCCTGAACTATTACCAGCACAGCTGGACTGTAACGTCAAACATTCTGCTAGAAAACACATCAATGGTAAGCTTTCAAAACACAATGAAACCTAGAGAAGTTCAACATATTCTTTATTTCAAATTTTGTCACATTTTCTGCTGGAGAACATCTCACATTCCTCTTCTTGTGGTTCAGATCAAACTACCAGAACATTACAGATCAGGGTTACACAAAGAAGTATTTTTGAAGCATCAACAGATAGACAGCGTGCCAAGAAAAAGTATTTCCCCCCCCTCTGAGTATTCTATATATACAGATATCAGTGACTGTGGGAAAGGACACATTTTTGTGGTGCAGGAAATAATATTCTTTAGTAAGAGTAATAATGCCTGACTGGGTTTTGGATGCATACACATTAACAGTCTATTTGGAGAGCAAAACAGATGAAGTAGTCCCAAAAGTGGGCAGGGTCAAGAAAAAAGGGAAACCCCCAAAAGAAGGTGGGGCTTAAAATCAAGACTGGCAAAGAAATAAAGCCCAAAATAAGGTAAGGTTACAAAAAATAAAAATCCTAAAAAGCTAAAAAGTGAGTAGGCCAAAAGTTAAATGGATCATCATAAACGATAAATGCAAAAAACATGTCATAAGAAGTCAGGGCCGTAGAAAAGCAAAACAGACCACAAAACAAAGCGATGTACCCTAAACAAATGAGCCAAATTCGGGTGGGTCGACAAAGACAATCATCCAAAAAAAGCATAAAACCTACCCGGTCCTATGTGAAAACATAGTTGCCCTCCATGTTATAATTAATTAACAGTCACATTTTTAAACAGCTCAATTTCAAGTTCAATTTCACCAGCCTGACTACCGTCAGAGCGGTTGAATCAATAAATCATTAAAATAGAACCTGACAAAGTTCAGTACGCTTAAAGATCTCAAATCGCAACACATGACACCAGAAACTACTGAGAAACAAATCGGAATAGAAACAAATCGGAATAGATCAGAATTATCCTCACTGCGCATGTCTGTTGTATCAGCCATACATTCACACGCTGTAATTCTGCCTTTAAGGCAGCTAACAAAAGAAGTATATCAACACAAATATTTTCATTTTAAGGCAAAAACATGAAAGACGGAGAGACTGAAATCTGTGCCACACATGTAAATGTACGTGATCATCAGATTGCCTTATTGACCATCATCGCAAATAGTGAATTTTAATTAGATTAATACATTTTGAATGCATTTAAACACGGCTGCTGTTTCTTGAGCTCTCTGCTGTGTTCATTAGAAGAACAAGCAGCAGTAACTGTCTGAGAGGAAAACGCGGGAGGTTTTCTGATGCGTCTAATGTCCCTGTCAGTGATTATTTTACCCATAAATCACCTGAAACCACAGCACAGCTATTATCTTTAAATGTCATGAGTGATGTAATCCCTTTACTCTGCCAGGATCCTTTAAAATCACACTGAAAAACATTTAACCAGCTGTAAATCCTCTTTTTCAATTATTTACCTTTTTTTTTTTTACATCATTAGTTTCTTTCTGCTTAATTTATGTCATTACAGATTATTTATTAATATTGCCATGACCATCCCTACTGGACAATCTGATATCCTTGTGTTGGTGTTGTTCTCTCGTCATCATAAATAATGTTGTTCCAGGTTCAACATTGCAAGTGACCAATCACCTTCTCTTGACGTCATCCATGACCTCGAAAAAAACAAACGCCTTCAAAAAAAAATCTACTTCACTTGCGAGAAGAGAAACCGCCTCTGCAAGGACAATATGTATAATGCTTATCGTTTATTAAAGAAAAGTATCCTGAAATGCAAAAAACTGAAGTTCCTGGATGGGCGGACAGAAGCGGTTTCTCTTCTCGCAAGTGAAGTAGATTTTTTTAAGGCTGTATTTTTCAAAGGCACAAAGGGGGACGTCACAACAATGTGATTGGTCACTTGCAATGTTGAACCTGGAACAACATTTATTATGATGATGTGGGAACAACACCGACACGAGGATATCAGATCATCCATCGCTACTAGTGTTGCAATTTGTTGTTGTTGTTATTTTATTTAGTGTGTCAGATCGTATCATCTTATTTGCAATAGCAGATTCCATCATTATTCTTACTTTCACATTTCATCAGTTTGTTTTCATTGAAATGACTATAGCTTCATATCGTCATCCTCAGCATCATTTCCTTCATCATGTGGCCCAAAGGAGCAAGCAGAAACTCCACTTCTCAGGTCTGAAAGAGTTTCACTTCCAGCTGTAACACCTCTGAATTCCAGCTGCTTCTCTCTGATCAGATCGTTTCTGTTTCCATGTAATATCTGCTTATGTTTGAGCTGGATTTACAGGATTTCTGCACCAATGTGTGGTTAATTCACTGGATTAACCACCAAACAGCAGCCATCTGGCTCTCACCGTCTCTTGTGTTTAAAGGAGAAAGGATCATGTCAGATCGTTGCAGCTTCCCCATCAATATCGATCAATAAATCACTGCTGAGACACTTGTACTTATGGAGGCTGAAACAGCTGTTCAGCACAGGGGACGTTTGTTTTGGTCTTCTGCTAATCTGACACAGGGATTAGGTTATGAAGCCGTTATGTAAAAGTGTAATCCCGGTGATGTTGTGAATTACGAGGAATCAATCTGTTCCCAAACTACCGGATCCATCGAGAACGCCTCGAAGGTTATCACTTTCTTTGATCACTGCTAGGAGGTTATTTATCACCTGAGTCAGGTTTGTGTTCAGACTCTGACAATAACACTAAAAACACAAAGAAGATGTAAACAAAAGGCTTTGTTATCAATAACGTCTTTTTGATAACTAGTTCAGTCGGGACAAAACCCACTGAATCACTGGCAAAAGCCTAAGGTACAAAACCCACCAAATCACTTTAATTTTCTCCATTCAATTGATCATTTACATTTTAGCAGCTCTAAACTAATGTAACTCTAATGTAACTCCACCCCCAAATTCATAAAGTCTCTCCCCCAATTTTCCTCTTTTTCTTAGTATTTTCTACTTTTAAAGGGTGAAAATGTCCACATTTGGATGTTGAAGGGATTCATGGTCGAGGGAATCACTAACGTTTGATTTTCAAGTATGAATGTAAATATTGACTTACTCAAGTAACTTGAAATTTCAACATAAGTAATTCAAAACTTTAAGATTAAACCCAGAAATGTTATGATAAAAGTCCAACATTTTGAGACAACTCAAAATCCTAGCTTAGAAGTAACCCCTAATTTTTAGATATTTAACTTAAAACCTTAAGAGAATAACTCACAATGTTGAGATGCTAAGTTTTTAATTCTAAATTTTGATATTACAACTTAAAATTTTGCGATAACTCAAACTTTATTGATAAAAACATTTTGTAATAATAACTACATTTCTATTTACTTGAAAGTAACTTGGGATTTTGAGATATCTCAGACAAAAATGGAAAGATAAAAACCTGAAGTTTTGAGACAATAAATACAAAATTTGAAAACAACTTCTATCAATATCTGTTTCTACACTCATTTTGTATGAGTGCTTAATGTTGTATATTTGCTGCTATGACAACTCAATTTCCCTCTGGGATTAATAACATTTCTCTGATTCTGAACTTAAAGTGTTGCGATAATAATTCTGAATTTGGTGATAAAACCCCAAATTTTGACATAATAACGTTCCAACTTTTTTTTATCAGTAACATTCCACGATAACTTACTTAGGATTTTGTGATAATAGCTCAAAATTTTGAGTTACCTCCCTGGCCATTTTCCCTATTTTTAGTGGCAGAAACAAACTTTCGCTGTTTAAAATAAAACAGTTTGGACTGGTTTTAGACCTCAGTTTTCTTGGTTGCCACGGTGACACATCCCCTCCACTGAAGAATCTAGACAAAATATGTTGGATGTTGTACAATATACATCCAACACTAAAAAAAAAACTATATTTGTTGTTAGTGAAGACCAAACACTCGCAACAAAACGCCACCTGCAATTCAATTCACACCCACAGGTGTCACTATTAACAAGGTTTTCTAGAACCATACAGGATCTTCTTTAAAGAGTGCTACTCTGTGCTCATGAGGACTCTTTAATGAGTGTCTCAGGGTGTGATAACTGCTTTGTTCTTCCCTTGAAATGTGGGGGACTCAAACATGACAGCTTTCACAGCCTGAACACGATTTCCCGAGAAGAAAAAAAGACTGTGGGAACATTAAATAAAGTTTCCCACCAATAATTCAGGAGGATTGTGCAACATCTAACAGATCATCTCCGGGCTGGAAATGTAGTCTGTTGTCACCCATCTTTCACCAACCCACCCACATACTACCAGCATCCATCCATCCCTCCTCCTCCATCCCCCGGGTCCTGTCCTACCTTCAATGGCGATGACATGCTCCCGGATCTGGTTCTGCAGCAGCGGCTCCTCCACCCGCTCCAGCAGTTCGTAGATAGAGTAGATGTTGGGGTGCACGGACTCGAACCTCTGGATCTCATTTCGGATAGCGGCCGAGTTGGCAAGGTGTTGCTGGTAGTTCATGGCTGAAGCAGCAGAGGAAGAAGAAGAAGGTGAAATCTGTGACCTCCAGCAGCCTCAGAGCACACTCATACTCCAGCTGTTTACCTCCAGATGTGCAGGGAATTTAAATCACAGTGTGGGTGCAAGGTTTATGCCAGCAGGGAGGGATGGAACTCTTCTACATGCCTGGTGAAATTCATGGAAGTGCTGCTTCCAGAGCAGCTTCCAGAGGAGGGGACCGGACACACTGCTCCTACTGTCCGGTGAAGGCAGCCGTTTCTCGGGGTGTCCCGCTTCCAGATTCCGTTGCGGTGACAGATGTGCGGCAGGCTGAGCGCCGCTTCCCCATATCCCCCCGCAGTCCGTGTGGGATTAAAACGACACTCGCCCCGGTGTTGCTGGATTAAACTTTAAAAAAGGATTATTAATCAGAGAGAAGCAGGAGGATAAAAAAAAGAAAACGGCCTTGATGCTAGGTGGCTAGGCTAGCCGGCTAAAGCTAACTAGCTTCCAAGCTTTAGAGAGCGGGAGGTAAGGAAAAAGTAACCGATTTCCAGGTGTGAAAGTCGGCTTTATTCACCAACTCAGAGGGGGGCCGGAGGCCGTGAGAGGAGGTTTCAGAAGCGGGCAAGATCAGAGCAGGTACCTAGCTGGTAAACTGTTAGGTGGGGGTAGTTAGGATGCCTGCTCCGGTCCGTCTGTTGTTTTTGTCTTGGCTGAATAACGTCCACCTGTCCGGATTAAACCCCCAACAGCTGGACTCCACAGGAGCTCCCGCGCCTCTAAAGTTAATCCAGGTGTGTGAACAGCAGGTATCTCTCAAGTAAATCCCGCACGCGGCGCCCAAACACTCAGCCGTGCCCCCCTGTCCGTGCGGTGGTGAGGTCCATCCCGTATAGACTGGAGCTGCGGTATCCCGGCCGGAGAGCTTCCTCCCGGAGAGTCAGGCTGTACGTGCCGCGCAGCGGAGTTCCGGCGATGCTTTCAAAATAAAACGCGACACTTTTAAAACCTTTTACAGTTTTTTCTCTTATAAAACAGGCAGAAACCGTATATTAGTGTAAAAGGGATTTTCAGTCATTAATTTCTATTCCTTGTTTTTCTTTAATTTAATTTTAATTTAATTTTTTTCTGTCATTTCTTTATGACTATTATTTTTTATTGTAAAAACTGTAAATAATAACCAAATATAATAATCATTATTTAATTTTTTAAAAAGCTATAACAATACAGTCCGAAGATGACACTTTTTTCTCATAAACACTTCCATTAAATTAATTATTTTCTTGTAAATTTCAATTTTATTTTTTCAGAAATTGTTTTTTTCTCCTTTCTGTAAAGCATGACAAAAATTACGTTTTTCTTATTCATCAGTGACCCCGAGACACCAGCCAGAGTTTACTTAATGGGATATAATTTCAATTTTTTAAAAAAAATATTGATTTCTATCATTTTTGCTTTTTTCATTCTTCTATTTTATTTTATTTTTCTCAAAACATCCAAACAGATATTTATAAAAAGTTTAGAAAATCTTCTGTTAAAATTGTCAGTCGTCAATTTTATCTTTTTTGGTAAGCACATTGAGTTTACATGTAATTAAATGTGCCATATGCCATGGAATGTAAATGGGGCTGGCACCAGAGGAAAGAGGTTAAAGATATTTAACCAGCTTAAAAAACTACAGGCAGATGTTGTTTTATTACAAGAAACTCACAGACCTGTTACAGGTTTAAACGAACTTAAAACACCTGAGTTTCCTAATGTGTTTGCAGCTTGTTATAATTCTAGACAAAGAGGAGTAGCAATTTTAATACATAAAAATGTTAATTTTACAGTACTCGATACAGTTATAGATCCAGAGGGTAGATTTCTAATTATTAAACTATCAATATTGAACAAAAAAACTATGTATTGTAAGTATATATGGTCCAAATGTTGATGAACCCTCATTCTTCCACGGATTTTTTAGTGCACTCTCTGAACACCTTGATTGCACACTCATTCTTGGAGGCGACCTCAACCTTGGACTAAATGAAGAAATGGATAGGCTCAACACAACAGGAACTCAGCGCAATTGGCAATCCACAAATATAATCAAACAGTATATGAGCGACTATGGCCTTTGCGATGCATGGCGCTCCCTTCACCCCAACAGTAAGGAATATACTTTCTTCTCACATGTTCATCACTCCTACTCTCGTCTGGATTATTTTTTGGTCAGCAGCTCACTGCTGAGTGACATTTCAGACACTGAGATTCACCCTATAGCTGTCAGCGATCATGCTCCTGTATCTTTAACACTAATGCACAAGAATAATACTACGCCAAGTAAAAACTGGAGATTTAACACATCACTACTTAAAGATGAAGACTTTATTAAATATTTTAAAAAGGAATGGATTTCATATTTAGACTTTAATGACACTCCCGGAACATCTGCTTCTGTTCTATGGGAAGCAGGAAAAGCTGTGATGAGAGGTAAAATAATTTCTTTCTCATCACACAAAAAGAAAGAAGAAAGCAAAAATATTCAGGAATTAGAAAAAACCATCAAATCCTTAGAAGAAGCCTACGCGTTCCACCAAGATGAAGAAATAATGAACAAAATATGCAAAACAAAACTAGAATTAAATGAAATTATTAATAGAAAAACACAATTCCTTGTACAAAGACTTCGCTTGCAGAATTTTGAACACAGTAACAAATCAGGTCGATTTCTAGCAAACCAGTTAAAAATAAATAAAGAAAAAACAACTATATGTGCTACTAAAGATTTATTGGGGAACACAATATATGACCCTGGAAGAATAAACAACATTTTTAGGGATTTCTATGAAACTTTATATTCACCACAAATAAACCCGTCTAAAAATGAAATTGATTTGTTTCTTGACAACGTAACTCTTCCAAAATTACTAGACAGTCAAGCAATTGCACTGGATTCGCCAATGACGTCAGGTGAACTCCAGGAAGCCCTGATAAGTATGCCCAATAATAAGGCTCCAGGTCCAGACGGCTTTCCTGCAGAATTCTACAAAGAATTCTGGACAATTTTGGCACCAGTATTCCATGGATTGTTGCAGGAAATCAAGAAAAATGGCAGACTACCACCAAATATGAATTCTGCCAACATTAGTCTCCTGCTAAAACCAGGAAAAGACCCTTTATTTCCCTCAAGTTATCGTCCAATATCCCTTATAAATGTAGACCTTAAAATAATCTGCAAAGCTCTCTCAAAGAGATTAGAGAAAATAACCCCCCTCTTAATTCATCCTGACCAAACTGGTTTCATAAAAGGTCGGCACTCCTCAACAAACACTCGTAGATTACTTAATTTAATAGACTACTCATACAATAAAAACATTGAAACCATAATATTATCTCTAGATGCAGAAAAAGCATTTGACAGAGTTAACTGCAAATTTTTATTTGCAACTTTACACAAACTTGGTTTTGGAAACTCTTTCATAAATTGGATAAGAATATTATACAATTCCCCAACAGCTCGTATCAGAACAAATGACCAGACATCCTCCAGCTTTTGTCTCCTGAGGGGCACCAGACAGGGATGCCCACTCTCCCCTTCACTTTTTGCAATTTTTATCGAACCTCTAGCAGCAGCATTTAGACAGGCTACAACAATTAAGGCCATAAAATGTAAGAACGTAGAACATAAAATCAGTCTCTATGTGGATGATGTGTTGCTTTTTCTGCAAAACTCACAAATCAACCTCTCTGAGGTAATTACTCTAATAAACTGGTTTTCAAGAGTTTCAGATTATTCAATTAACTGGCCAAAATCTACAGTTCTTCCCATTAACTGCTCCTTCCATAATTCATCTTCTGCCCCACTACAATCTGGAAATATTAAATATTTAGGTATTAATGTTTCTCCTAAGCTTTCAGACTTAATTAAATTAAACCACATCCCACTTCTAAAGAAAGTAGAAGGGGATCTGACTAGATGGAAATCTCTACCCACTCATGGGAAGGGTCGCCACTATAAAAATGATGATCTTGCCAAAAATAAACTACTTATTTTTAATGATCCCCAACAAACCATCACAAGATTGGTTCAGATCTCTGGATTCACATATTTCTAAATTCCTTTGGAAAGATAAACCCCCGCGTATCAGCTTAAAAACGCTACAAAGAACCAAGGATAGAGGAGGATTAGATCTGCCTAATTTTCACCAATACTTCTTAGCCATCTCAGAATGGTTAAAATGTACCCTCTTAGATGAGCCCTGGCTAGATGTTGAACAGGCACTATGCAATGATCTAGAGATTTCAGACCTACCATTTATTAGCTCAAACATCAAAAGACATGAATGCTTTAAAAGCATCAACATCAGCTTTTCTCTGACAGCATGGTGGGAGTTTCTAAAAATAACGGAGTCTTCATTAATCCCATGCAAACGTACACCTATCTGGAATAACCCTGACATATTACAAAACAATAATATGATTAATTTCCCAGAATGGAGTTGTAAAGGAATTAAATACTTAGAACATATATTAGAGGGAACAGAATTTATTCCATTTGACAGACTAGTTACACAATATGGGATCAACAAGAAAAGATTTTTAGAATATCAACAAATTAAATCCATAGTAAAAAAGAAATTTAACCTCAGTCAAGTTGAATTACAAACACCACCAAGTGTGGTTCAATTTCTTACTCTTAAATCCCCCAAACTATTATCTAAAATATACAGAACACTTTCTAAAATAGATGAATCAATATCCCTTCCTATTGCAAAGTGGGAAGCAGATTTATCAGTCAGCTTAGACCAAAATGTCTGGTCTCAGATGTGCTTAAAAACCTTTAAATTGATTAAAAATCCCAATCTGCAATTAATACAATACAAAATACTGCATAGAGTGCACTATACAGGTCATCGAATGTTCAAGATGGGCTTTACATCCGCCAACAACTGCTCACACTGTCAAGGCAATACACCAGACAATTACATCCACGCTCTTTGGTTCTGTCCACCAGTGCAGAAGTTTTGGCACGAGATATGTGAAGACTTATCAAAGTGTCTGAAATGTAAAATTCCAACCTCCCCTTTAGTATGCTTGTTGGGAAATTTGGATGATGTCACTACAGAAACTAATACAGTCCACATGGTTTTTACTGCTCTATGCATCGCCAAGAAAACGGTCCTCATGAACTGGAAAAATAAAAATAATCTTAATTCTAGCCAATATAGAAACTATCTAATAGATCACATTAGTCTCGATATAGCCTCTGCCACCACATTAGATCAATCCCTCTGGGCTCCTTTGATCGGCTCCATCACCTAGCGGGGTTGGGGGGTCGTGGTTTGGTCCCGCCTTGGCTATTGTGGTTGATGTGGAGGTTGGGATGGGCTTAGGGCACCTGGGGGACCCCTAGAGACGTTATCCCTGGAGGGCTTAACCCGGGGGTTGTGTTCATAACCTGGTTAGTGGCTCTGGTCGCTCTCAGAGGTTGTTCCCCTCGTGGCCGCGTGCAGCGGGGCTGGAGGATGGTCTGTGCTGGCGGACGTAGGTTACTGGCCTGGTGGCCTGGCTGCCCCTGAGTGGATCCGGGGCGGGCGTGGGGGTTTGGGGTTCGGGGGTGCTTCGCCTCCGTGCTGGGGCTCTGGCTGGGCCTTGGGGGCTTCGGTACTCGTCGGTGTGTCGCCGAGGTTGTGGGCGGGTGGGTGCACGGGGGCTCAGCCCTGGCGCAGGGGGCCTCTTGTGCATCGGCCTAACCGGGGGGCTCTTCAACTGGCAGGGAGGTTGTTCCATCTTTGCAGGAGTCCACTCTGCAGGTGGGGGAGAGACATAGGAGAGGTGGAGAATAAACTTAACCTGGGTGTCTGTGTCTTGTGTAGTCTGGGAGATGATTGAATGTTGGGGTGGGTACAGTTTCCTCTGCGGTGGTGTAGGGTGGGCTGCCCCGGGTCCTGTGGGGCTTGGCGGTGCTGCTGCCATAGGCCCCGGTCTGGATGGGCCTGGGCTCCCTTGCCTTGGTGGATACCAGAGGACGGGGGTGCCTATTGGGGTCAGCGGGGGAGCTGGCCCTAGGGAGGGACACCCTCCCCTCCCTTCTTTTCCTCCCCATCCCCGGCTGCCTCCCTCTTCCCGCTCCACCACACCCACCCACACAGGTAGGGCTTTGGGGTGCGGGTGTGTCACCAGGGTTCAGGGGAGACATTCCCCCCCCCCTCTGTCCTCTTCTGGCCACCTGTGCCTCAATTTTATCTCACAACTTAGACATCCACATTACTTACAGTCTCATAACACACACACATATATATATATATATATATTGGGCCTTGAGGGTGGGCACGCTAACGGCGTCCAGTAGACGGTCTGTGTATTCAAACCTACCTCTGGCGCCGGTGCCCACCTCTCAATTTTAAATCCATGTAGACATTGAGGGTTCTCGGGAGGGGCCGTGCTAACACCTGCTGCTCTCTGGCAGCAGCACCATGCTCTCCCTTGTTTTAAATACACTTTAGAGCAACACGCAGCAACACTACACTTGAGCGGGAGGAGGAGGGTATGGGGTCTTAACACACCCCCGTTCTCTGCTAGCCATCGGGGCAGGGGGGCTGGGAAGAAATGCTGGCTGTCCGATTGGCCTCCCTGCTGCTGCGGAGCCTGGGGCGGTCTGCTTGCCTCCACCCCGGAGGGAAGGGTAACATCTCTTGGGTCTGGGTGCCGTTTCCCCCTCTGGGGGCGAGGATACCTGGACCCGGGGTATAGAGTATGTTTGGGGAATGTGATTGTGTGTACATGTCCATTTACGTTTATTCCTACGTTGGGTGAGTGCTGAGTGTTTGTATATGTGTGCATGAGGGTGGAAATGCATGTCTGTGTCTGTGTGTGCCTGTTTGTCTGTGTCTATATGTCAGGTCGGGTCTTAGACTCCACCTCTCTGGGAACTCCCAGGCCCTCCAAGTGTGGAGGCCTATCTCCCCTCACCACACTCCCTGCCGGTGACTGATGCCCTCAGGGGTCGGTGCATTGTTGGTTCTTGGTGTCCGGGGCTGGGCGCTCAGGTATGTACCAGCTCACTCCCGGTGGCTACTTGGCGGGGCCTGGCGCCTGCTGCTCGGTCAGGCCTCTTCCGGGGCGCGGAGGGCCCTCGGGCCTCCGGCCTCTGTGCCTGCGGCTCGGTTCACTCTGGCACAGCTGGTTGCCGGCGGAGCCGGCGGGCACGCCGGTGCAGCCCCCTCTAGTTTCTGCCCGGTGGCTACTGGGTGACCCCTCGTCTGGGGATCCTCAGCCCTTCCCATGAAGGTGGCACGGATGCCCCTCCGGTGGTCCTCCTTGGGCTCTTGCACTCTGGGGCCTCTGGATGTCTGGGGCCTGGATCTCCCCCATGCCTGCTTCATGCCCTGGGGGACAGGGCTATGGCTCTCTACATCCTCTTGCAGACCATTACATGGGGAAACCATTTGAATACAAGCGCGCCGATCCACACAGGTGTGCACACAGGTGTTCACTGTTCATAGACTTAAATCACACCTTTCTTGGCTGCTACTTCAAAGCACATTGTGCGCTGTCTGTCCTGCGTGCTGCACAACAACATTCAATATTTAGTATTTACTGCTGTTTACACTTAGCTAGATTAATGCGATGGTGTTGTGTATAGTATGTTGCTTTGTTTTGTTTTTTTTTTGCTTGTTTTCTATTCTTTTTCTCTCAACAGGTGATCCCGGAGATATTTTTCCCCCCCCCCCCTTTCTCACTGTCCCTCTCCCCTTCTGTTTTTCTTTTCCTTCCTCTTTCTTTCTCCCTTTCCTATCCCTCACTCATGTCTGTCCCGTCTGTAACAACTGAAAATAAAATAAAATAAATAATAAAAACAAAGGTCGATCAAATGGACCAATACGGCAATGCCATGATGATCCATTTGGCAAAATAAATCCATTGGGTATCCTTGTTGGTCTTCAGACAACAATTCTGACGGCTAAAGAACCAAATGGGACAGGCAGAAAAAAAAAAAGAAAAAAAGAAAAAAAAAGTGCCATATAGATATAACTGACATTTTGTAGTCACATATTGGATCTAATATTACTTCTTGTAGAAAAGGCTCTTCTATAAGTGAGTCTTACCAGTCAGCTGACATCTGGGGAATACCTGTCGGCAGTTATTTGGGTAGTCCTCTTTGTATCATTGCACATGGAGCTGTAACTTTGACTTGAACAGTCACAAAATCTGTTTCAAAAGTTTGGTGACTTTGGTTGGCTCTTTGGAGGGAGGGCAACAACTGCCATCTTTGATTTGGGGTGGTTGTCCTCCTTACATCAGACTTGATGATTCTGAAACACCTTGAGGACTTCCCCAGCTTTCAAACATGCTTTAACAATTCAATCACATGTTATACAAACCAGGGTTTCCCAAACTTTTACAAAGTTTGCAGAATCTATTCACATTTCATTTACAGCTCAGTCACATGTGTTTATTGAGGGTTTATTGTTTCTCACCAAAAGGAAAAAAAAATACAAAAATAACGATTACAGAGCTGTTGCTTTATGACCTCTCTTATTGTCTGTGAGTCTAACAGCTGCTTTCCCAACAAATACATTGATTCTTTTATCAGAAAACAAGAAAAAAATTACCAAAACATTAAAGTTATGTCAGTCCAAATCTCAACTGTAGGACAAATTAAAGAGATAAACCAGCATATTTGAAACATTGTCACATTTTACAAACTATAAAATGTGAGGGTTTTTTGTTTTTGTTTTGCTTATTTACAAAAAAAATTTTATAGCTCATAAAGAAAACTCATTACACAAAGTGAAATATTTAAAATTAGTTAAAATTTCTGCCCGTCACCGACATCAAACTGAGACATTAAAATTATTATTTGCATTTCCTTCAGTTGAAGTTTCCTTAGTCTTTAGTGCACTGATTTTGATATTACCGATTACCTTTAGATAATAATAATAATAATAATAATAAAAAGACAAACCTTTTTTTGTTACACTTTTATTTTGAACTTCGAACCTTATTTGTTCCGGTTTTCTATTACTCAGCTGCCGCGTGCTTCACGCATTGAGGAAGGTAGTTGATGCGTGGAGGCTGCGCAACAAGAGCCACTCCTTCAAAATAAAAGTGTCACCAGTACCCCTCCATGAAGCTCGAGCTGCGCGTGCCAGAGTTTATTCTTCACATCTCCAGGAACAGATCTGATTCTAAGTTTGTCAGGAGAAGGTCTCCATCCTGTGCCGCTGCATTCAGGCACCTCAAAGAGCGTCTGAAAGAGGAGCTCTATTGCGTGGACGCTGTCACTCTCTCGCCATCCAGCAGTAAATAGTGCACAATGCCGCTCTTCTTCTGTCCGCCGCTCGCTGCCTTGATGCAGCACTCGTGCCCGCCGACCATGAAGTGCGTCTCTGTGCCGTCGTCTACAAACTCTCCCTGAGGACAGAGCATGAGAAACAGTGGAGGCTTTTATTTTGTCAGCATTCATAGCTTTAAGGAGGTTTATTTTGAAAAATCAGAAGATTATCACAACAACATAAAGAAAAACAATAACTTCATTGCTTTTTTGGTCTCCTACTTTGAAAATTAAATAAATAGTGCTCTCATTGCCTAATGAGCTGTGATGGTGAGTGAGCGATAAAATCACCTCCAAACAGCTTCAGGAAAGTATTTGCTGGGGTCATAAGGAAAGGGAACACGAGGGCTGCTGAAAAGCACCTGCTCTTTTTCGATCTAATGTTTCTGAGAAGTTGATACAGGAACACGTTCACTTCTTCTTTTAGCCACACTGCTAACCAACTCATCATGGCGTCCACACATATACACCTGTTTCAATTGAAACACATGCATCTGGCAGCAGGTATTGCTCCTACACATGTAGATATTGTTCAGCATTAGTGGGGCCCTCACAGATCTCTAAGTTACCCCTGCCATGTATACTAATGTTCCCTCCCTGGTTTTCTTTGAGCCTCAAACCTGACAGCACAGTTTCCCACTCCTTTATTGAAATCAGCAGTTACATCATACATTACGTTTATTCTCAGGAAAGTGTGTCTCAGAGTATTCACCAGTGGCGCTCACCGTGGTTTCCATCTTCTGCCCGTTGCACCAAACGTCCATGGTGTCCTTTTCTGTGAGAAAGGACAAACATAGATAGTTAGTTTGTTTAAGCAACACCAGTGGCTGGTCTTCCTCTTTAAAATAACACACAGCTGATCAATGTCTGAGTTCAGGTTATGAAGCAGCTGGCACAGATATGTAAAAGGCTCCCCATCATTCCTGCAGAAGAGACACCAAACTGTGGTCCCAGCAGTGTTTCTCAGCAGTTTGGTCATTTTCCTTTAAATTTGGTAATTTTTGGCTATTTTTGGTGTTTTGGTGGTAATTTGACATCTAATCTTGGAGATTATGGGCCTCTTGAGTCTTTTTGCATTTCATTTTTCTTGTTTTAATCAAATGTTCTTGTGTAATTTTGATAGTTTTGCTTTTCTTTTAAACCTTCTGCTGCTTGTGGTCATTTTCCACAAGTTTCATTTTAGCCATTTTGGATTGCACTTTATTTCATTGTGTCTTCCCAACGTCAGTTTGTGCTGTACTATGTTGATCCTTTTATGTCTCATTTTCACAGCTGTGAATCTCGTTTTAGGTATTTGACATTTAGTTTGGGTTATTCTGCATCATTTCTGACAGACTGGCATCTTTTTTGGTGTCCTTCTGCTCATGATGCATTTCCATTTGTGTTCGATTTTAGTAATTTTAAATCATAAATGGTTGATTTTGATCTTTCCTTTGGACATTTTGGGGTTCATTTTGAGAGTTTTGGTCAT
This sequence comes from Neolamprologus brichardi, assembly GCF_056152115.1. Taxonomy (NCBI): domain Eukaryota; kingdom Metazoa; phylum Chordata; class Actinopteri; order Cichliformes; family Cichlidae; genus Neolamprologus; species Neolamprologus brichardi. The sequence continues at coordinate 19,585,318 of NC_142125.1, forward strand.
TTTGCATCTATTTTTCTTTGGTCGGTTTTTGTGTGTCTAATAATTTATAGTACTTTTCTGTATCATTTAGTTTAATGTATTTCCCTTTGAATGCAATCCATCTCATTTCCATGTTTGTTGGACTTTATGGATTATTTTCCTAAGTTACCGTCAGGTTCTCTGTTTCTATTTGAGGTCTTCTTTAATCCACCCGTTACGTTTTGGTAGTCTAACTAGGTTGATGCTGGTTGCTTCCTTTCCAAAGATAGCTACACTGACCTTACCCTGAGCAGATTAGACTGCCCGTCCTCACCTACATTTCCTCCTGCAAACACCGGACTACAGCGTGCAGCTGCAGGTAAAAACCTGAGAGGGTGAGCTCACCGAGGACGACCCTGTAGTCCTCTCCGCCCACTTTGAGCAGCCAGGTCTTGGTGGTCTTGGCTCTGTTGTCGATGAACTTCTGCAGACTTTTCCCGGCGATGTTCAGCGAGTACTCGTATGCAAAACCGCTCACGGCCTCGATGTTGATGGTGGCTTTGGTGTTCGCACCTCCCACCATGAAGGTTTCCTTTCCAACCAGCTTGAACATCCAGTCTTTTCTGATGACTTCCTGTTAAGGAGACATGGCTGCTTTCAATAAACACCTGCTGCTCTGCTTTCATACACTCACTTTTTTTGGACAGGTTAATACAGACAAAATGATCATGGAAGGCCTTTCACTGAAGTATTAAGGCTATTACCACAGTGACACAAAAAACAAGTACTACATGCATCAGCATGAAATGTGCTTAAAGTACTAAAAGTACTGATTCAGATAAGATTGGCTTATCAGCTGGAGGCCTTAAACAATCCTTTGGAGTCATTATTTTAACAAGCATTTGAAATACTAATTAAATTATGCTGATGTGCTGTTGAAAAAGCTTTCTCTGTAGATTAAACTCATGCCTCACTTCTTCAAATGACGCGATAACATCAGGATTTGGAAGATTCAGATCTCGCTGCTTTTTATGCACCTTTGGAGGCACAAAAATGTAAATGATGTGACCAATTTTCCTGCCTGCCCCCTGCTGGAATAGCAATAAATTTTATCGATAAACCAAAGATATTAATGATTTACTGAAATTTTCACACTTTTCACAGCTGTTCAGAGGGGCGGACTGGATCATGTATAGAACCAGTTCAGTCCCCACAGGTTGCATGTTTGATGGCTATGTGTAAAAAGAAGATATATATATATATATATATGTGTGTGTGTGTGTGTGTGTGTGTGTGTGTGTGTAAATATATATACATTTGGTCAGGGGCCAAAACACACTGGGAACCCCCCACTATGCTCTCCCAGAAACAGAAAGAAGCAGGATCTCACCTTTCCATTGACAAAAACAATCCTTTTTCCAGTGGTGGTGCCATGAGCAAACTCGATCCTATAAACGCCGTCGCTCAACGCCACCTCCCACACGGCCACCACATCTCCGCCTAACATCTCTGCCTGACCTCGGGTTCTGGTCCTGGATGTCCAGAAACAGTCACAAAATCAGCTGGAAAACCATCTGTGGAAGTGAGGACCGTCCGTCCCGCGCAGCTCTGCCTGCTCGGCTGTGGTGTTGGCTCAGCAGTAGGTGAATTACTGTAAGAGGATTATGGATGTGAGCTCACTATATACTGCCACAGACAATTAGGACAGGCTCTGGTTTTATCTCAGGCTGGCTTGAGACAGCAGAAATGTTAGCTGGGGCTTTAAAAGTTCAACAATTGTTTCCTGAAGCTGGCACTTTTAGAAATCCAGCCAATATTCACCTTTAAGAAGCTTGAGCTTGTAATGAGGCATTGAAACGGTTGCCATTAATTTGTCTGTCATTTAACTGATTATTCCAACAAGCCCTCAAACATGAATAAGCCTATACTAGATTACTGGCTACCCTCTACTTAGGAGTTATCAGTCAATTTTGGGGTGGGCTGCATCTTTACACGGACCTCACCTGTAGAACCTGTAGAACCTGTATCAGAGCTGTTTCCTCTGAGTACAGCAAGCACCATGTTTATTATGACTCAGTGGGAACTGATATAAAGATGTATTTTGACTACAGGACCACATTACCTGTAGATGAACTTAATATGTTCTGACTGTTGGAATAGTTCCTATCAGAGAACCTTAATGAAAGTGCAGGAACTTTTCCTACAAACTGGAAACCTTTGGAACAGCTTGGATTGTTTGGATTATATGAACCTACCCCAGCAATTAGGAGCCTTTCGAGGAACTCAGTATGTTTGGACTGTAGTACCTTTTTCTGAAGTTCAAAACTTGGTTTTTTTGATTGTAGAAACCTACCCCCGGAATTAGGAACCATTAGATGAAAACAGTATGTTAGGACTGTAGGACCTTTTGCTAGGAACTAGAAACCTTTAGAGGAACTTGGTATGTTTTGATTTTAGGAACCTACCCCAGTAACAAGAAACCTTTAGAGGAACCATTTCATTGATTTATCTATTTTTAAATTGTCATAGACAGAGAGGATATCCCTAATGAACATACCGGGTCATATTTAAGATATAAACAGCATGTTCAGCAAAATGTTTTGGCTCTCTTATCAATTCCAAACTCCTCCCTTCTCCGGTTTCAGCATTTTTTTTTTTAATCCTTTATTCCATCTTTTCATCTTTTCATTATTAGATTCTCTTCCCAAGTCACATTTCACAGGGATTTACAGCACACGATGTTTGAAATGTTTTGAGCTGCCCAGATTCTGCAATTTTATCTGTATTGATTATATGTTTAGACTTTATCTGTATCTGCAGCTCAGACTCCAGTCTCAGAGTTTTAAAGCAGAAAGCAGCTCTGCCGGCTCATCCTGGCGCTGACTCACACAAAGCTTCTATTGTGTCTTTGTTTTCTGGATCTTTGCGCTTTAATGTGTCTCATATCTGAGCCGCAGCCAAAAACACGCTACAGTGAAACTCAGTCACACAGAGGGGAAGGAAGTGATTAAAAACTGATGCATGTGCGAGGACGCCTGTCAGTCACAGCTCTGATTGATTTCACCTCTCTCTCTTAGAGCTCAGGCTGTTTGATGCTCTTTAAAATTTCTGTTCTTATCTTGTGTTTAACTTAATTTAAAGACAAGACATGAGGACAAAAAGAAATGAGGACAAGGCACAAAGAAAAACAAAAAAAGAAAAGGATGACTTTTGCTCAGATTTAACCCAAAACATTGCCTAGATCTTATCTTTCTATCTAATCTAACCCTGTAAGTGACTCAGAGATGTTTCTGATTGCTTTAAAATGCCACGTCACATGGTAAATACATTAAAAAAAAATCTGCATGACATATGACAGAGATATTGAAACAGGGATTCTTTTTTTCTATTATGCAACTTTTTTTTACATTTAAAATTACTTAAATTAAGTAATTCATTTAATTCAAATCTGTGGATTATATCAGGATAAACGGAGGGTTTTCTGTTTTTTTGGCAATGTTTGATGTATGCAGCCTGAATCAGGAAGCTTCTTAACATAATCTGACAAGTTTCCTGATGTGTTTATGAAGCCTGGTGGAGCAGAATCTGCAACCTGAGCTGCACAAAATGAGCAGAAACAACAAGACAAACGTTAAATAAACCCCAAAGAAAACAAAAGAGGTCAGGGAGCAGAATGACTAATGATGATGATGAGGAGGAGGAGGAGAGTTTCAGGTTGGACGAGTTCGGCCTTCATTGTTGTTGTGCAGCTTTAGTTGGCGCGTGATAAGAGCAGAGATCCAAACTCTTCTGTCAACTATTGTCTTCACCTCATCGCACATCACAACAAGTTCACACACTGCTGTCAAAGTACCCAGCTTTTAGACCGAGCCACGATTTTGAGTTGTTACAGCGAGCCGACAGGAAACAGGTCTGACAGCTGGATTTCACATGTCAGGTGTCACACGTTTACTTTAAAGGTAAAAAATCTTATCATGATCGTATTTAACCTAAATTCCTTCATTCATGCGGTGCTAAACATGTTGAAATCGTAACACATCTAAACATGTTTTACGATTGTAACAAGTCTTTGTGACTTCAAAGACAAAAAAACCCCCTCACTTTAAGCTTTAACTTGGATTTATTTTGGTCATTTAAGTCGAACAATGTTAAAAGCAGACACTTTTATACCCGTTTTTATTTATTTTCAGAAGAAGTGTTACGTCCCAGCTTAAACGCCCCAACATAAGGTGAAGAAACGTTGGTTTGATTTTGAAGGATTTAACTGCCTAAGCAAAAGATAAAAGACCACATGACGAGATCCACACTTTGTCAGGTGTAAAGTAGGTGTTGGAGAGGAGCATAAAGAAATGGGTCCTAAAGAAATGACGGAAAAGCCACTCTTGAGTCATACGGTTCTTCTGCACCTGAAAGAGCAACAGGGACAACATGTTGTAACCCTGGAAAGAAGCCTAAGACACCGAAGCAGGTCATGCTTGAGCATGTCTGAGGAGCACACAGCAAAACCAAGAGTCTCAAACTTCACTAAACATACAATCATACAATAGTAACAGTGGTCACCCATTGTCCTGTACCGCAACAAGTCACCATATCAACAAAATTCAGTGACGCAAATGTCCTAGTGGCCAACCACAAAATGTGGAACCATGCCAATTCAATGATCTTCACAAGTGTGACTCAGCGCACACAAAGCACAGTTACTGCCATCACCCAGGCAGCAAGTGGACCAGGAGCAGCATCAGGAGTCGCCAACATCTCCTAAACTCTAAAGATTGTAGTACAAAAACACTCACCTCACTACAAAGCTGTAACTAAAGCCCACTTTAGTTCGGCTGAAGGTCTCCCTGATGAAACCACAAGACCATAACTATCAAATGATCTCAAACTACTCTCAGAATTTCCAACAAAATTCAGTATCACTGGTTTAACTTTGAGCAAATCTCAACCCAAGACACCTAAAAACAATTAAACTAACTTCACTTACCCAGCCCTCAGTGGTGTACCAGGCTTAAAAACTGAACTTGTGAGCTGTAGTTTATTGTGAAACTCTGAAGTTTACCTCCACCCAAGATAGCCAAACGCAATAAACTAAAACGACAACACAAAAAACACAAACAACTGCTTCAGTGGAGATCAAATGAACCTCAAATAAACTTCTCACCAAAAGAGTCCAAAACAACCTGGACGAGCCCCCAGTTATGTTATAACCTTGATCAAAAGCACCATCAGAAATTTAGGACTGATACTAAAGTTTACAGAAATGTTGGTTTAATTCTGAACTACTCAATAACCTCAGTAAAAATGACAACCTAGAGAGTCTGAAGGCAACAAACAGTCAGGACAATGAAAACGACTCGAAGCTTCAACCTGATTCAAAAGCTGTGGTTGGAGAGAGCTGTAAACATTTTTTCTCTGCTAAATTTTACACTTTTTAAAAATTTATGATTGTATTTTTACTTAGTTTAAAATGTATCTTATAATTATTAACCTACTTTTTGTGTTTTTTGGAGGGGGGGGGGGGGCATCTTTAACAAATTTAAACTAAACTTATTTGTTCAAATTCAGTTAAATAAATTTGATAAATGTAATGTCATTTAAACCACATTTATTCCTGATTTTTCCTTCTTCTGAAAACGGAATATCTTTTCTATATTAGGAATCATCCTCTGATTTTATGTAGCCTTTGCTCAAATGAAGCAAAAATATTGAAATACACAAATTCTTTAAAAATAATTTTATTGCTTATTTTCCTTAATTAAAAAGAATATCTAATTAATTTGCACTGGATTTTAAGAGCCATCCTCTGATTTCATGATTTGACGAGTTTACAGAGAAATAATCTTCATTAATGTCCACTTCACAGTTCTTCAAAGAGGCTGGTGTTCTCTGCTGTTTCTAAATGCATCAGTCAGATGTAAAAAAAGGTGTAAAACAAGAAGCCTGCACTAAGTGCATGTGACTCTTATGAGTTTAAAAGGTCTGAACGAGGCTCAGTCAGATCATAAAGTGAATTGTTTATCATTTTAACCTGCTGAAGATTTGAGGACAGAAACATGGTGACTAAAGGCAGCACTTTAAATAAATGCCTGGGCAGTCACAATATGTCTATTTGCTTTCAACACAAAACGAACACGATTTTTATCCTGAAACCAGAAATCAATCACCAGAAAATCTTTAATATCATGAGGTAGATGGTTGCTGCTTTCTTTTCTTTCACTTTAATAGCAAAGGGACGTTTAAAGCTGATTTCTGAGCCTTTGTCCACTTTTATTTTCAACATGTGAGACTCCAGTTAGAATGAAGATGATGCTTTTTTTTCTTTTTCGCTTCAGATTGTTGTGGTGATCAAAAAATGACGTCAGGGTGCCATCTACTGGCTGAACATTGGAACTACAGAAGCTATCTGCTCTCTCACCTCAAGATAAGATAAGAGAATAGAAAAAGAATAAAGGTAAGAGAATAGGATAAGATAAAATAGAATAACATACTATACAACAAGAATAAAATACTATATACAATACAATAAAGTATTATACTATACTGTACAAAACAGAATGAAATGCTTTGTTATAGTAGGAAAAATTGCACTTGGTAATATTGCACATCAGTGAGGCAGTTACAATTGTGTATGGCATGTGTGTGGTCATCTGCTGAGACCATATTGTAGAGTCTGACAGCAGTTGGAGGAAAGACCTGAGAAATCTCTCCGTCCCACATCGTGGGTGCCGCAGCCTGCCACTGAAGGAGCTGCTCAGTGCTGTCAGTCTCCTGTATGGGGTGGGAGATGTTGTCCAACAGGGATGACAGCTTAGCCACCATTCTCCTGTCACTCACCACCTCCACTGGGTCCAGAGGGCATCCTAGAACAGAACTGGCCCTCCGGATCAGCCTGTTCAGTCTCTTCCTGTCCCCGGCAGAGATGCTGCCGCGCTAGCAGACCACACCGTAAAAGATGGCTGAGGCCACCAGAGAGTCATAGAAGGTCTTAAGGAGTGGGCCCTTCACTCCAAAAGACCTGAGTTTCCACAGCAGGTACAGTCTGCTCTGCCCTTTCCTGTAGAGAACATCTGAATTGTGAGTCCAGTCCAGTTTATTGTTGAGATGAACACCAAGGTATCTGTAGCTGTCCACAGCCTAATGTAAATCACTTTAATCTTAATGTTATTGAGACTTCTGTTTAAGACTTTTTCCCACTGAGCAAGACGCCACACTGTATGTATACCATGATGCATATACTTTGGCTTTTTGACAAACTTCCCATATGTGAATCTACAGCTGAGCCGCTCTGTCTTTACTTAAATGACTGTGAGCAATGAAGCAGGTTTAATTTAACTAACAACAATGCGGTGCGCATAGACGCACACGTTTCAGCATTGATGGTGCCTTTCCAGATGTGCAACCTGCCAGTTCCATAAGCACTGATGCACCTTCATATAGAGATGTAGGCTTTGAACTAAGTGTTAATAACAAGCCTAATGATGCAATCCTCTTCAGTCCAAAGTGTGTCTAAACATTCGATTTGTTTTCTATGTTCTAATGTGAACAACATATGGGTTTGTGAGCTTTCTAGATCCTTTCATTCTGTTTATACATTCATTTTACACGGTCACAGTTCAGTTTCCCTCAACCCAAGCACTTCAGAACATTATGGAGAATGTAAGAGTCAGTAGTGAGGGCTGTGCAACCTTTCTCCATCATGTCTTCCTCTTCTTTCACTGCACTCACTGTTACCAGCAGTTGGGTGTCACTGCTTCAGCCTTGATCACATTAACCACACACTGCCTAGATTATCTTAAAAACTCAACATCACAGCTTGTCTCTTATGTTTTCAGGTCCAAATGCTCCTTCAGTTTCCAAAATCAAACACTGAGAGGCAAAACCTGTCCAGGCTCATTCAGCTCGAATGAAATGATCGATGTGGTCATTCTCCCCGGTGTTACAATAAAGTTTAACATCAAGGTATCCATGAGAAAGATGATTTAGGAGGTCTAGCTGATTAAGATCACAACGTTTCTATTTATTTTCTATTCTGACTGAACCATTTCTTTAAAAAACAAACAAACAAAGTTGTACAGTTCTGCTATCATTTTGGACAGAAACAGACTGAAAACTAAGTATCAGTGACTTTTGACAGATGACAGTGTGCTAGATGTGGAGCTGTGATTATGCTAATCTCTTTTTTAATAAAGGAAACACTGTAAATTTGATTATTTGTTTTATTATCACATTAAGAAGAGTTTATCTACAAGCCGACAGCAACAAACACATTCCAGCTTTAATCGAGCTAAATGTGTAATTAATTAGAGTATATGCAGATGATGCAATGATTTAAAGGGCTGATTCCCTTTGAAACTTTGATTATAAATTATGACTTTATTCATAAAGGAAGTGAAAGCTTATTACAAAAGGAGTGTCTGGAAGTGGTATAATCAGATATGAGGAATGTCTGATACTGTAATACTGAAAACAGACATACAAAAGAGCTAAATAACGAGAAAAATTAGGTTTTAAAACAAGTGGGAGCACAGACACCAGTTTAAGTAACAATATTCAGATTTGAGAGAAAGAAAAACATTCTGAAGTGTACGAACCTGTTTGTTCTCCACATAAAAAGACTGTGCTTCCTGTGAACTCCAGTTTTACAAACAATTGACGGACCTGCTTCTGTTATTGGAAAAAAAAAAACTTGTGGTCTTCTACATGTGCCATATGTTTGTGGACACAGCTGGTAGTGAGGAGATTTAAAGTAATCTGATTGTTGTGTAGATAAAGCACGATTTCAAACTGCCCCACAGCCCTCAGATGCTGACATGAGCAGCACGTTAATACCCGACATATAGCAGACGTGTCCACATACTTTGGGCCATTCATAGCTGTGCACAAAGAGTAAGTAGTATCATGTGGAGAACAAGCAGACGCCAAAGAAGAAGAGAAACAAGAGTGTGTGCTCTGTGTTTGGCAAGTGAGGAGTGAACGTATCGAGTGCATTTGCAGCTGCTCATCTGAAGCTGCTTCAGTCTCTCTCAGAGAAGTTTTCCTTTTCTTTGGTTTTTGGCACACGGTCGCTTTGACGCTGAGCTCAGAGTACGCAGCAGTGCTTCTTCTTCTTCTTGCCACTCGGCCCATTTTTGTCTTTGCTCTCAGACATTTTCTTCTTGCGGACCTCCCTCATGAGGTCAAAGAACACCTGCAGACAGATTACATGGATTAACTGTTGGTCAGAGCCTTGTCTCAAAGGTCAGAGCTCTTTGTTTTGTTTCTTTTGTTCTCTACCTTGTCCACATTGGCTCTCGTCTTGGCTGAGGTCTCCACGTATTGGACGCCCCACTCGCTTGCCTTTGCCGTGGCCTCTTCAGCAGAAACCTGCCGCCGATCCTCCAGATCTGACTTGTTCCCCACCAGAAGGAGAGGGATGGCCTCCTCTTCTTTCACCCGCAGGATCTGCTCCCTGAAAATACAAGAGAGATTTTCAAAGTACAGGTCACTCTACATTAATGGTCCTCAAAGTTTCTTTGAGACAAGACTATTAAATATTGATGCCCTCATTAGTCTGTTAAAGTAAATATTCTCATTTTATCAGTGGTAGAAAATGAAGCGGCAGTTCTTAGAATGTCAACAAGAGGCTGGGTCCAACAGTGAGTCAATCTCCACTAGAAATGTGCAGTAACGCATTACAAGTAGCACGTTACTTAATCGAATTACTTTTTTCAAGTAACGAGTAATGTAAAAGCTTACTATTGCAAAAAGTAATTAGATTACTGTTACTTTCCTGTAAGCATGCTGTGTTACTGCGTTACTAAACTGTCGTGATTTTGTTTGTGAGAGTGTCTCATGACAATGACGTAAGCGCGTGCAACGCCCATGGCAGTGAAAAATTAAACTTCAAATGGTAAATGGACTGATTCTTATATAGCGTGTCAAAGCGCTCTATACAACATGCCTCATTCACCCAATCACACCCATTCTCACAAGCACTTGATCTACACTTAGTGCTTTCTAACAACATTCATACACATTCATACTCCGATGGATGCATCGGAGAGCAAGTTGGGGTTAGTATCTTGCCCAAGGATACTTGACATGCAGACTGGAGGAGCCAGGGATCGAACCACCGACCTTCCGATCAGTAGGTAACCTGCTCTACCTCCTGAGCTACAGCCACCCAAATCTGAGCAAGCATGTAGCAAGCCGCCACGGGAATGTGAAAAATCGCAAACCCCTGGATCCCCCTGCTGACATGACCGCTGCGGCACCAGGCAACCCTCCACCCGCCCCACTCCTGCTAAACAGGTGACAATAGATTTAAGAGCGACAGGACTTAGTATCGCTGAATCTTTCATTTTATTTATTTTTTGCTGTGTTTTACATGCATCTATTTGAAAGAGTGTAAACACAAAACATTATTTTATTTTATATGCTGGAATATGCAGAAAATGGTTTCAAATGTTAAACAAATGCTTAATATTTAAAAGTTGCATATAATTTAATTTTTGCTTGAAGCAATGTGCATAAAGTTAAAAGATTAAAACAAGTTTTAAAGAGAGGCTTTTTCATTTGATTACATTTTATATGATAGATTATGCAGAAAAAGTAGAATTGGGCTGAAAGGTCTGTTGCTTTATTACGTATTCAGGTTGTGTATCATGTGTTTGAAAAGTAACTAAGTAACTCATTACTTTTGAAAATAAGTAATCAGTTAAGTTACGGGATTACTGTTTTGGAGTCGTAATAAGTAATTAGTAACTAGTTATTTTTTTCAAGTAACTTGACCAACACTGATCTCCACAGATTCCCACGTTAAAATGTCTGAATTTACAACAGAAATAAACATGTTTACAGCATTCTCCAAAAAAAGCAAACAAAACAAACACTTTTCGTTCTCTAATTTTCCGTCACAACAGCTGTACAGCAGTGATTTCCTCTTTTTTATGACTCACCTGTTTAAACTTGGATCACGACTTAAAGTTTGCCTTTCTAGTTTTTACTGAAAGCTGTCAGCAGTTCTTTACTGTAGCTGCTCGCTGTCTGCTGCGCTTGATCTAAAGTCCAGCCTTTATGGGAAGGAATGGGAGGAATCTGTTGACTTAAAAGCGATCTGTGTGTGGTTCTTTTGAGTTTAACAGCTCAGTTTTCGTGTCAACATGTAAATGTGAATGATTTTTTTTTTCCCAGGGCTGAATTTTTAAAAATGTTTTAAACAGTCATTTTCACTGCCTGGTTGTGTATTACTGTGGAGATTTTAATCCACATAAGTCAATTAAAATGTACCTCTGCTTGTTAAGAAGACTCAGACACTGACCTGAACTCTGACGTTGCTGTGAATGACTCGTGCTCTGTGATGGAGAAGACGAGCAGGAAGCCCTCGCCACTGCGGAAATAGTTATCCCTGATGGCTGCGTAGTCTTCTTGACCTGCCGTGTCCAAAATGTCAATCTGCACGTCCTCGCCGTCCAGCACCACCTTCTTCCTGTAGCTGTCGGCTTTGGTGGGCTCGTAGTCCTCCACGAACTGCGAGCAAAAACAAGGGTCACGTGACTGGGGAGCAGAAACAGCACAGAGGGAAGGGCTGATGGAAAACGTAGTTCTCGAGTCTCACCTCGTCATACATGAACTGCAGGGTTAGGGCTGACTTCCCTACACCGCCGCTGCCCACCATGATCACCTTGTGGAGAACCAGAGAGCTCTGGTTTTTGTTCTTACCAGAGGCCATGACTCTGGTCTAGGTCAGGTGGCTCACAGCTCTGCTCTTGAGTTCTGACGACCTGTAGAGACCAGCATGAAAGGACATGAAAAGACTCACACATTCATTTTGGGACTTTCAAAAAACCCCACGTTTGGTTTGGCACAGATTTTTATGCTGGATGCCCTTCCTGACACAACCGTCACAGCGCTTTGCGTCTCCTCCTGAACTTGAATTGGGGATCTCTCATGTGTCAGGCAAACTTGTTAACCACGACACTATAAGCCACTATATGATGCGCACCTTCCTAGATATGCAACTACACGCTGACACAGATATAAATGCAATGATGATGTTGGCCACTTGCGCAGGCAGTGTCACAGAATCTACATCGGGTCAATGCAGAAGTATAATTAAGGTGTGACGCAGTCTTGAGATTCTTTACCAGGTGATTCAACTACCACTCACTCCTTAGCAACTCATATGATGACAACAGGATGGGTCAACAACTCATAGCACAACCTGCAAGATGACTCCACTGTAGGGTGAACACCTGGAACTCCCAATCAGCTTTTAGAGCAGATGAAACGTCTCAATGAGATGAAAACCATGTTCAAGAACCTTAAAAAAAAGAAGCCAAGTTGTCTTCAGCACAAATGCCTAAGACTACCAGGAACCTACTATTTCTAAGACCTGGACACGGTGCTTGAATAATTATTTTGGCAAATATTGGGATCATGATTTAATATGATTTATCAGGAAAGACTTGGCAAAAAGTCGAAAGAAGAGTATATTTTTAATAAAGGGGATTTCCTGGAATCTTCAAATAAAATTCAGATAAAAAAGAAAATAAGATGACAACGTTTCTATTTATTTAAATAAAATAAAGAAATGAATCACTGTGAAGTTGTGATTTCAACCTATTAAGGATGGGGAATTAATGAAATGTGCGTAAAGTCAAAAATGGCAAAAATGAAGCATTATTGCTTTAATTACGGTCCTGCTCTACATGTGAATGTTTAAGGCTTCTCCACTGTGACCTGCAGACTGTACTGTTATTATACATTTATTACAAAGTCATGAATGTGTAGATATGTTGTTGAAGATTGAGCTTAGTTTTAGTTTATACTGTTCATCTGTTTTATGACAAATTCAGCTTTAACACTTCCTGTTGTCTTTATTTTTTTTAAAGCAGTGGCATAAACCAGCATATTTTACTTCGTTATCATCAGAATCATGTGTCTTACAGTTGCTCCAAGGCAGTAACAGTAACAGACTAAACTATTTAAATAATACAATATGTTACAGATTTTACAGATTTAATAAATAGCACTAATATACACAAATCACTCAATTATAAATATCAAGGATTAACAATGGTGATTATAAATAAATATCAAGAATATTGACAAGAATATTACAGAGTAGAAAAGAGCATGTGCAAAAAGGGTGTAGCTATTGCAGTGTTTACATGTTTGAACATGGAAAGATTTTGAGGTTTTCCCTTTATATGCAGGTTGTTACGCAGTGGTTTCACTGGTCTAGCCCACTTTAGGTCAAATTGGGCTGTTTGTGGACCAGGATCTATGGTTAATTTGCCGCCTCTGCTCTAGAGGATTCAGAAAAATTCAAACACACAGCTGAGTTTTTATGCTTTCCTCTGAGATCCAAAGATAAACTGGTACAGAGTGACGCCGTTTTTCTGTTTCATATCCTTAGAGACGGACAGTCTGTGGTTTAAGTCAGCAGTTTGAAGGCTTTACATGTTAGCTTGCTACAAACATGAGGTGTATATTTTCTCAAGGTTAATTTAATGCTTATCCTCTGTTGGTTTTATACAGAGGATAAGCACAGAGGTGCATTTGCACCTAATTCAGTGAAGACTACAGATTTGGTGTGGCGGGGCGGTAATATTTGAATATTTTGTCATTTAGTTTGTTGTGATTATGGAGCTACGTCTCCTAACAAAGTGTCTTCTAAAAATAAGAACCTTACTGTGAGTAACGAGAGTTTTTCAGGTGCCAAACAAATGAGCAGACAGAGGAAACAACAGGATGCTTTCCATTCTTCAGCTGATTGAGATAATCACATATTTATCTTTCTGAGAGATATTGGCCTTGCTGCGTTCCTCTTGTGCTTCAGTTTACGTTCGAGGCTCTGACACATAGACGATATGGTTTGGTAGCAACGAAGACGTTTCAAGAACTCCTCAATAAGAAAAATCTCCTGGTTTGTTCGTGCTACAGTTTTCACAGACATTTTGAACATCAAGGTCCTCGTCTTCGCTCCCCCTGCGTTTTGATTATGAACTCACCAATCAGACTTTTTCCACTTGCGATTGGATAGAGTTAACTTGGCTGTGGATATCAACTGTAATATTACAAATACATCCAATAATAAAAGTTGCTATTTACTAGTAAAACAATAACTGACAACGGGACCAGGTTACTGACAATGTAAAGATGTATTTGCCTCATTTACTGTCCCCCGGCTGATTCCAGCTCAGTGTGAGAGTCTTCACTGCTGTTATTTACAGTGTTTGTTAAGATCCATTCGCACAAAAAGCAACATTGTGCTTCACTTTGAAGGTGACGGTCACTGGTAGGGTCGAACAGTTAGGCTGCAATTTTATTTTACAGCGAGATTGCTCAGATCCGTGTGATGTAAACTTTGTCATCAGACAGTTAAGTGTAAGGATCCATGCAGAGGTCCTCGTACATGCCTGTTTTTAGTGACTACGTGGACTCATCTATGAAGACCTTACATTAGAATGCACCAACACATCAGCACTGGGCGATGGACTTCAAGCCATTGGGTTTCCAGGTGTCCATGTCAGAAATATCAGAGTATAACAGACTAATCTAAATCGATTGAAATGTAAACTGCTGTTAGTCTGCACCTCATACAGCACATGTGAACCCGGCTTTAAATATGTAGTGTCTATTGTTTCACACACTATCGCTCTTTTTTTGACGCAAAACTCCTGCTCACCAATCAGAAGTGACCCAAGATATCGGCGCATATAGCCGACAACAACATACTCATGGGTTAGTTTTAAGAAATAAAAAATAAAAATCGTTCAGCCCTCACGTCGCTAGATGATATTTCCGGCTTCTCACAAGGCAATCAGTGGTCTCCTTCGCCTGTACTGGTGGCGGCTTGAGTGGACGTGGCTTAACATTGAACAAACGTTCTATTAGACCAGGAATCTCAAACTCATTTTTACAGTAGCCCTTAAGTGTGCCAGCTCAGTGAAACTCCCCTTTTTTGTCAGTTTAAATAAGCTGAAGCACACATTTAATCCCAGAGATATCTTAATTTAAGAAACAAGAAGTGCAATTTCAACAACATGTCTCAGTTTTTCTACATAAAGAAGTGTTGGAATAAATCTGAAATTCTGACATTTAACTGCTTATTTGTAACTTATTTACTCTGGTGGCACATGAATGGCTACAAGGAGGTCTTTATCAGTGGGTAAAGCTGTAAAACTTGTGAAAATACAGGTACAAGTCCAACATTTATGCCCTTCTTCACTTGTTCCAAAAGCTGTTCAGTGGGGCAGATTCTAGCCCTCAGTGCCTTATGTTTGACACCCCTATACAAAGCTCTAGTTCTTACAAAGTCTCTGCTGTTAGCGTGCTTCACACCGTGATAGCTTTGTGGTGTTGTAAACACAGAAAAATTGCAGAACTGAACTCAACAGATCGACTGATTGTCACCGATTCAGGATTGGACAAATAAGTGATCAACATTTGTAATCACTGACAACGTTACATCACCTCTAACATCAGACAGAAAGTAGAGCCCCCTTAAGCACACTGAGGGCTAAAAATCCAGCCCTGAAAGTGTTTGCACTGCTAGAAAGTACTAGGAGGAGAGCAGGGCCAGTTCCTTAGAAGTTGATGGGGAAAGTTCCTGGCGTGGAAAAGGGTCGTTAGCTTCAGGTGTGAGTGATACAGGTCTGTACACCCTGCATGAGTGATAAGTATGGGAGGTATGTGGAAAAACCCTCTCGTCAGTGACCTTTCCAGTTGCTCGACATGCGGGCAGAGATAAGCTGGAGCTGTAAATAAGCTCCGAAATTAGCCATAGATTAATAACACGGCTGGCTGAGCTCAAAGAGGAACTATATGTGCTCCTATCAACACTCAACTTCAGCTTCCTCTCTGCCCTAAACAGCTGGAAACGAGTCTCAACAAGACACTAAACAGACACTTCTGCTCTTCCCGATTTCTGCCCCCGGCCCTCAAACGTCATCTCTGATTGGCCTCGGGCGCGGGCAGGCCTCTTGTCATTGGTCGGTCGCGCTGCCACTCACAGCTGCCCGTAAAGCAGCGACAGATAACGATTTCTGTTCCTCCACAGGGGGAAACTGAGCGAGAATCCGCCGTTAAAACGCTGCCCGCGGGGCAGAGGCGGACCGTGCCGGGGTGAACAGCACGGTCGGACTCCACTCACTCACCTGCTCAGGTGTTTTCCTGCCGTTCACTCAGAAATCCGCTTCACGCACAACTTTTACAAGTTCTCCAGCAGAGTGTGCGCCCCACCTTGTACACGGACTCGGCGAAGATCGTCTGTGTTCGCGAGGACGACCCACTCTTTCAGCTAGTCGCAGGCGGCCGCTCAGCGCACGCGCAAATGTTACCAGGGCGACTGATGTACTACTTTACCCGCTAAACAAACACCAACACATGTTATTAAGCATCTTTGAAGGTTATACGATTTAAATAAAGTCCACAAAATGTCTGCCCCTGTTATTTCTAGCAGAAAATCCCGGAAATAGACACAGAGTGACACCTCCTACCTTTACCGTCTTGTCCTCTACAGGATGTGACGTCACGGAATTCCCTGTCTTTACTGTTACTGAAAGAAAACAAATATTCATTCAGTAATATTTTTATAGGCCACTTTGACACTTCACTTTATTTACTACTATATATATATATATATATATATATATATATATATATATATATATATATATAGTTTTACTTTGATTGATTTTTACATACAAATTTTGAAGCGCTAAATATGGGAATTACATTAAAGCTCTTCCATAAATCTGCTTTAGATCATTTTTAGTTTTTGTTTGTTAATACTTAAATGTCATATATCGTATTTAACTTTTTTCAGTCTTTTTACTGCCTTTGAGCTACTTTACATTTTTATCTTTATTTTTTTTTATTTCATTCATTTTGTTCTGCATACTGTTGACTAAAATTTGTTACCTTTGAACTTGAATAGATGGGAGACAGAAATTTAAAAAGGCAAATAAATATGATGACTGTTTTGTTCCCTTCTTAGATCACTGCAGTGAAGTAACTGTGATCCATACAGGAGGGGAACAAATGATGAAATTAGAATAATTTTAAAAATAAATAAATAAATAAATAAATAGATAAATAAAAACAATCTAGTAATCATGAAGCTGGATAACCTCACATTTCTATCTTCTGGGACCATGTCCATAACTCATGAAAAAAAGCTGCTTTCTTTCAGTTCTCTTCACCTGTGGTGACTTTATTACGGTGGCCCTGAGAGGCCAAACGGACTGCAACTTCAGAAAACAAATTGCAAAAAGAAAAATGCTGCAAAAAGAAAAACACTTGCAAAAATAAAAATGTTGCAAAAAGAAAAATGCTGCAAAAAGAAAATTGCTGCAAAAAAAAAACACTTGCAAAAAGAAAAATGCTGCAAAAAGAAAAACGCGGCAAAAAGAAAAATGCTGCAAAAAGAAAAACGCTGCAAAAGCACACAAAGCCTCCGTTGCGCTGCCCAGGTTGCCTAGCAACCATGATACTAACAGCTGGAAACGTTTTATACAGCTTTGTTTGACAGAAATGAAGGAGAACATATTTTGTACATTTGTTTCTACATGAGCTTTGTGTGATTTGATAAGTATCTGAGGCTGAGACCACAGGACATTAAAACATGATTGTTGGGCTTCATTTCTGTACTGAACAGTCATTTAAGATTAGTTAGTAAATAACAATTAGCTAATGTTGTTCATGAGACTAAAGTCATCTCACTTTGGTAATGTAAATATAATATGGCCAATATTATATTAATCATTATTAGTTATTACAGCAGTGAACATGAACTCTGTGCCAAACACTGAGCTTCAGTAAAGATTCAAGTTGCATTTATTTATATTTCCTATCACCTTAAATCTTCACTTAAAGACAAGTATCTGTGACAGTGTATATATAGATGTATTATATATAAGAGACAAATATTGTTCTTTTAATATGTTGGCATTACTAAATTTGGCTCAATGCTTATATATGTGTGGAAGAAGCAAATGTACGAGCTGTGATAACTGTTTCTGATAGAATGAAGAGTAGACTGATATATTAAATGTTCCTTTATTGGGTGAGAAAATCAGACCATGTCATAACTGCTTTAAGTCATACAGAATAGATATCAGAGCCTTAAACTGGCTGACTTCTGCTAAATGGGTCAAACTGGGCAGAAAGTATACAAACACATAACATCCTTATAGAATATGATGTAACACTATAGATCAACTTACCTCAGAATATATAAAGCATATAAACAATTACAGCAATATGATGCAACAAACACAGCAGTACTACTAATCCAAAATACTCAAAGCTTCATAGAACTGAAACAAACATTTATTTTTAGCTCCATTCTGCTGCTGATACATACTTTAGGTTTCTGAACATTAAACTTGTTGCTGCCTTTCATAGTGTGTAACTTGAAGGCCCTGAGTACTTTCTCCCACACTGAAAACACTGGAATGATAAAATTATTTTATCATTACCTAATAAGACTGACTCAGGACAGACAAATAGTGATTTTAAACTTTCCTAGCAGTCCTTCACAAACAGGGAACAGTCTGTCTATTCTCTCCATCTGTCAGCTGCTGCTGGCTCTTCCTCCTCCTCTTCTTCACACACTGCTGAGTTTGTCCTGGTGGATCATCAGGGGTGCAAAGCCTCACAGATGATGTGCAGCAGTGGGTCCCTCAGTCTGTCCTCACTCTGGACACTTGCAGTTGTCACACATGGAAATCAAATGTGTGATAAGCTGCAGGATTCAAACACAAGTGTAACTTATGAATACATGTTCATACTTTTATTCCACAATCAGAGAGAAAGAAACAGAGAGAGAGTGCAGGACAGACAGACAGGTGACAGTCTCAGGTGTATACACTGCTACAAAACAGCACAAGAGAAGGAGGATTTAGTGTTTGTGTTATTACGAGTGCTAAACAAGAAGAGTTCCCAGATAGTACAGTGGACACATGTGTGACTCCTGTGATTAAAACATCTTTCCTTCAGCTTAACCGTCAGCTCGTTCAAACACACGTTAAAGTCCGTTTGGCTCGACACCACCGAACACAGGCAGCAATATAACATAGCTAACATTAACAGTGCAGTGAATCCCGCTTGTGCCGTGATATTCAGGACTGCAAACCGAGCAGCATCACTGACTTTCAGCCTGTTGTGTTTGTGGATATATAACTGACTTTAATTATCCACAAAATCATCAGATTCTCTGTAAGATTAAGGTCGACTATCGAACGGTGTATAAAGTAAAGACTTTAAAACAAAGTAAACGCTGAAAGTACAAACATCGCTAATGTCACATAACTTTGCCGGCATGTGGCCAACAGTAATGTTTTAATGTTCCTCATTATTAAACATTTGCACATAAATAAGTGACATAATATTCAGAACTTACTTTTGAAAGTTTACTCTTTGGCCGCTCCGCTTCCACTTCTTTGAAGTGTCTCCCAGTCCCAGTGCACTTGTTAGCATGTTTTGGTTCGTGCAACTGGTCCGTCCGGTTATTGTTTCCCCAGAAACATTTCCGTTGTCTTTTTTCCTATTTCCGTTGTTCTTTGTGTGCTTTTGTAGCGTTTTTCTTTTTGCAGCATTTTTCTTTTTGCAGCGTTTTTCTTTTTGCAGCGTTTTTCTTTTTGCAGCATTTTTCTTTTTGCAAGTGTTTTTCTTTTTGCAGCATTTTTCTTTTTGTAAGTGACTTTTTTGGAGTTGCAGTCCGTTTGGCCTCTCAGGGCCACCGTACTTTATATTTTATATTTTCAAAAAAAAAAAAACCAAAAGAAAAAGAAGGAAAGAATGAATCGGTTCTTAAATATCAGTCTCCCAACACCCCCAGACAAATTCGATGTCAAGGTCTTTACAGTGTTGAGTTTGTTTCTAAACCAAAAAAAGAAGAACAATTAGCAGCCCAGACAGGACTAACAATTCTGACTTTTCTGTAAACTAAGAGGACTGTGGCCTGCTTTGCTTCAGGATTTTAGTTTATGCTTATGATACCATCAGACGTCTTCTGCAGAGGAAAAACAGAAAAACAGGAACACAGATTTAAAATCAGTGATCCCGGTTTAAGCAAAAAAAAAGTTCAGTTTCTGAATTTCTCCTAGTGTGTGCCATGGCCCTCTGCTGGACTGTGAAGGTACTGCAATGATCAATTATTGTAAGTAGAAAGCTACTTTCAGCTGCTCCCTGATTCACAAGGGCCACAGTAGGTTTTATGTCGGATGGTCTTCCTGTTTAAGCCCCTTCCAGGGGATTTATGTCTCCTCCCGGCACTGAATCACTACACTATGAGGCCAAAAAATTTAAATCTTAATTCTAACAATATGTTACAAAATAAAACCAACAGGAATATAACGTTTTAAGTCACATCTTTAAAACCTTTATATGATTTAATGCTGCAGCATGAACTTATAGGATCAGATGCAGTTTTATAGGCTGAGCCAAATGATCACCCATCAATCTTCAGGAACAAAGCAGAATCCGGTTGGTTTAATTCTTATGAGACTCTGTAGGACAAAGTCCTTTGGAAGGGTTATTGAAACACATTTTTTCTCTAAAAACTTTCTTTGTTTCTTGGATTAGCTTGGAGACCTGTCCAGGTGTGCTCCATCTTCAGACAGTAACTGCTGAGTTAGACTCCGTTTGGAAAGTAAAGCTGCAGACAAACAATTAGAAAAGCAAAGTGAAAACACATTTTATACATGATGTAGTTTCAGTGTTTGGAACAAAGATGGCGCCATTTCATTACTTTCCTCACCCACGACAAGGAGGCGCGGAGATCAGTGACTTAAGTGCCAACCTTTATTGAACTGGTGCTATATGGAGCTCCTAAGTTAAGTAAAACCTGTTTTTAACCTTTTATTTGATCATATTTATGATATATAAAATATAATACATTTAAGAGTTCGTATTAATTAGAAATTATGATTCATGTGGTCATTACCTGTGAGGATAAAAAGGGAAAAGCAGATTGTGTCTGCTCTTCAGGTTGTTTTGCCTTGTGATAATCACCAGCTGAAAGGTCAAAGGTCACTGAGCCCAGCCTCTCTGCCTATCTCACTAGTGCTGGCTGTAAAGGGGTGTGACGAGCTCATTTGGTTCTCAGTTTTACTAACAAATGTTGTTGTCCGGACTTCCTGCCGTGTCATTAGGACGAGCTGTTGCGGATCATGTTCCATTTGACTACAAAGAGCGAGGCTCTCCGATTATTTGAATGTTCTTTTAGGGCTTATCGAAATGAGCTTGGCTGAAAATGTAACGCTGTGGTTTGAGCTCCCATGGTGCTTCAGGGCGTTTACGTCAAAGTTTATCCACTTGCAATAACCCCAGGTGTTTATTTTAATACATGTGGCAACATTTGTTTGAATTTCCAAAAGTATGTGGTCACATCTTAGTTTGAAACAATAACACATGAAGAATAAAACCAGCCTTTTTCTATATAGCTGAGAGGAAATATCAGGGTAAGTCAACATTTTTCCATCTATGTTGTATTTTGCCTGCTGATCACTGACTCAACTTGAAAATCAACCGTTTTAAAGAAGCTAAAGGACACAAAACAACAAAGTGTCTACAAAGTCACTTTTATGGACCATTAACCTTTAATAAGTTTCTACAGGAGTAAGGCTGTAAAGAAAAGCTTTGATGTACATTAAAAGGTAATCCAGGCTTTATATTACAGCTACAACATATGGTACGACTGAAATGGTGGTATTGCCATACTTTGGGTCACATTTTTCTATCCAGTTGTAAGGTAATGTTATATAAACTGATTACCATATTACATATCTGTGTTATGTTGTCTTTCTGAAGGCTGAGCATTGATTCAAGTTCAGCTTATAACAAACTTCCTTTGGAAAAAGCCAGATTTAAGGATCTTAAAGGATATAAAACAAAAGCAAAGACTATAAATTTCCTTTTATGCACCACAAGTTAGTATGAGAGTATTAAACACAGGCTTCTGCCACGCTTATTAAGATTACAGTTTAATCCAGATATTATGTTTTGCTGGGTCTTGATGTTTTATGTGATTTTTCCTTGTTTTTCCTCTTCCTTGTACTCATCAGGCTGCAAACACCCTCCCCAAAGTTAAAGTGTTTTCCCTGTTTTATTTATTTTAAAGTGTGCTCCTGGATGATTAAACCAAACTGTAGTCGTGTTTTAGCGGAATCTTCTGTGATGTGACATCTTAAAAGTCCACGTGAGCAAAGCACTGCAGGACTACAGGATACATAGACAAATAAACAAAAGCATTACAAGTGGTATTAGAAGAGAGAAAAGGGTAACACCAAAATCCACTGAATGTTCTTACTGTCCACACAACAAGTATTTTACATGTAAACACTTTCATTTTGAGTATTTCCATTTTCTGAGTCCACTACATTGCAGAATGAATATTGCAGCTTTTACTCAATCAGTCGTACTGCACATCGAAACTCTACATGAGCATGCAAAAAAAGTTGTGTTTTATCTCTAAATTTAGCAGTGGAATGTTTTCAGAACTGAAATAATATGACTACATGCAATAAATAACAGTTGATTACAATGGCAATCGTGGCTCAAGAGTTGGGAGTTCGCCTTGTAATCAGAAGGTTGCCGGTTCAAGCCCCGGCTTGGACAGTCTCAGTCGTTGTGTCCTTGGGCAAGACACTTCACCCGTTTCCTCCTGGTGGTGATCAGGGGGCCTGGTGGTGCCAGTGTCCGGCAGCCTCGCCTCTGTCAGTGCGCCCCAGGGTGGCTGTGGCTACAATGTAGCTTGCCATCACCAGTGTGTGAATGACTGGATGTGTAAAGCGCTTTGGGGTTCTTAGGGACTTGGAAAGCGCTATACAAATACAGGCCATTTACCATTTAAAGTAATCAAGAGGTGGTAATCAATAACGAGAAAATTCTCCAAGTAAATAGATCCTTTTTAAGAAATCCAGCTAAATAATCAATTTGAACACTTGTGTTTAAAGTAGTAAATAAATGAGCTGAACTCAAGCCGATCAAATACAATTTGTAATGATCATTGAAAATAAATCACTCAAAAAGAGAGAAAGTGACACATGGTGACTGAAATGAAGTACAAAGAAAATAAAAGTTTTGACTATTTAATCCAAATAATTACTTATTTACTAATATGGTCCCTTCTTTAATTAAATTAGGGCATTTAACTTAATTCATTTTGATCTCCAGTTCCTGAAGTTCACTTTCTTATTAATTTATATGTACTTTCTATCTGCATACACAGTTTTAAATACTTGAGAAATGGCAAAGACCACCAATGTGCAACTTTATAACCTTAATTTATTTCAGGTATATTGTGTTTGGACTTTTAGAAGTGTGGCTGTGTAATTTAGATATAATAAGGACACCAAGCCTCCTGCAGTCCCATTCAGTGTAATAAAAACATGTTCCTGCAAATGTGCGATGTATGGGTCACTGAAGCAGCCCTCACTGTGCTGTATGGGCCACGTGAAGGTGACAAAATACAGATTTTATTTTAACACATTATGTAAATATTAAAAATGTTCTAAAAATAGAATAGAAATAATTGATGTTTATAAACATAAAACTGAGTGTAGCTGAGATTTTTTTTTTGCTCTACTGTAACTTGATGTGATATCTCCTCATTAAGCAAATTTACTGTAACTCACCTTTTGTAAGGTGCAATAAGTTTATTATACATCATTTACATTTTTGTTACATTTACATCAAATAAAGTGAGCAGCATAAATTTCAGCTGCTTTTTTTTAATTTTTTTTTTAAAGTTTTTGGCATGTGTAGAGTACATTTCTTCAGAATTCTGCACAATTCAGCCACAGCTGTTTCGGGTAATCAGATTACTTCAGCAACAGAGGAGTCTTGTGGTTTTCTGTGGGCGGAGGAGGGCAGAGGGGTGGTGTAAACCTGTAAACAGCTCGGGTTTTTAGAGTCTGCCTCCCTTTAGGGCTAATTTCCCCACAGGGAGTTTTTCAGCAGTGAGCACCCCTGGCGCTTCTCCGACTCCTCGCTAGCCCCGCCCACACGATCCCCCATCCCAACCCCCTCTCCTGTATATAAGAAGTTTTGGGCGACGGCAAGCTCACACGGCAGAATGGAAACGCTGCTCAGTGCGCTCACTGGCACGCCTCCCTCTCATCTTCCTCCTCTTCCTTTTAATCTTCTTAATTGCGCGTCGGAACTCCGGCAGCAGCAGCACAGCGGGGGTCACGAGCAGGGCTGCATGTAGACAGTGAGGATGATGATGATGGTGATGCTTACAGACTGAACTTTGAAGATGCTCGTGGAGGACTCTGCGCGTCTTCTCCGCTCTCTGTGGAATACGTGGAACCTCCTGCGGGGCTGATGCTGATTACCGTGATGCTTTTCGGGTGAAGCTCCAAAACAAACAAACAAACAAACAAAAAACTGCCCCAAACAAACGGATTACCGAGAACTGAGCTCCGCACTGCTGACAGGCTGCTGGTAGCGATGTGATAGAAAGGTCTCCTGCGCACACACCTCCCAGTGATCAGAGCCGCCGTTACGCGCGGAGGCTGCTCTGCGCTTAAGGAGCGCGTTTCAGTCTTCCTGTTTGAACTTTATGATCTGAACTGTGACAAAAAAAGAGGGAGAAAAGTTTTTTCTGCTCCTCCTCAGACAGAAAATGAGTAGCTGTCTCCTCAGACTGGCACTCCTCGTGGCTTGCGTCCTCTCCATCCGCTGCACCGCTGCGCCCGGGACCGAGGCGGAGGCGCGCACGGCGTCCCGGGACACCTGCGCGTCCTGCGGCGGCGGCGCTCTGCCGGAGGAGCCGGAGTCCGGGCGGCTCGACGGGGACTTCTTAGAGGCGGTGAAGAGGCACATCTTAAGCAGGCTACAGATGCGGGAGAGGCCCAACATCACGCACCCGGTCCCCAAGGCGGCCATGGTGACAGCCCTGCGGAAGCTGCATGCCGGTAAGCTGCGAGAGGACGGGAGGGTGGAGATCCCCAACCTGGACGGGCATCCGATGAGCAACGAGGTGCTGGAGGAGAGCTCGGAGATCATCAGCTTCGCGGAGAAAGGTGAGGAGTCACTCACGCCTCACTGTTCTCATCATAAAGTCGTTTGGTTTATTTTATTTTATTGAAACTAATTAAAACCAATTAGATCACCTGTTTTATTTAGGTACGAAAAAAGAGAACACATTGATTTTTCTCTCCGAGGTAGATCTGTGCTTTTGTTTCTATGCAGAAAATAAGTTCAAGGTAAAAGTCTTTTTTTTTTAAAGATAACCCTAAAACTGAAATATTTCCCTATAAAAACTAAGTCTTTATGGACTTTTTAAAAGTATGCAGGTGTGAAAACAGCAGAAATGTATCAACAAAAAGCACCAAGTTTTAAAAACCTTTAAAAAAATAGATTTTGATAAATCTTTATGGCTGCAGGTTTGTATAAAGCAGGCAGGACACTTGTTCTCCTAAAATTCAGGATGTGAGCTGATATTTGATGTATGCAGAAAGGATCAGGAGACACACACACACACACACTGAACTTCCTCCAACTCTGCTGCTCTGTGTGTGTGTTTAAAGTGTGCGTGTGTCTTTATATACTGACTGAGTGAGAAACAACCCAGAGAACATGCTGATGTTGAACAGATGTTGGTGCTAGGACCTGAAAAACCCGCCAAAATAAAAGCAGAGGGGCCAGCTGTAGCTGTAGCTGCTACCTGAAGTTGTTCTGTGAATCGAGAAGCTTGATTTCTTTCTAGAATCAACCCCTGGGGATAGTTTGGGACTGTTTTTGACCCCAGTTAAGCTGTCATCACATGTTGGCTGTTTCCACTGTAGACAGTCTCAAAGTAAATCAAATGAAATGCTGGTTTTGCCAGATCTAAAAACTAATTTCATGCATTTTCTGCACACTTTAAGTAAGGTTTTGTGATTCTTTAGGCTGATAAATTACAAATCAGGCACATTTTGAATGGAGTTTGGTGGCTGTTGCGTTCATGTGAGTGACAGAAAGTGGGGACAATCCAAATCTGAGTGCTGTGTTCACTTCCCTGTAAAAAAATAAACCAGTGTAAACTCTGCTCGGTGTCGGCGGAGGTTTCACTCCCCGCTGAGAGGCTTTTATGCTCTCAGATGTTTCTCTCTGTGGCCGCTGTGTTGCAGACCTTCCACCTCGGCATCACCCACTTGCCAGTTGGCTGCCGTTGAGCAGCGCTGAGCGGCTGCCAGTGGGGACATGGCACGGCGTCAAGGCCCACAGGAACAGTTTTGCTTTATTTGAAAGGAGCAGGGCTGAAAATGATCAACGACACCACCTGCTTCGCCCACGTGTGTCTCTCAGCACGCTCGCCGTCGCTTCTCCAAAACATCTGCTTTCTACATCAACAAATCACTACTCAGAGTGTCTCTGTGTTTGTGTGCATGTGTGTGTGTGTATTGATTATATCATGTGTTTGAGTGTCATTTATCCCTGCCTGTTTTGGAGGATTTGAGCTTTTGTCCAGCTTTTCTGTGAGTGCCTGCATGCACATGTGTCTGCATCCAGGATACTGTGTGTTTATGTGTGTGTGTGTGTGACACAGCAGGCCTGTGTTGAATCAGTCTTCTCAGTATAAGGTCAGAGCTTTTGTGCTGGTTGTCGTGCAGCCTGAATGCAGATTGACGGGCTGAATCCTGCAGCCTGGCACCCCATTAAAAATCATTCCGTGTGTGTGTGTGTGATCTAACTGCAGCCTCTAAAAACACAGGGACCCGAGAGCATGGTGTTGGTTTGTTAGCTGCTGCGTCACAGTGACACACAGCTTGGGTTCTGACTTTTCAGAACCCAAGCTAACTTTCTGTGAGTGTGAGCTCCGTTAGTGGCGATGCCTTCACTTGCTGCTGTATTTATGAGCTCACTAGTGACATTTGGGTCACTCTCAGAAACAAGGGGTCCTGTTAAAATTAGTAGCTGCCCCTGTAGGTGCACCAATGTACCTCTTAAGCTTGACGGTTGGATCTCGGGGAAACTTTGTAGTACAGATTTGCACCTCTTTATATCCACCAGGTCACTGGGGTAAAGGTTAACATTCACCCAAATAAAAAAGCTTTTAACAGAAAAACACCAAAAGACTTTGTTTGAAGTTCAACATCTTCTACTTTATGAATGTTTTAAAGTTTTTCTTCTGCATGTGTATAAAATAAAAAACAAACTCAACCCCTACTCTTGCAACCTAGTCACTGCTAACCTCTTAACATCCAACTAGAGGAGGGGTGGGTGACTCTAGAAGGTCATATTGGCTTAGAAAAAGCAAAAGACCAAATAGTTGTTCACTGCACAAGCAAATAACGCTAACAAAAACATTCTCCAAAATACTGCATGAGCATTTAAATTATCTCACATATTGCCATTTGGATGACAGGCATGACTGAACAGGTTAGTGATAAAACAGGCTGAACTGGAATCAAGTCCTTTTTTCCTCCCCTCACCTCCACCTGGTTGTGGCAGACGGCTGCCCCTCACTGAGCCTTTTCTTCCCACTGTCACCTAGTGTTTCTTCTCTGTGGGTTGTCACATTGTTGGGGTTTCTCTACAATACTGTAGAGCCTTTACCTTACAATATAAAGTGCCTTAAAGGGACTGCTGCTGCGATTTGTTTTGAACTGAACTGAAGTAAATGGCAGTTTAGACTCTCTGCAGTCATTTGCTTTAAGATTCTTTGGACAGCACAATGCTGTCTGTGGCTGGTTTTTCATGGGTTGTTTTTTTTTTTAGGACATTGTTGGTAGATTTAGATGGTCTGTGGGCCGGTTCTAGTCCTCAGGCTGGTGGCAGACATAGAGTTGCATTTCTAGCCACATGCTACAAAATACAAGATGTTACCTTCCCATCTACTCAATTCAATTCTGACACATTTAGCACCAAAGAGTCTTGCCTGATGGTCATTTCAGTACATTATGAGGACCTGTTGATCATATCAAATGATCTCCATAAAATAGCAATGTGTAAAATAGTGTTTATTTGACAGTTTTCCCCCTCAAACATGAATAAAATTGCTGTACTGGATGGTTCATTTTTGCCCATTTTTACATATTTAGAGTAAAGCATTTTGTAATCAACATTCAACATCTTATTTAGTGCAATTTTGTTAAAGCACAGGATGCAAACTTCATGTTGCTGAAACACACGAGTTTCCAGAAAAAGCACAAGCACAAAATTTCTACGTCAGGATCTGGATCATTTAGTATTTTTATATAATAAATCACAAAGGGTCATTCATTGTTTTAAAAAA
This sequence comes from Neolamprologus brichardi, assembly GCF_056152115.1. Classification (NCBI taxonomy): domain Eukaryota; kingdom Metazoa; phylum Chordata; class Actinopteri; order Cichliformes; family Cichlidae; genus Neolamprologus; species Neolamprologus brichardi. The sequence goes on from NC_142125.1 coordinate 19,613,492, forward strand.
AAAAAGAGAAGTAACTGAGTTTTAACAGACCTCTGTTGTTTGACCACTTTGACGGCAAGAATATGATTTACTTATCTTCCTCTTTTCATTTTGGCGCCGCTGATCTCATAACCACAAGCAGGTCAGCATTTCTTGTAGCCGCAGATTTCAAATGAGAGACCATTCAGAAAATGTCCAGTGTCAGCAAACATTTGACAGGAAAACAGCAGATAAGTGAATTCAAATGAAAGTGGTTAAATGCCGTCACGTCGGCTTATTTTAGCTTGAAGTTTTAGTTACTGCATTAGAAATTCTTTTTGCAAATTTGCACAGTTGGGCCACTGCCATATCACAGCATGCTTTATTCATCTGTCTCTTGATCCTGACTAAACATTTGTGGCTCTGACCACGGAGAAAGTAAGATAAATAAATGATAAATATGTGCCAGATGTAACACCGAGCCAGTTGCTGTCTTTCTTTTCCAGCGCATGATGAGCAGTTTATTAAAATAAGTCTGTTTGGACACTTTCAAAGCATTTACCATCAAGCCGAGCTTGGTATTGATACCAGAGTCCTTTAATCTCTGGGTTTATCTTGTCCAAAAGAATCCACGACTTCCTTGGTCCCATCAAAGACAACGCAGCTGGCTCATCTAACAATGCTTGTAGATCTCATCCCCAAACCAACGCCAGCCCGTTCAGACCCCTCCTGCCACTGAGTGCTTGTTTATATCTGCATCACAGGCATTTTAGCTGTCGCTTTGATCTCTACAGTTTAGAATAAGTGAGCAAGCTGAGGGTTTTAGCATCTTGATAGAATATGTGGTGACAGACGAACATAAACCACCTGTGAAATCTGCGCCTGGAGCTCAACTTAACCTTTGTTATCCTTTTGTAGAAACTTTACTTTATCATTCTTGATTTTTATGGTGACAGCAGCGGTCTAATCTGCGGGCAGTGTTTGATGTAACAGCCAAGTTGCTGACTCAGAGATGTCCTTGTCTCAAGATGGATGAGGCGAAGCTTGTAGAGTTAGAACGTCTTTCACACTGTTTCAGATTTATGTTTTGTGTACTCACAAGCCTTGTATCCAGTTCAGGGAAGCTTTCATGGTATTTGGTTGGTCTTCTCCTTTTTTTTTTATTGTTAAAGCTCTCAAGGTTCATTCACCGAAGTCTGTGGCCTCCTAAATGCTGTCAGTCTCAATTCATCCTGGTCAGCTGCACTCAGAGTTCAGGAGGTTCAGACCTGATTAATGGCACTAAGCGTCTTCATCCGACATCCGTCAATCAGCTTCTCATTGGGGCATTTAAAATAAAAGCAAAGCTGCAAGTTCTAGGTTTGAAAAAGCCACTGAAAGCTCCATAAGTATCTCAAGATAAATGACCCCAAAATGTAAAACACAGTAGATTGATTAGACCGTTTCTTCTAGTTGTGAGAGTGTGGAGTACTGTTTTGCTCCACCATCAATTACTCAAGAGTACTTAAAGGATATTTACACATCTCTGCTCCAGATCAAAACTTTATCCTTCGTTAATGGGCAAAATTGCTTGCAGAATAAATCCCACAAGAGAAATAAATGAGATGGATTGCAATCCATACAAAGTAGCCCAGACCAAACAATCCTGGCATTTTGTTGTAGTTTAAGTACTTGGAATACTTCTAAGGCCAACATGGTGGTATTAATCTGTCTAGAGGTATCATTGGGTTTGAGGGGATTTGAGGATTTGTATTTTTCAGTCACAGTTCTTCAAAAGAGCTAATAGTCCTTAAACCTGTGTCCATGTGCAGTGTCTGCACAGTCTCTGAGAAAAAGCTAATGCCATGGAGATAGTCTTTCTTCTGTCTCCTGAGGCTTCATAGACCTGTATTGCTCTGCCAGGCCTCATTGTAAGGACAGTCAGGCTTCATATGATTTTATTTTCTAAATTAGTAACATATGATATTATTTTCAGCCTTTGCTTTTGTGAGGTGCTTTTTTAGGTACCAAACTAACTTATCCCTCTCCTTTCTATATCTAGATCTTTCCAGTCACATCTGGAATTATCTGTGCTACTTACCCTTACTCTTTTCCCCTTGGATAATACTTGTTATCCAGGGGAAACACTTGTTTCTCTTTTCTGAAATGAGCAGCTTCTGTCATCTTCAGGACTGCTTCAGAAGTTTATCAGAAGTTATCTGCCTATACAGCTTACTAGGGCTAATCTTGGAAAAACCCAGAACCTGTTCTCGTGCTTCTTTATTGATATATACTGAAGTGTCAAAACTGATCATTAGGGGATCATCATAGGATCATCAGATGTTGCCTTTATGGGGAGAAAGAGTTATATCTTAATATAAACATTTACCCATGAGCTGGTTGTCACTGCCCTTTACTATCAATTGTCAGTGGTCTTTCCAGATGGCGTATTCTGAACAGTTACTTGACATCATTGTTAATACCTCTGATGTGTTTTTGCTCTTTAGATGATCTGGTGACATCCCAGTCCAGCCTGTTTTTCCTGATCTCCAGCGAGGGGAACCAGAACCTGTATGTGACGCAAGCCACCCTATGGCTCTACTTTAAGGTGCTGCTGGCACCTTTGGAGGTGCGTGCCAGGCGGAAGGTTACGGTGAAGGTGTACTACCAGGAGCCCGGCCTTGGCAGCAAATGGAACCTGGTGGAAAAACGAGTGGAGCTAAAACGCAGTGGCTGGCACACCTTTATGCTGACTGATGCTGTCCGGTTGGTGTTCGAGAAAGGTGACAGGCGACAGAACCTGGATATCCGCTGTGAGGGCTGCGAGGCAGAGGGTGTCTTGCCCATTTTGCTCAATGTCCATGATGAGTCCCACCGGCCTTTCCTGGTGGTACAGGCGAGGCAGGCTGACAGCAAACACCGGATCCGGAAGCGAGGACTGGAGTGTGACGGCAGCAGCAACCTGTGCTGCCGGCAGCAGTTCTACATAGACTTCCGACTCATCGGTTGGAGCGACTGGATCATTGCACCGTCAGGCTACTACGGGAACTACTGTGAGGGGAATTGTCCGGCTTACATGGCCGGTGTCCCCGGTTCAGCTTCATCCTTTCACACAGCAGTGGTGAACCAGTACCGCTTGCGGGGGATGAGTCCGGGCTCCATGAATTCCTGCTGCATCCCCACAAAGCTCAGTACCATGTCCATGCTCTACTTTGACGACGAATACAACATTGTCAAGCGTGACGTTCCAAACATGATCGTGGACGAGTGTGGCTGTGCTTGAGTATGTTTTTCCTGTTTACTTAAAGTGGAACTGAAGAACTAAACAGATTCACAATATTACAAAAAAAATTAAATATTAAAATATTTATGGACGACGGAGAAAACATGTGCACGCACAACCTCATCCACACATATCTACACACCCTCATATATGCCTGCACAAAAACTTGTATATATATTTATGTTTGTTGATATATTCATAATATGAGTTTGAAGACTTAGTCTCCAGCAGACAGAAATGAAGAGTTCTCTTCCAAATCTTTAAAAGTCCACTTGGAAAACAATCAATATCTGAAGTTCTTCATTAATTATCTCTAAGATAATGAGGATCTGGTTTGTTAAATTGTGCAAGACTTACTTAACCTACTAGCCTTTACAAAGCAGCATCATCTGATGTAATTTTCTGCTATCACTCAAGTTGTTAGTGTAGGCGCCACTTGAAACTCTTCATGAGTAGAACATAAACCCAACCTTGAATGTTAAAATGCTGTCTCCAGAGGAGGTAAAAGGAGCCTTACATGAGTAACAATGAAGGTTGGGGGGTGATTCTGCTATGCCTCTTTCAAGAGTACTTTGGACAAACACTGAAAATGTCTTCACACCACTCAAGCTACACCAACATACAGCACTTCTGGCTTGGATCGTACAGCACTTCTGGCCTTAATAAAAGTTTTTTCCACAATAAGACCTGCAAATTCTAGAAACAGATTTTTGAAATGAATGGAAACATATTCTATATTCCAGTAAACTCCAGTAAACAAGGTTTTTATTACTCCAAAACCATTCAATAATTATCCAAAATAAAGGTAGAACTTTGTGAGATGTCACAACTGAAATTCAATGGAATATCTGTTTAGAGGCCATGTTTCTGATATGCATTTCTTCACAGTTTTCCATCATCTTTAGTGCTGATCAAACATTTTGATTTGAAAAATGTTTTACCCAGTAGAATCTGTAGATAAAAAAGAAATGGGTTAGTAGCTTGTCCAATTAATGTTTATACTTAATTAGCACTTAAGTACCACTCAAAGTGTCATAAGTTTATGCAAACTTAATTTTTGACCTCTTCTAAAGACTTTGGATGAGTCAACCAAACGCCTTCCCTTTCTTTTTGGGTTTTGTACCTCTGAACTTAAAAAATACATCCTGTAGTTGAAATTTTCATCAACAGTAGAATCTATACATCATAAACTAGCAGCTCAACCAAATTCTACCCTTCTTTTGGGGAATATGTATCGTTAAAGGTAATAAACCCCATCTTTCAGGAATCCACCATAAATTCTCATCAAAGTATGTGTCACATTTTGCCCCAATAAAAATATTTATATCTGAGAGTAGGGCAATAGCCCATCCAGTCAATGTATAATGAGCACCCATTTACCAACTAAAGTTCCACAAATTCTATGATATAATATTTGGTTTTCCCAGAGGTTTTGGCTCAGTCAACCAAGCTTCTATGCTCCCTTCTTAAAATTTGTACTACTGAAAGTAATAAACCCATCTTTAAGGAGACTATCTTACTTTTGCACTCAGGAATGTGCTAAACTATTGCCCCCAGAGAAATCTGTAGATCAGAACGTCAGTAACTATGAGCTTTGATTTACCATCCGAAGTTTCAGAAATTCCACGTTAGTTTGTTTTGAGACCTATTCAAAATATTCCTGTTAAGGTGAAAACTTCGACCCTTTCTTCTTGGTCTTTGTATCACTGAAGTAAAAGAAAATCCTTTTAGTTGACTAACCAACCTTCTCATTAAGGTGCCAGTCAAACAAATATTCCTTTCCAGCATATAATCAACAATGAAGATGATGGGATGAATATCAGGAATGACCTCACAAGCAAGATATTTCCTTCACTTTCCTGCAGCTTCTCCTTGAAATGGAAGGCTTGACCCCTTCCTTATTAAAATACATTTAATGTAACTCTTATTTCCGTCAGTGAAAGTGAAAAGTTGCCATATTGCTCAGTTAAGAGAAGGTGCAACTTTGCACTTCCTGACGCACACTTTGATAGCACTTGCAGATTGAAATGCCTTTAATGAGCCCTACGTGGCACATCTATGCCCACAGTCCTTCTAAAATAAATAAGTGCCGCATGAGCTATGCAATGTATAGTATTTACCCATATATCAGACAAGATGAACTTAAGCTCTAGTGACAAACTATCACCAATACTTGAAGTAAGTGTGGCAGGCAGTGGTGTGTTGGGCTTCAGGTGGGAGGCTCTGATGAAAAAACATTCCTTCTCTTTTAAGAAGGAAACACTATTTATTTTTCTTTGATTTATGGTTAAAGAAACAACAACAACAACAAAAACAGGGCAACAGTTTGACTTATTCCGTATCCTCAAACCTAAAAATGCACACACCAAATCTCTGTGTATTTGTTTGTTTGGAAACTCCTTCAACATGACCGGGAGGTGAGCAACCAAACTTTGTACACTGATATAGCTTAGATGCCTGAAGGTCCATATATGTATATATATTATGTTGCCTAGCAACTACCTATCAACATGTGAAAATGCCCAATTTTTAGAATATATGCACCTATAAATGCTTTTAAAAGCATTGCATATTTTTATTTCTCAACATTAACATAATTTGTAGCCACAAAACGTCAACATTTTAATGACTCTATCAAGCTACCCGGCAACCACCTACCTAAAATGACATTTATATAGCAACGAAGGACCTGAGCGTTACAGAGTACCCACAAAAATAGGCTAATTACTGTATGTTAATACATTTTCTCAGAGTGATGAAGTGTATCACTTTGCCAACAGCAAGAAAAGACCAAACAATAGCATGGGCACTAGTCAGCTGTTGCTGACTGCTTTGTGGTGTGTGTATCTAGTAAAACCAATGTTTGGAATTTTATTTAAATAAATGTATTTACTCTTGCAATTTTTTGAGATTTGGTTGGCTAAATATTGAATATGTTGCACAGTAAAATTGAACCAACACAGCAGCTTAAGCTAATATATCTTCAAGTCCAAGGGTTCTTACGATGGAGAAAACTGTCCAAAGACCCCCTGGTACTCCTTCCACCAATATAACTTTTTAGAATTTGGTGTCAATTGATGTGTTGGTGTTGGTTCAAAAATAATATTGGAAGGGAGTAATCTTGCTGTATTGACGTAAAAGGTCCACTTCTGCATAGATGCACGTTTTACTGATACAGCACACTGTTTACTTTGCATGTAAAATATGAATCAGTGGTTCCAAACAGCACCAACATTCGTTCTACAACTGCACATATAATGTACAAGTTTGTTTCAATGTCATCCGTACATTGCTATACCAGCTCAATTCAATAATCTATTGGAGTTTTTTCTTCTCTTTCATCTAAAAAGGTTTCACTGCCATTAGAAAAATAATCATCTGAAATGTAAAAAGAGGCTAACTGGGGCTAACTTTGACCCAAATGCGATGCACGAATAGTGATTTTTAAATAAATGCATCCCAGCGGAATTCCCATCGCGGCCTGTTTGGCACCATAACACACTTTGAGACACACTTTCAGGCCTCAGTCACTTTGATATTTTCAGGTTAAACGCTTCAGCGACCTGTTATTTCACAAGCTTGTTACACATTTTTCTCTTATTCGCTGGGTAAAGAGAAATACCTGAGACTTGATACTGCTCATTATCTCGTGTTTTCTCCAGCCTCCTGCCCGATGCCCAACCCTTGGCTCACCTGCCACTGTAATCTTTTGCTTATTCTTCAAAGCGAATGGTTCTTAGAGTATTTGCACTGAGGAGTTGCGTGACTAGTCATAAAAAAATGAATAGAAACTGCCATTGAAAAAATAAAAGTTATTTTTATAGAAGCAAAATTGAATTCTGTTCAAATGTATTATACCTAATCATGGAACCAAAGAGGCCAAGAGGTTTAGCTATTGAAAGATGGTAATGTTGTCATGTTTTGTTTGTAAATGATGTTGTGACAGTTAAGAGGCCTAAACACTGTATCAGGGTATAGTATCAGTCCATAATCTGCTTAATCCTTTTTCTATTTTGTACCTAGACATGGAATATTTCATATTTTTTCATGAGATGACTTAAATATTCCTAGTTTCCTCGTTTTGTTAGCATCCTTCCATTTAGAGTAAAGCCCACACCATCCAGTCTCTGTACAGTCGATGTAACATATGAATATGCTTTTGAAATATTTTGTTCTTTGTTATTGTTGAAAAATAAAGTTCTTATTACAGATTGTTTGGGTTTGTTGTTTTGAGCACTTCCAGGTATTTAACATTGACGGCTGACGTGACATCTTCTTCTGAAAAACCTCAAGGTGCGGTTAAGTTGGGTGGTTGCCATGTTTGCCCCTATGTAATGACACGTCTGCCTTCCATGATGTGGGAGGTGCCCCTAAATATCTCACAAAAATTCCCATACTTGTCATTATAAGGAGAGATGATGATGCCTGAGGGTTTTTCCCAGCTGACTGCCAATCATCTCATGTAATACAGTGGGGCAAAAAAGTATTTAGTCAGCCACCGATTGTGCAAGTTCCCCCACTTAAAATGATGACAGAGGTCAGTAATTTGCACCAGAGGTACACTTCAACTGTGAGAGACAGAATGTGAAAAAAAAATCCATGAATTCACATGGTAGGATTTGTAAAGAATTTATTCGTAAATCAGGGTGGAAAATAAGTATTTGGTCACCTCAAACAAGGAAAATCCCTGGCTCTCACAGACCTGTAACGTCTTCTGTAAGAAGCTTTTCTGTCCCCCACTCGTTACCTGTATGAATGGCACCTGTTTGACCTCATCATCTGTATAAAAGACACCTGTCCACAGCCTCAACCAGTCAGACTCCAAACTCCGCCATGGCCAAGACCAAAGAGCTTTCGAAGGACACCAGGAAAAGAATTGTAGACCTGCACCAGACTGGGAAGAGTGAATCTACAATAGGCAAGCAGCTTGGTGTGAAAAAATCAACTGTGGGAGCAATCATCAGAAAATGGAAGACATACAAGACCACTGATAATCTCCCTCGATCTGGGGCTCCACGCAAGATCTCATCCCGTGGGGTCAAAATGATCATGAGAACGGTGAGCAAAGATCCCAGAACCACACGGGGGGACCTGGTGAATGACCTGCAGAGAGCTGGGACCAAAGTAACAAAGGTCACCATCAGTAACACACTACAACGGCAGGGAATCAAATCCCGCAGTGCCAGACGTGTTCCGCTGCTGAAGCCAGTGCATGTCCAGGCCCGTCTGAAGTTTGCCAGAGAGCACATGGATGATACAGCAGAGGATTGGGAGAATGTCATGTGGTCAGATGAAACCAAAGTAGAACTTTTTGGTATAAACTCAACTCGTCGTGTTTGGAGGAAGAAGAAGAATACTGAGTTGCATCCCAAGAACACCATACCTACTGTGAAGCATGGGGGTGGAAACATCATGCTATGGGGCTGTTTTTCTGCCAAGGGGACAGGACGACTGATCCGTGTTAAGGACAGAATGAATGGGGCCAAGTATCGTGAGATTTTGAGCCAAAACCTCCTTCCATCAGTGAGAACTTTGAAGATGAAACGAGGCTGGGTCTTCCAACATGACAATGATCCAAAACACACCGCCCGGGCAACAAAGGAGTGGCTCCGTAAGAAGCATTTGAAAGTCCTGGAGTGGCCTAGCCAGTCTCCAGACCCCAACCCCATAGAAAATCTGTGGCGGGAGTTGAAAGTCCGTGTTGCTCGGCGACAGCCCCAAAACATCACTGCTCTTGAGAAGATCTGCATGGAGGAATGGGCCAAAATACCAGCTACTGTGTGTGCAAACCTGGTAAAGACCTAAAGTAAACGTTTGACCTCTGTTATTGCCAACAAAGGTTATGTTACAAAGTATTGAGTTGTATTTTTGTTATTGACCAAATACTTATTTTCCACCCTGATTTATGAATAAATTCTTTACAAATCCTACCATGTGAATTCATGGATTTTTTTTTTTCACATTCTGTCTCTCACAGTTGAAGTGTACCTCTGGTGCAAATTACTGACCTCTGTCATCATTTTAAGTGGGGGAACTTGCACAATCGGTGGCTGACTAAATACTTTTTTGCCCCACTGTACTTGATAAATATTAAACTGTTGTTGGGCACAAGGTGAAACTGTTCTTACCGAAATATTTACCCATTGCATTACCCAGACCTGTATGAGAGAGTATCAGCTATTTGTTGGAGTAATGTGCCAAACTTCCTTATATAATGATCTATAATGGATAGATGTAATTAAATTAAATTAAAAAATAGGAAAAAACTGGGCTATAATTTAGAGTAAGTTTCCTCTTAGTATTTATATCGAGTTACACTTACATTTTTTATTTAAAAAACACATAGTAATTTTTATAAAATGTAGTAGGATATTAAGATTATTCAATTTAAAGCTACAAATTATTAATCCCCACCTACTCTAACACAGTTATGGATTCTAACATTGAGTCAGTTGAGTCATTTGCCAGTTTTGATATTTTACATGCTGCTAGCAGTATGTTTTGACTTGAAACTTTTGACTAAAATAAGAACAAAAACATCCAATATCCAGACATGCAACAGTGTATTAATATTTATCAGTATATAAGGCTCCAGTTTGGGAAAACAAATACATTATTACACTTAATTAAAAAAAACCCCAAAGAAATACAAACTTCTTAAATTGATTTTAACACTTCCTAAAGCTAGAAAGCCTCAGTCACACAGCCCTAAAGACGTGGTAAAGTCTAAATGTGTATAAGTGGTTGCTGAAATCAGTTACAAATAGGTACACAGTGCTGAATCAAAAATCTACTTGTGATTCTTTTAGTTCAGGTTATTGTGGCCTACTCTGTTCGGTATAGAAGATGCTGACTTTTCGGCAATTAGTTGATATTTTAAAGTTATAAACAGTTTGCAAGTACTTAGACTTTGAAACGTGTTGTTGCAGTCTCTGTTTCTAGGTTGCAATGCATTTAATGTTTTAGCACCTCTCAGAGAGTTGATGAGTTACTGTAGAGTAGTTAGGGTCTCAACTGATGGTTACCATGAGATCACTGACTGGTCTCTGGGTCATGTGACTGAATGTTTTATGCACTTGGCTAAGTTATTTATTGCAAGTAAACCCCCCCCCAAAACAAAACAGCCTCCAAAATCTTGCCACAGATAATGGCATTGGGCTACCCCATGTTGTAATTTTCTTTCCAAACAGGTAAACTTCGTTTTAAGGCATTTGTTAGCTAATCCTATCTGTTATATGTTAGCATCACTGACTTTGCTAGCTAAACTTATCAGTTAGCAACCCAGCGAGTAGTCCATTTAGGCTGAAACCAGCACAAACATCCATGTCAAAAGTTGGAAACTAACGTTTTTTTTCACCTGGAAATAATAAATGAAGGCACTTTAAAGTTTTTGTGCTCTTAATAGTTATTCTGCCTGTCGTTTTTTATTGTTCCATCTCTGCAATCTATTCTTGTCTGGACCCCTCTTTAGATACTGGTTTTAGTGAACTAGCTAACACTTGCACTGAGAGCCTAGCTAGCATTGTTCTTGGCACCTCTATAATTTATTGGAATGCAAAAAATAAGCTTAAGGCATAATTTATATACCAGATAAACTAAGACCTTACTTCTGAACAAGATGAAATAGCATCTGCCTGGACCTCAAAGTCACCACAATGTCTCTAATTTGGATAGACTAGTTTTTGGAGCCAGCCTCAAGTGGATGCTCTTGGAACTGCAGCTTTTTAAACCTTCTGTGTGTGTGTGTGTGTGTGTGTGTGTGTGTGTGTGTGTGTGCGTGTGTTTCACTACTTGGACCAACACAGTATATACAGTGCTGGTTGTCCTTGAAAATGCTCTCTAGCACTGGGAGTAAGAACAGACCACTGCAGAGCTCTCTCACCCACCCAGGCGTACAATGGCTCCAAACAACCCTAATTATATCGAAGCAAATCTCAGTAGGACTTCAGGGGTTAAGTGTTTGACCTTTAGGGTCACATACTACATGACTGGGAGGAGGTACACAATCACCTACTGCTGGTGTTGGGTTGATGGTAAAAACATGATCTTATGCACTTTCTGTGCCTCCGAAGGCACTTGCATAAAGAAGAGGTAAACATCAGGAAGAATAAGAACCACATAGAGGTAAACAGTGTGACACGCAGGTATCAATCATGGTATAACTACCCGTAAAAACAATCTGCTAAGTGTCAGCTGAAGATGCTTAAATGAGAAATGTTTTTGTTAAGTGGTGTGAAATGATATGTTTCAGTGGGAACACAGTTGACTCTTGCTTTGACAGGTGATGAACTGACGAGTCGACTCTGATATTATCTACCACCGCTATAGCCATGAGAAAAGGGAGACAAGAACAAAAACGGAAAGGCGTGAGGCAAAGAAAACCAGAAAGTCAGGGAGATGCCTGTCAGAGGCTTCAAACTGAAACTCTGGGAAACAGAGTAATGAGTCAGATAATGTCGGATAATCACTCACTGTCTCTCCTATTAATGATTATCTCCATTTCTCTGATGGATATCACCGTAAACTCAACATGTTTTGGCTCTACACGTAAAGACGACGTAAAGAAAATGTGAACATTTAATCCAATGTAGAAGGTAATAAAGCCAAACATTGATCAACAATGACAATAACTGTTATGACAAACACTTCACTCACATCAGTATGAGCAGCTTTTTTTGTACCACGGATATTAAGGATTGTATGACCTGAAATTGCAAAGCATTTAATGACTAAAATATATCATGACAGTGCTAAGGTTTGCTTCGCTAGGCCTGAAAAGGATGTAAGTGGCCGCAATGATGAGATTTGTGTCCCAACAACAGCGACTCAGACTTTGTAGGGCTAACAGTTTGATTACCGAAGTTTAAATATTTTAACACTTTTATTCCCTACACATCGCAAACGTAAAAAAAATATATTTGGCGTAGTAAAAATAAAATGTGAATTAACTACCCAACAAGGTAATTTTTGGATGCATACTTCTGAGTATTCCTGGATGCCCCATCTAGTGGTCTGTAGAGGAAATGCAGCTGGAAGCATCAAACGGTTCAGTTGAGGTTGTAGTTTCATGAAAAACATTTAAAGCCTTCTTCAGAATCAAAACAGCCACAAAGTCCAGATATTCTTCAGACTAGGAGGGGTACGAGGCATTTATGGGATGTTTTTAGCTCCACGGTAGCGGGCGTGTGGAGGAATTAAGCCGAGTCAATTATAGAGTAAAGTTTGTGGCCTAGTCAGGTGACACGCGAGAGCTGTTTTATCATGTTGTGCAGCATTAGCTGGTCTGCCACAAAACACAGGAATGTTAATGAATGGAGCCCCGGGGCACGCTGCACGGCGCGCACTAACCTCAGGTAAATAAGTTGCTGTAACGTTTGGCAGGTCTGACAGGTGAGGAGCTTTGATAGACACAACCAGCGCTGAGTGTGTTTTTTTTCCTGCTGATTTATGATGAATGAGGAGCAGATGTAATTTGTTTTGGGAGAGGGAGAGGTCATGAATCATCAGTCATACATTTACAGTATGTGACATGTTGGTATTACCTGTTGCCTTGAGAAACTGCTATAAAAAGGGAGCTCACGTGTCTTCAAACTGTAACTCCAACATCTCAGATCAGGTCTTCATTGCACGCGTTTAGCAGAAATGGCTGAACATGAAAGAAATAAAAATGAAAAGCATATAAGAAAAACACATTCTGTGCCATGTGAACAGTCAGACGATCAAAGAGCTGGTAGAGTGGCATATAGACAGTATACCCAAATATCAAGTTATAATGCCATTTACCTCAGCCAACTCCCGTTACATAACCTGGCATAAAACAAACTTTTGCAAAGAAGAAATGAGCATCAAAGGCCTCAGTCATGCAGGAACCTCCTGGCAGCCTCCAGTTGGTAAGTATAAATGTGTATTTCTCAGCTGGTTGGTGTAAACTTGCTTTGATTGTTAGCAGATTTTCACAATCACCTGTAGTCTACACCTGTAGTACACTAACTTGTCAACAAGTTAGTGTATTTTAGGCAACCAGCTGCCCAGCAGTAGTGAAACTTTAAACTCAAGAATATTTATTTTCAAAATAAAATATTGTTTTTTTTAATGACTTTTCACACAGTTTCACTACCACTTGGTGAGAAATTCTGCATCTTCTGTGCAAACTACAGCTGACCGAAGAAACCTGCAGTTGAAACGACATTTTTTGTGTGACACCAAATATACCTTTGCGAACAATTTTACCTAGAGACTGCCAGCAAATTCCAGGAACCGGTCAAGGAACATACATTTTATCCTGGTGGCCGGGGGCTAGCTAACAGCTGTCTAGGCCATTGTCTTTGGGTTGGATAAAGCAGCAGAAAACTAAGGACTTAACTATCTGCTTGGCTTCTTTTTGCAGTAATGTGGACTTGGATGTATTTTTACTGGGCAGTTTAGTCTAAGGTGCTTTGTGAGGCAGTGGAAAAAAACATTTCAGTGACCTAAAACTGCTTAGAAAACCTTTGGCCGGGGTACAACAATGCTTTACTGTCAGCTGAATAGATGAGTCCTCTCGGTCCATTTTGGGTTGGTGTTCCATCAGAATATTGACGGGGTTTTCCATCAGAAAGAAATTCTGGGGGAAGCTGATGCACTCTCACAGGAAACTGCGGTGTTTCAAGGCCATGCGCAGGTAGATGATATCAAAAAGTCGTTTTCATGCATTGAGTAGTTTTCAAGATGTGGAAAAAGCAGGGGTTTCAATTTATTTTCCAATAAGACTGCATGGGAAAGAAGCATTCCTAGAAGTTAATCTCTAAAAGAACTACCGTTAGTTTTTTCTTGTTTAGTAAATCACTTTGTTTCTTCCTCAGGTGTCAAAAAAGTGCTGTGGTTTAAAGGATTTGAGCCCTGGTGTGCGGTGTTTCCTGAACAAAGTGTTTGTATTCACAGGTACATTAGTGGTTGGTTAAAAGTGCCACAGGGTAATAACAGAGACAAAACATCCCACGCTGAGCTCAGCATGGAGGCTTCATTAACATGGGTGTGGAGATCTTAGTACACCAATCTGTTATTACCTTTTCTTTGGAAGTGTTATTTATTAACATGACTCCAGACTATGTGGTGACAGACAGATTTTTATTGCATTAGTCCTCGTACTAAATTAGTAACATAATGTTTTTCGTATTGGATATGTATGAATACCTGCATGGATACTAGTGGAGAGTATAAACGCTGATTATTATTTCATATTTCATGTAAAATTAAGGCTTTATGGTATTTTGTATTTGGTCTTTACACCCCTTTGGGACACGGTCTGGGTATCCTAAGGGACACTATATACTACTTCAGGTGTGGTACAATAGTTCAGGGTGCACTCTGCCATTTGCTCTATGACAGATATATCCCCAAGCAGTTAAGATGTTTGTATCTGCCATTTTTGTCTAAACTGAGCTGTTCTTACATCCTTTTTCTCTTATGACTAAACTACAAAATGCAAAAATGTTTTAAACTTTTTCCATTTTATTCAGAAAACAAACAAGTACCATTAGAAAAATCATGTTTGAACTCTGTATTAAATTTTTTTGTCTGTGAGCCAATAAGTGCTTGAAATCAAACCTCAGAAGGTCAGGTGAGGGAGAAAAGCACCAGACAAAGGCAAAGCAAAAAAAAAAAAAAAAAAAAGAAGCAGCGCAAAGAGTTCAAGAGAGAGGAATAGGAAACTGTTTAAGAGTTTGATTTGTTATGTTGTGGTAAGTCAAAAATGTTTTATTAATTTACTTTATAGCTTGATTATTATTTTTTACATTAACGTGAGAACTGTTAAAACTTTGATGTTTTTATCCAACATGGTTGCGAAAGGCACCGGGTCTCACCAGCGCAGCCAAACGAAATAACAGAATAAAAGTTTTAGATCCATCAGAACCTGAAATAAAGTATATCAGGAGGACAAAAAACTACTTTTTTGAGGAGTTCTACCAGTACAGAAAATATGACTATAACACAGTGATTCACAATTTGCTGTGAATCACTAACAAAAAGTGTAGTTACTCATATCAGTATCATCTCAACATAGTAGGTTACAAAGTGAGTGTCTGTGAGCAGTTTTATCTGGACAGATATGGAAGATAAAGCCAGACACTATACCCGAGAAGAACAAGAACAACTTGCATGCCGAAACCTTCTGTTTGGTCAGTGTCCGTATTTTCTCTATTGCATTTAGTCAATCTAGACCCAAGAGGGCTGAGAAAATGCGCTAAATCTGTGACATCTACACCCATCTCACCCAAATGGAGGGTAAGATGGATGTAGATGTGAAGGGTAGTTTCACTTTCACAACAAACTGTTTTTACACACACATTTCCATGTCATAGAATGCATTGCATTGAATTTAATTATACCCGTGGACACTGATACATCACTATTTTCCTGGTTTAAAACTAATCACAGTTTAATTGTTTTTAATCCTTAAAGAATCTGTGGCTGTTTTCACATTTTTGCATTTTGAACCTTACAATGTGTTACAAAGTTTTTTTTAATACTTCTTCAAGAAAAATTACAAATGCGATAGGATTTTGATATTATAGATGTTTTTATAGATGAACAGCAGATGCCTGGCCCTCCTGGAACCTGATTCTGCCAGAAGTTTCTTCTTGTTAAAAGGGAGTTTTTCCTTCCTAGTCTTGCCAAGTGGTTGCTTGTAGGGGATCATCTGATTGTTAGTTTGTTTCTTTATTACTGTAGGGCAGGGGTCGGCAACCCTAGGCACGCGTGCCACAGTTGGCACGCGAAGGGTTAACTGATGCCACGGCCATAGCTGGACTGGCCATCGGGCATACCGGGCATTTCCTCGGTGGCCCGATGATTTTTTTATTTATTTTTTTGTAACGGTATAAACAATGAAAGGTGGTGGATTGGCCAGACGCTGGCCGGTGTGTAAAAATATCTCAGTTGTTTGGTGGTGGCATCGCAGAGCTTCCGCAGATTCAGTAAAATTAACAAGTGGTGGAGGCCAGCAGGTGGATGAGGGAGATCGGAGGCAGGACGAGGAGAGACCCAAGGCGGCCGCTGGTCCGAGTGTCAGGTGAACTAAACTTCAGGTAAGAAGTTATGACCTGCAGTCTATCTGGGTCAGATATAAACCAAGTTTAGGTGGAGTTTATTTTCATTGTGCTGAATTTTTACAGTCAGTTACAATAACTCGTACTGCGTGCTAGCTAGCACGATGGAGTGTCTTTACAGCTGGGTGGGTGCTTTGATGTTACTGATGTTGAACTTTATTTAATTCATAAGGTTAGTTAGTAGAGTTGCCAACCGTCCCGTAAAAAGACGGAATCCTCCCGCATTCAGAGAAATTATTACGCGTTTCGTGTTGAGCTGAGAGGGACGCAGTTTGTCCCGGACTTCAGCTAGAATGAAAAAAGACACAAAGGTGGAGCTATTCTTTGTCTTTGCTGCACAGCTGCCTCCTCTTCTCTCATTCTCTCCCCTCTCTCTCCTGTTGCTACTTTAATCATGAAACTGATCAATGATCAGCTAATCGGCTTTTCTCTCTTGTTTGTTTATCGCCCACTTTGCGCCAGATGTCGCACTAAACAACAGCACGTTTAAGCTTGATCAGCTGTTGTTAGAATTTATTTAATATTAATTTCTTGTATCAGCTGATGTTTGCCGGAGCCACAGCTCCAGGTCATGATATCGGTTTGGTTATCTGGTGAGAGGGAAACATGAAGATGAAACCAGGAGATGTCTTTACTGAATCATCAGAGCTGAACAGGTGATGGAGAAACAGGTTTACCTTTTAGGTGACATGAATGAGTTGAAGGGACGTTATGAACTGTTTCTGAGAGACAAATAACACCAGGATCCTTTTCTAAGTAGCTGACAGCTGGTAACTGTGCAGGGGCGGGCCTAGCAAAGTTTTGCCAGGGGGCCAGGTGGGGCAGGAAAAGAGGGGCACAAAGAAATACTTTCTTATTCTCATTTAAAATGTCTGGCTGTTATTAAATAATTATCTGAAGATTACAACCAAAGTTTTTATCTGATGTAAATGGTATAGAAATCATACATATACCAATAAGACTGTACTGTCACTGTCACAACAGCGTTTGTTTTCATTCAAAGGCTTTATGGCTTTAATACCTGGTGGGCCGGTCTCTAGTCAAAATGCCCGGGCCGATTGTTTTGTCCCAGTCCAGCCCTGGGCACGACACGCAGTGAATTAATCTGAGAGGGTGCATCAAAAAATAAATGGCCGCGCTGGCGGTGCACATCGCAAATCAGCTCGCATAGACACATTAGTTGTGCCTCTTCTTAATGACG